>NC_133130.1:120995407-121295407 GCF_048418815.1 Hemitrygon akajei | reverse complement strand
GGTACCGGGCAGGGTCCTGTCCCACACTGGTATCGGGCAGAGTCCTGTCCCACAGTGGTACTAGAGAGGGTCCTGTCCCACACTGGTACCGGGCAGGGTCCTGTCCCACTCTGGTACTAGAGAGGGTCCTGTCCCACACTGGTACCGGGCAGGGTCCTGTCCCACAGTGGTACTAGAGAGGCTCCTGTCCCACACTGGTATCGGGCAGGGTCCTGTCTCACAGTGGTACTAGAGAGGGTCCTGTCCCACACCGGTATCGGGCAGGGTCCTGTCTCACAGTGGTACTAGAGAGGGTCCTGTCCCACACCGGTACTAGAGAGGGTCCTGTCCCACACTGGTATCGGGCAGGGTCCTGTCCCACACTGGTACCGGGCAGGGTCCTTTCCCACAGCGGTACTAGAGAGAGTCCCATCCCACAGTGGTACTTGTGAGGGTCCTGTCCCACAATGGTATCGGGCAGGGTCCTGTCCCACAGTGGTACTAGAGAGGGTCCAGTCCCACACCGGTACCGGGCAGGGTACCGTCCCACACCGGTACCGGGCAGTGTCCTGTCCCACAGCAGTACTGGAGAGGTTCCTGTCACACACAGGTACCAGGCAGGGTCCCGTCCCACACCGGTATCGGGCAGGGTCCTATACCACAGTGGTACTAGCGAGGGTCCTGTCCCACAGAGGTACTAGAGAGGGTCCTGTCCCACATTGGTATCGGGCACGGTCCTGTCCCACACTGGTATCGGGCAGAGTCCTGTCCCACACGGCTACCGGGCAGGGTCCTGTCCCACAGAAGTACTGGAAAGAGTCCTCTCCCACACTGGTATCGGGCAGGGTCTCTGTCCCACAGCGGTACAGGTGAGGGTCCTGTCCCACACCGGTACCGGGCAGGGTCCCGTCCCACACCGGTATCGGGCAGGGTCCAGTCCCACACCGGTACTGGGCAGGGTCCAGTCCCACACTGGTATCGGGCAGGGTCCTGTCCCACAGCGGTACTAGAGAGGGTCCTGTCCCACACCGGTACCGGGCAGGGTCCTGTCCCACAGTGGTACTGGAGAGGGTCCTGTCCAACACCGGCATCAGGCAGGGTCCTATCCCAAAGCGGTACAGGTGAGGGTCCTGTCCCACACAGGTACCAGGCAGGGTCCCGTCCCACACCGGTATCGGGCAGGGTCCTATCCCACAGCGGTACTAGAGAGGGTCCTGTCCCACATTGGTATCGGGCAGGGTCCTGTCCCACACTGGTATCGGGCAGAGTCCTATCCCACACGGGTACCGGGCAGGGTCCTGTCCCACAGAAGTACTGGAGAGGGTCCTGTCACACACTGGTATCGGGCAGAGTCCTGTCCCACAGAGGTACTGGAGAGGGTTCTGTCCCACACCGGTACCGGGCAGGGTCCTGTCCCACACCGGTATCGGGCTGGGTCCAGTCCCACACCGTAACCGGGCAGGGTCCTGTCCCACACTGGTATCGGGCAGTGTCCTGTCCCACAGTGGTACTAGAGAGGGTCCTGTCCCACACTGGTATCGGGCAGGGTCCAGTCGCACACCGGTACCGGGCAGTGTCCTGTCCCACACCGGTACCGGGCAGGGTCCTGTCCCACAGCGGTACTGGGCAGGGTCCTGTCCCACAGCGGTACTGGAGAGGGTCCTGTCCAACACTGGTACCGGGCAGGTTCCTGTCCCACACCGGTACCGGGCAGGGTCCTGTCCCACACCGGTACCGGGCAGGGTCCTGTCCCACAGCGGTACTAGAGAGGGTCCCGTCCCACACTGGTACTGGAGAGGGTCCCGTCCCACACTGGTATCGGGCAGGGTCCTGTCCCATAGTGGTACTAGAGAGGGTCCTGTCCCACACTGGTATCGGGCAGGGTCCTGTCCCACAGCGGTACTAGAGAGCGTCCTGTCCCACGGCGGTACTGGAGAGGGTCATGTCCGACAACGGTATCGGGCAGGGTCCTGTCCCTCAGCGGTACTGGAGAGGGTCCTGTCCCACACCGGTATCGGGCAGGGTCCTATCCCACAGCGTACTAGAGAGGGTCCTGTCCCACACCTGTACCGGGTAGGGTCCCGTCCCACACTGGTATCGGGCAGGGTCCTATCCCACAGTGGTACTAGAGAGGGTCCTGTCCCACAGCGGTACCAGAGAGGGTCGTGTCCCACACTCGTATCGGGCAGGGTCCTGTCCCACACCGGTACCGGACAGGGTCCTGTCCCACAGCCGTACCGGAGAGGGTCCTGTCCCACACTCGTATCGGGCAGGGTACTGACCCACAGTGGTACTGGAGAGGGTCCTTTCCCACACCGGTACTGGGCCGGGTCCCGTTCCACAGTGGTACTAGAGAGGGTCGTGTCCCACACTGGTATCGGGCAGGGTCCTGTCCCACACCGGTACCGGGCAGGGTCCTATCCCACAGCAGTACTAGAGAGGGTCCTGTCCAACAGCGGTATTGGGCATGGTCCTGTTCCACAGCGGTACTGGAGAGGGTCCTGTCCCACAGCGGTATTGGGCAGGGTCCTGTCCCGCAGCGGTACTGGAGAGGGTCCTGTCCCACACCCGTACCGGGCAGGGTCCCGTCCCACACCTGTACCGGGCAGGGTCCCGTCCCACACTGGTATCGGGCAGGGTCCTATCCCACAGTGGTACTAGAGAGGGTCCTGTCCCACAGCGGTACTAGAGAGGGTCGTGTCCCACACTCGTATCGGGCAGGGTCCTGTCCCACAGCGGTATTGGGCAGGGTCCTGACCCACAGCGGTACTGGAGAGGGTCCTGTCCCACACCGGTACCGGGCAATGTCCTGTCCCTCACCGGTACTGGAGAGGGTCCTGTCCCACACCGGTGTCGGGCAGGGTCCTATCCCACATCGGTACTAGAGAGTGTCCCGTCCCACACCGGTATCGGGCAGGGTCCTGTCCCACAGTGGTACTAGAGAGGGTCCAGTCCCACACTGGTACTAAGTAGGGTCCAGTCCCACACTGGTACCAGGGCAGGGTCCTGTCCCATAGTGGTACCGGTCAGGGTCCTGTCCCACAGTGGTACTAGAGAGTTTCCTGTCCCACACTGGTACCGGTCAGGGTCCTGTCCCACAGTGGTACTAGAGAGGGTCCTGTCCCACACTGGTACCGGTCAGGGTCCTGTCCCACAGCGGTACTCGGCAGGGTCCTGTCCCACAGAGGTACTAGAGAGGGTCCTGTCCCACATTGGTATCGGGCAGGGTCCTGTCCCACACTGGTATCGGGCAGAGTCCTGTCCCACACGGGTACCGGGCAGGGTCCTGTCCCACAGAAGTACTGGAGAGGGTCCTGTCACACACTGGTATCGGGCAGAGTCCTGTCCCACAGTGGTACTAGAGAGGGTCCTGTCCCACACTGGTACCGGTCAGGGTCCTGTCCCACAGCGGTACTCGGCAGGGTCCTGTCCCACAGCGGTACTAGAGAGGGTCCTGTCCCACACTGGTACCGGGCAGGGTCCTGTCCCACACTGGTACTAGAGAGGGACCTGTATCACACTGGTACCGGGCAGGGTCCCGTCCCACACTGGTACTAGAGAGGGTCCTGTCCCACACTGGTAACGGGCAGGGTCCCGTCCCACAGTGGTACTAGAGAGGGTCCTGTCCCACACTGGTACCGGGCAGGGTCCTGTCCCACAGCGGTACTAGAGAGGGTCCCGTCCCACACTGGTACTGGAGAGGGTCCCGTCCCACACTGGTATCGGGCAGGGTCCTGTCCCATAGTTGTACTAGAGAGGGTCCTGTCCCACACTGGTATCGGGCAGGGTCCTGTCCCACAGCGGTACTAGAGAGCGTCCTGTCCCACGGCGGTACTGGAGAGGGTCATGTCCGACAACGGTACCGGGCAGGGTCCCGTCCCATAGTGGTACTAGAGAGGGTCCCGTCCCACACCGGTATCGGGCAGGGTCCTGTCCCTCAGTGGTACTGGAGAGGGTCCTGTCTCACACCGGTATCGGGCAGGGTCCTATCCCACAGCGTACTAGAGAGGGTCCTGTCCCACACCTGTACCGGGTAGGGTCCCGTCCCACACTGGTATCGGGCAGGGTCCTATCCCACAGTGGTACTAGAGAGGGTCCTGTCCCACAGCGGTACTAGAGAGGGTCGTGTCCCACACTCGTATCGGGCAGGGTCCTGTCCCACACCGGTACCGGACAGGGTCCTGTCCCACAGCCGTACCGGAGAGGGTCCTGTCCCACACTCGTATCGGGCAGGGTACTGACCCACAGTGGTACTGGAGAGGGTCCTTTCCCACACCGGTACCGGGCCGGGTCCCGTTCCACAGTGGTACTAGAGAGGGTCGTGTCCCACACTGGTATCGGGCAGGGTCCTGTCCCACACCGGTACCGGGCAGGGTCCTATCCCACAGCAGTACTAGAGAGGGTCCTGTCCCACAGCGGTATTGGGCATGGTCCTGTTCCACAGCGGTACTGGAGAGGGTCCTGTCCCACAGCGGTATTGGGCAGGGTCCTGTCCCGCAGCGGTACTGGAGAGGGTCCTGTCCCACACCTGTACCGGGCAGGGTCCCGTCCCACACTGGTATCGGGCAGGGTCCTATCCCACACCGGTACTAGAGAGGGTCGTGTCCCACACTCGTATCGGGCAGGGTCCTGTCCCACAGCGGTATTGGGCAGGGTCCTGTCCCACAGCGGTACTGGAGAGGGTCCTGTCCCACACCGGTACCGGGCAATGTCCTGTCCCTCAGCGGTACTGGAGAGGGTCCTGTCCCACACCGGTATCGGGCAGGGTCCCGTCCCACAGCGGTACTGGAGAGGGTCCTGTCCCACACCGGTACTAGAGAGTGTCCCGTCCCACACCGGTATCGGGCAGGGTCCTGTCCCACAGTGGTACTAGAGAGGGTCCAGTCCCACACTGGTACTGGGTAGGGTCCTGTCCCATAGTGGTACTGGGCAGGGTCCTGTCCCATAGTGGTACCGGTCAGGGTCCTGTCCCACAGTGGTACTAGAGAGTGTCCTGTCCCACACTGGTACCGGTCAGGGTCCTGTCCCACAGTGGTACTAGAGAGGGTCCTGTCCCACATTGGTATCGGGCAGGGTCCTGTCCCACACTGGTATCGGGCAGAGTCCTGTCCCACACGGGTACCGGGCAGGGTCCTGTCCCACAGAAGTACTGGAGAGGGTCCTGTCACACACTGGTATCGGGCAGAGTCCTGTCCCACAGTGGTACTAGAGAGGGTCCTGTCCCACACTGGTACCGGTCAGGGTCCTGTCCCACAGCGGTACTCGGCAGGGTCCTGTCCCACAGCGGTACTAGAGAGGGTCCTGTCCCACACTGGTACCGGGCAGGGTCCTGTCCCACACTGGTACTAGAGAGGGTCCTGTCCCACACTGGTACCGGGCAGGGTCCCGTCCCACACTGGTACTAGAGAGGGTCCTGTCCCACAGTGGTAATGGGCAGGGTCCCGTCCCACAGTGGTACTAGAGAGGGTCCTGTCCCACACTGGTACCGGGCAGGGTCCCATCCCACACTGGTACTAGAGAGGGTCCCGTCCCACACTGGTATCGGGCAGGGTCATGTCCCACAGTGGTACTAGAGAGGGTGCTGTCCCACACTGGTACCGGGCAGGGTCCCGTCCCACACTGGTACTAGAGAGGGTCCCGTCCCACACTGGTATCGGGCAGGGTCCTGTCCCACAGTGGTACTAGAGAGGGTCCTGTCCCACACTGGTATCGGGCAGGGTCCTGTCTCACAGTGGTACTAGAGAGGGTCCTGTCCCACACCGGTACTAGAGAGGGTCCTGTCCCACACTGGTATCGGGCAGGGTCCTGTCCCACAGCGGTACTAGAGAGGGTCCTGTCCCACACTGGTACTGGGCAGGTTCCTGTCCCACAGTGGAACTAGAGAGGGTCCTGTCCCACACTGGTATCAGGCTGGATCCTGTCCCACACTGGTACCGGGCAGAGTCCTGTCCCATAGTGGTACTAGAGAAGGTCCTGTCCCACACTGGTATCGGGCAGGGTCCTGTCCCACACCGGTACCGTGCAGGGTCCTGTCCCACACCGGTACCGGGCAGGGTCCTGTCTCACAGTGGTACTAGAGAGGGTCCTGTCCCACAGCGGTATCGGGCAGGGTCCTGTCCCACACTGGTACTAGAGAGGGTCCAGTCCCACACTGGTACCGGGCAGGGTCCTGTTCCACAGTGGTACTAGAGAGGGTCCTGTCCCACACTGGTATTGGGCAGGGTCCTGTCTCACAGTGGTACTAGAGAGGGTCCTGTCCCACACTGGTATCGGGCAGGGTCCAGTCCCACACCGGTACCGGGCAGGTTCCTGTCCCACATCGGCATCGGGCGGGGTCCTGTCCCACACCGGTACTAGAGAGGGTCCTGTTCCACACTGGTACCGGGCAGGGTCCTGTCCCACAGTGGTACTAGAGAGGGTCCTGTCCCACACTGGTACCGGGAAGGGTCCTGTCCCACACTGGTATCGGGCAGGGTCCTGTCCCACACTGGTACCGGGAAGGGTCCTGTCCCACAGCGGTACTAGAGAGGGTCCCATCCCACAGTGGTACTGGAGAGGGTCCTGTCCCACACTGGTATCGGGCAGGGTCATGTCCCACAGCGGTACTGGAGAGGGTCCTGTCGCACAGTGGTACGAGAGAGGGTCCTGAACCACACCGGTACTAGAGAGGGTCCTGTCCCACACTGGTATCGGGCAGGGTCCTATCCCACAGTGGTACTAGAGAGGGTCCTGTCCCACACTGGTATTGGGCAGGGTCCTATCCCACAGTGGTACTAGAGAGGGTCCAGTCCCACATTGGTATCGGTCAGGGTCCTATAGCACACTGGTATCGGGCAGGGTCCTGTCTCACAGTGGTACTAGAGAGGGTCCTGTCCCACACCGGTATCGGGCAGGGTCCTGTCTCACAGTGGTACTAGAGAGGGTCCTGTCCCACACCGGTACTAGAGAGGGTCCTGTCCCACACTGGTATCGGGCAGGGTCCTGTCCCACACTGGTACCGGGCAGGGTCCTTTCCCACAGCGGTACTAGAGAGAGTCCCATCCCACAGTGGTACTGGTGAGGGTCCTATCCCACAATGGTATCGGGCAGGGTCCTGTCCCACAGTGGTACTAGAGAAGGTCCAGTCCCACACCGGTACCGGGCAGGGTACCGTCCCACACCGGTACCGGGCAGTGTCCTGTCCCACAGCAGTACTGGAGAGGTTCCTGTCACACACAGGTACCAGGCAGGGTCCCGTCCCATAGTTGTACTAGAGAGGGTCCTGTCCCACACTGGTATCGGGCAGGGTCCTGTCCCACAGCGGTACTAGAGAGCGTCCTGTCCCACGGCGGTACTGGAGAGGGTCATGTCCGACAACGGTACCGGGCAGGGTCCCGTCCCATAGTGGTACTAGAGAGGGTCCCGTCCCACACCGGTATCGGGCAGGGTCCTGTCCCTCAGTGGTACTGGAGAGGGTCCTGTCTCACACCGGTATCGGGCAGGGTCCTATCCCACAGCGTACTAGAGAGGGTCCTGTCCCACACCTGTACCGGGTAGGGTCCCGTCCCACACTGGTATCGGGCAGGGTCCTATCCCACAGTGGTACTAGAGAGGGTCCTGTCCCACAGCGGTACTAGAGAGGGTCGTGTCCCACACTCGTATCGGGCAGGGTCCTGTCCCACACCGGTACCGGACAGGGTCCTGTCCCACAGCCGTACCGGAGAGGGTCCTGTCCCACACTCGTATCGGGCAGGGTACTGACCCACAGTGGTACTGGAGAGGGTCCTTTCCCACACCGGTACCGGGCCGGGTCCCGTTCCACAGTGGTACTAGAGAGGGTCGTGTCCCACACTGGTATCGGGCAGGGTCCTGTCCCACACCGGTACCGGGCAGGGTCCTATCCCACAGCGTACTAGAGAGGGTCCTGTCCCACAGCGGTATTGGGCATGGTCCTGTTCCACAGCGGTACTGGAGAGGGTCCTGTCCCACAGCGGTATTGGGCAGGGTCCTGTCCCGCAGCGGTACTGGAGAGGGTCCTGTCCCACACCTGTACCGGGCAGGGTCCCGTCCCACACTGGTATCGGGCAGGGTCCTATCCCACACCGGTACTAGAGAGGGTCGTGTCCCACACTCGTATCGGGCAGGGTCCTGTCCCACAGCGGTATTGGGCAGGGTCCTGTCCCACAGCGGTACTGGAGAGGGTCCTGTCCCACACCGGTACCGGGCAATGTCCTGTCCCTCAGCGGTACTGGAGAGGGTCCTGTCCCACACCGGTATCGGGCAGGGTCCCGTCCCACAGCGGTACTGGAGAGGGTCCTGTCCCACACCGGTGTCGGGCAGGGTCCTATCCCACATCGGTACTAGAGAGTGTCCCGTCCCACACCGGTATCGGGCAGGGTCCTGTCCCACAGTGGTACTAGAGAGGGTCCAGTCCCACACTGGTACTGGGTAGGGTCCTGTCCCATAGTGGTACTGGGCAGGGTCCTGTCCCATAGTGGTACCGGTCAGGGTCCTGTCCCACAGTGGTACTAGAGAGTGTCCTGTCCCACACTGGTACCGGTCAGGGTCCTGTCCCACAGTGGTACTAGAGAGGGTCCTGTCCCACATTGGTATCGGGCAGGGTCCTGTCCCACACTGGTATCGGGCAGAGTCCTGTCCCACACGGGTACCGGGCAGGGTCCTGTCCCACAGAAGTACTGGAGAGGGTCCTGTCACACACTGGTATCGGGCAGAGTCCTGTCCCACAGTGGTACTAGAGAGGGTCCTGTCCCACACTGGTACCGGTCAGGGTCCTGTCCCACAGCGGTACTCGGCAGGGTCCTGTCCCACAGCGGTACTAGAGAGGGTCCTGTCCCACACTGGTACCGGGCAGGGTCCTGTCCCACACTGGTACTAGAGAGGGTCCTGTCCCACACTGGTACCGGGCAGGGTCCCGTCCCACACTGGTACTAGAGAGGGTCCTGTCCCACAGTGGTAATGGGCAGGGTCCCGTCCCACAGTGGTACTAGAGAGGGTCCTGTCCCACACTGGTACCGGGCAGGGTCCCATCCCACACTGGTACTAGAGAGGGTCCCGTCCCACACTGGTATCGGGCAGGGTCATGTCCCACAGTGGTACTAGAGAGGGTGCTGTCTCACACTGGTACCGGGCAGGGTCCCGTCCCACACTGGTACTAGAGAGGGTCCCGTCCCACACTGGTATCGGGCAGGGTCCTGTCCCACAGTGGTACTAGAGAGGGTCCTGTCCCACACTGGTATCGGGCAGGGTCCTGTCTCACAGTGGTACTAGAGAGGGTCCTGTCCCACACCGGTACTAGAGAGGGTCCTGTCCCACACTGGTATCGGGCAGGGTCCTGTCCCACAGCGGTACTAGAGAGGGTCCTGTCCCACACTGGTACTGGGCAGGTTCCTGTCCCACAGTGGAACTAGAGAGGGTCCTGTCCCACACTGGTATCAGGCTGGATCCTGTCCCACACTGGTACCGGGCAGAGTCCTGTCCCATAGTGGTACTAGAGAAGGTCCTGTCCCACACTGGTATCGGGCAGGGTCCTGTCCCACACCGGTACCGTGCAGGGTCCTGTCCCACACCGGTACCGGGCAGGGTCCTGTCTCACAGTGGTACTAGAGAGGGTCCTGTCCCACAGCGGTATCGGGCAGGGTCCTGTCCCACACTGGTACTAGAGAGGGTCCAGTCCCACACTGGTACCGGGCAGGGTCCTGTTCCACAGTGGTACTAGAGAGGGTCCTGTCCCACACTGGTATTGGGCAGGGTCCTGTCTCACAGTGGTACTAGAGAGGGTCCTGTCCCACACTGGTATCGGGCAGGGGTCCAGTCCCACACCGGTACCGGGCAGGGTCCTGTCCCACATCGGCATCGGGCGGGGTCCTGTCCCACACCGGTACTAGAGAGGGTCCTGTTCCACACTGGTACCGGGCAGGGTCCTGTCCCACAGTGGTACTAGAGAGGGTCCTGTCCCACACTGGTACCGGGAAGGGTCCTGTCCCACACTGGTATCGGGCAGGGTCCTGTCCCACACTGGTACCGGGAAGGGTCCTGTCCCACAGCGGTACTAGAGAGGGTCCCATCCCACAGTGGTACTGGAGAGGGTCCTGTCCCACAATGGTATCGGGCAGGGTCCTGTCCCACAGCGGTACTGGAGAGGGTCCTGTCGCACAGTGGTACGAGAGAGGGTCCTGAACCACACCGGTACTAGAGAGGGTCCTGTCCCACACTGGTATCGGGCAGGGTCCTATCCCACAGTGGTACTAGAGAGGGTCCTGTCCCACACTGGTATTGGGCAGGGTCCTATCCCACAGTGGTACTAGAGAGGGTCCAGTCCCACATTGGTATCGGTCAGGGTCCTATAGCACACTGGTATCGGGCAGGGTCCTGTCCTACAGCGGTACTAGAGAGGGTCCTGTCCCACACTGGTATCGGGCAGGATCCTGTCCCACACCGGTACCGGGCAGGGTCCTGTCCCACACTGGTATCGGGCAGAGTCCTGTCCCACAGTGGTACTAGAGAGGGTCCTGTCCCACACTGGTACCGGGCAGGGTCCTGTCCCACTCTGGTACTAGAGAGGGTCCTGTCCCACACTGGTACCGGGCAGGGTCCTGTCCCACAGTGGTACTAGAGAGGCTCCTGTCCCACACTGGTATCGGGCAGGGTCCTGTCTCACAGTGGTACTAGAGAGGGTCCTGTCCCACACCGGTATCGGGCAGGGTCCTGTCTCACAGTGGTACTAGAGAGGGTCCTGTCCCACACCGGTACTAGAGAGGGTCCTGTCCCACACTGGTATCGGGCAGGGTCCTGTCCCACACTGGTACCGGGCAGGGTCCTTTCCCACAGCGGTACTAGAGAGAGTCCCATCCCACAGTGGTACTGGTGAGGGTCCTATCCCACAATGGTATCGGGCAGGGTCCTGTCCCACAGTGGTACTAGAGAAGGTCCAGTCCCACACCGGTACCGGGCAGGGTACCGTCCCACACCGGTACCGGGCAGTGTCCTGTCCCACAGCAGTACTGGAGAGGTTCCTGTCACACACAGGTACCAGGCAGGGTCCCGTCCCACACCGGTATCGGGCAGGGTCCTATCCCACAGTGGTACTAGCGAGGGTCCTGTCCCACAGAGGTACTAGAGAGGGTCCTGTCCCACATTGGTATCGGGCACGGTCATGTCCCACACTGGTATCGGGCAGAGTCCTGTCCCACACGGCTACCGGGCAGGGTCCTGTCCCACAAAAGTACTGGAGAGGGTCCTCTCCCACACTGGTATCGGGCAGGGTCTCTGTCCCACAGCGGTACAGGTGAGGGTCCTGTCCCACACCGGTACCGGGCAGGGTCCCGTCCCACACCGGTATCGGGCAGGGTCCAGTCCCACACCGGTACTGGGCAGGGTCCAGTCCCACACTGGTATCGGGCAGGGTCCTGTCCCACAGCGGTACTAGAGAGGGTCCTGTCCCACACCGGTACCGGGCAGGGTCCTGTCCCACAGTGGTACTGGAGAGGGTCCTGTCCCACACCGGCATCAGTCAGGGTCCTGTCCCACACTGGTATCGGGCAGAGTCCTGTCCCACACGGGTACCGGGCAGGGTCCTGTCCCACAGAAGTACTGGAGAGGGTCCTGTCACACACTGGTATCGGGCAGAGTCCTGTCCCACAGTGGTACTAGAGAGGGTCCTGTCCCACACTGGTACCGGTCAGGGTCCTGTCCCACAGCGGTACTCGGCAGGGTCCTGTCCCACAGCGGGTACTAGAGAGGGTCCTGTCCCACACTGGTACCGGGCAGGGTCCTGTCCCACACTGGTACTAGAGAGGGTCCTGTCCCACACTGGTACCGGGCAGGGTCCCGTCCCACACTGGTACTAGAGAGGGTCCTGTCCCACACTGGTACCGGGCAGGGTCCCATCCCACACTGGTACTAGAGAGGGTCCCGTCCCACACTGGTATCGGGCAGGGTCATGTCCCACAGTGGTACTAGAGAGGGTGCTGTCCCACACTGGTACCGGGCAGGGTCCCGTCCCACACTGGTACTAGAGAGGGTCCCGTCCCACACTGGTATCGGGCAGGGTCCTGTCCCACAGTGGTACTAGAGAGGGTCCTGTCCCACACTGGTATCGGGCAGGGTCCTGTCTCACAGTGGTACTAGAGAGGGTCCTGTCCCACACCGGTACTAGAGAGGGTCCTGTCCCACACTGGTATCGGGCAGGGTCCTGTCCCACAGCGGTACTAGAGAGGGTCCTGTCCCACACTGGTACTGGGCAGGTTCCTGTCCCACAGTGGATCTAGAGAGGGTCCTGTCCCACACTGGTATCAGGCTGGATCCTGTCCCACACTGGTACCGGGCAGAGTCCTGTCCCATAGTGGTACTAGAGAAGGTCCTGTCCCACACTGGTATCGGGCAGGGTCCTGTCCCACACCGGTACCGTGCAGGGTCCTGTCCCACAGCGGTACTGGAGAGGGTCCTGTCCCACACTGGTACCGGGCAGGGTCCTATCCCACAATGGTACTCGGCAGGGTCCTGTCCCACACCGGTACCGGGCAGGGTCCTGTCTCACAGTGGTACTAGAGAGGGTCCTGTCCCACAGCGGTATCGGGCAGGGTCCTGTCCCACACTGGTACTAGAGAGGGTCCAGTCCCACACTGGTACCGGGCAGGGTCCTGTTCCACAGTGGTATTAGAGAGGGTCCTGTCCCACACTGGTATTGGGCAGGGTTCTGTCTCACAGTGGTACTAGAGAGGGTCCTGTCCCACACTGGTATCGGGCAGGGTCCAGTCCCACACCGGTACCGGGCAGGGTCCTGTCCCACATCGGCATCGGGCAGGGTCCTGTCCCACACCGGTACTAGAGAGGGTCCTGTCCCACACTGGTATCGGGCAGGGTCCTGTCCCACACTGGTACCGGGAAGGGTCCTGTCCCACAGCGGTACTAGAGAGGGTCCCATCCCACAGTGGTACTGGAGAGGGTCCTGTCCCACACTGGTATCGGGCAGGGTCCTGTCCCACAGCGGTACTGGAGAGGGTCCTGTCGCACAGTGGTACGAGAGAGGGTCCTGAACCACACCGGTACTAGAGAGGGTCCTGTCCCACACTGGTATCGGGCAGGGTCCTATCCCACAGTGGTACTAGAGAGGGTCCTGTCCCACACTGGTACCGGTCAGGGTCCTGTCCCACAGTGGTACTAGAGAGGGTCCTGTCCCACACTGGTACCGGTCAGGGTCCTGTCCCACAGCGGTACTCGGCAGGGTCCTGTCCCACAGAGGTACTAGAGAGGGTCCTGTCCCACATTGGTATCGGGCAGGGTCCTGTCCCACACTGGTATCGGGCAGAGTCCTGTCCCACACGGGTACCGGGCAGGGTCCTGTCCCACAGAAGTACTGGAGAGGGTCCTGTCACACACTGGTATCGGGCAGAGTCCTGTCCCACAGTGGTACTAGAGAGGGTCCTGTCCCACACTGGTACCGGTCAGGGTCCTGTCCCACAGCGGTACTCGGCAGGGTCCTGTCCCACAGCGGTACTAGAGAGGGTCCTGTCCCACACTGGTACCGGGCAGGGTCCTGTCCCACACTGGTACTAGAGAGGGACCTGTCCCACACTGGTACCGGGCAGGGTCCCGTCCCACACTGGTACTAGAGAGGGTCCTGTCCCACACTGGTAACGGGCAGGGTCCCGTCCCACAGTGGTACTAGAGAGGGTCCTGTCCCACACTGGTACCGGGCAGGGTCCTGTCCCACAGCGGTACTAGAGAGGGTCCCGTCCCACACTGGTACTGGAGAGGGTCCCGTCCCACACTGGTATCGGGCAGGGTCCTGTCCCATAGTTGTACTAGAGAGGGTCCTGTCCCACACTGGTATCGGGCAGGGTCCTGTCCCACAGCGGTACTAGAGAGCGTCCTGTCCCACGGCGGTACTGGAGAGGGTCATGTCCGACAACGGTACCGGGCAGGGTCCCGTCCCATAGTGGTACTAGAGAGGGTCCCGTCCCACACCGGTATCGGGCAGGGTCCTGTCCCTCAGTGGTACTGGAGAGGGTCCTGTCTCACACCGGTATCGGGCAGGGTCCTATCCCACAGCGTACTAGAGAGGGTCCTGTCCCACACCTGTACCGGGTAGGGTCCCGTCCCACACTGGTATCGGGCAGGGTCCTATCCCACAGTGGTACTAGAGAGGGTCCTGT
Source organism: Hemitrygon akajei (assembly GCF_048418815.1). Taxonomy (NCBI): domain Eukaryota; kingdom Metazoa; phylum Chordata; class Chondrichthyes; order Myliobatiformes; family Dasyatidae; genus Hemitrygon; species Hemitrygon akajei. Next base: position 121,281,275 of record NC_133130.1, on the reverse strand, counting down.
CCAACAGCGGTACTAGAGAGGGTCGTGTCCCACACTCGTATCGGGCAGGGTCCTGTCCCACACCGGTACCGGACAGGGTCCTGTCCCACAGCCGTACCGGAGAGGGTCCTGTCCCACACTCGTATCGGGCAGGGTACTGACCCACAGTGGTACTGGAGAGGGTCCTTTCCCACACCGGTACCGGGCCGGGTCCCGTTCCACAGTGGTACTAGAGAGGGTCGTGTCCCACACTGGTATCGGGCAGGGTCCTGTCCCACACCGGTACCGGGCAGGGTCCTATCCCACAGCAGTACTAGAGAGGGTCCTGTCCCACAGCGGTATTGGGCATGGTCCTGTTCCACAGCGGTACTGGAGAGGGTCCTGTCCCACAGCGGTATTGGGCAGGGTCCTGTCCCGCAGCGGTACTGGAGAGGGTCCTGTCCCACACCTGTACCGGGCAGGGTCCCGTCCCACACCTGTACTGGGCAGGGTCCCGTCCCACACTGGTATCGGGCAGGGTCCTATCCCACACCGGTACTAGAGAGGGTCGTGTCCCACACTCGTATCGGGCAGGGTCCTGTCCCACAGCGGTATTGGGCAGGGTCCTGTCCCACAGCGGTACTGGAGAGGGTCCTGTCCCACACCGGTACCGGGCAATGTCCTGTCCCTCAGCGGTACTGGAGAGGGTCCTGTCCCACACCGGTATCGGGCAGGGTCCCGTCCCACAGCGGTACTGGAGAGGGTCCTGTCCCACACCGGTGTCGGGCAGGGTCCTATCCCACATCGGTACTAGAGAGTGTCCCGTCCCACACCGGTATCGGGCAGGGTCCTATCCCACAGTGGTACTAGAGAGGGTCCAGTCCCACACTGGTACTGGGTAGGGTCCTGTCCCATAGTGGTACTGGGCAGGGTCCTGTCCCATAGTGGTACCGGTCAGGGTCCTGTCCCACAGTGGTACTAGAGAGTGTCCTGTCCCACACTGGTACCGGTCAGGGTCCTGTCCCACAGTGGTACTAGAGAGGGTCCTGTCCCACATTGGTATCGGGCAGGGTCCTGTCCCACACTGGTATCGGGCAGAGTCCTGTCCCACACGGGTACCGGGCAGGGTCCTGTCCCACAGAAGTACTGGAGAGGGTCCTGTCACACACTGGTATCGGGCAGAGTCCTGTCCCACAGTGGTACTAGAGAGGGTCCTGTCCCACACTGGTACCGGTCAGGGTCCTGTCCCACAGCGGTACTAGAGAGGGTCCTGTCCCACACTGGTACCGGGCAGGGTCCTGTCCCACACTGGTACTAGAGAGGGTCCTGTCCCACACTGGTACCGGGCAGGGTCCCGTCCCACACTGGTACTAGAGAGGGTCCTGTCCCACACTGGTAACGGGCAGGGTCCCGTCCCACAGTGGTACTAGAGAGGGTCCTGTCCCACACTGGTACCGGGCAGGGTCCCATCCCACACTGGTACTAGAGAGGGTCCCGTCCCACACTGGTATCGGGCAGGGTCATGTCCCACAGTGGTACTAGAGAGGGTGCTGTCCCACACTGGTACCGGGCAGGGTCCCGTCCCACACTGGTACTAGAGAGGGTCCCGTCCCACACTGGTATCGGGCAGGGTCCTGTCCCACAGTGGTACTAGAGAGGGTCCTGTCCCACACTGGTATCGGGCAGGGTCCTGTCTCACAGTGGTACTAGAGAGGGTCCTGTCCCACACCGGTACTAGAGAGGGTCCTGTCCCACACCGGTATCGGGCAGGGTCCTGTCCCACAGCGGTACTAGAGAGGGTCCTGTCCCACACTGGTACTGGGCAGGTTCCTGTCCCACAGTGGAACTAGAGAGGGTCCTGTCCCACACTGGTATCAGGCTGGATCCTGTCCCACACTGGTACCGGGCAGAGTCCTGTCCCATAGTGGTACTAGAGAAGGTCCTGTCCCACACTGGTATCGGGCAGGGTCCTGTCCCACACCGGTACCGTGCAGGGTCCTGTCCCACACCGGTACCGGGCAGGGTCCTGTCTCACAGTGGTACTAGAGAGGGTCCTGTCCCACAGCGGTATCGGGCAGGGTCCTGTCCCACACTGGTACTAGAGAGGGTCCAGTCCCACACTGGTACCGGGCAGGGTCCTGTTCCACAGTGGTACTAGAGAGGGTCCTGTCCCACACTGGTATTGGGCAGGGTCCTGTCTCACAGTGGTACTAGAGAGGGTCCTGTCCCACACTGGTATCGGGCAGGGTCCAGTCCCACACCGGTACCGGGCAGGGTCCTGTCCCACATCGGCATCGGGCGGGGTCCTGTCCCACACCGGTACTAGAGAGGGTCCTGTTCCACACTGGTACCGGGCAGGGTCCTGTCCCACAGTGGTACTAGAGAGGGTCCTGTCCCACACTGGTACCGGGAAGGGTCCTGTCCCACACTGGTATCGGGCAGGGTCCTGTCCCACACTGGTACCGGGAAGGGTCCTGTCCCACAGCGGTACTAGAGAGGGTCCCATCCCACAGTGGTACTGGAGAGGGTCCTGTCCCACACTGGTATCGGGCAGGGTCCTGTCCCACAGCGGTACTGGAGAGGGTCCTGTCGCACAGTGGTACGAGAGAGGGTCCTGAACCACACCGGTACTAGAGAGGGTCCTGTCCCACACTGGTATCGGGCAGGGTCCTATCCCACAGTGGTACTAGAGAGGGTCCTGTCCCACACTGGTATTGGGCAGGGTCCTATCCCACAGTGGTTCTAGAGAGGGTCCAGTCCCACATTGGTATCGGTCAGGGTCCTATAGCACACTGGTATCGGGCAGGGTCCTGTCCTACAGCGGTACTAGAGAGGGTCCTGTCCCACACTGGTATCGGGCAGGATCCTGTCCCACACCGGTACCGGGCAGGGTCCTATCCCACAGTGGTACTAGCGAGGGTCCTGTCCCACAGAGGTACTAGAGAGGGTCCTGTCCCACATTGGTATCGGGCACGGTCCTGTCCCACACTGGTATCGGGCAGAGTCCTGTCCCACACGGCTACCGGGCAGGGTCCTGTCCCACAGAAGTACTGGAGAGGGTCCTCTCCCACACTGGTATCGGGCAGGGTCTCTGTCCCACAGCGGTACAGGTGAGGGTCCTGTCCCACACCGGTACCGGGCAGGGTCCCGTCCCACACCGGTATCGGGCAGGGTCCAGTCTCACAGTGGTACTAGAGAGGGTCCTGTCCCACAGCGGTATCGGGCAGGGTCCTGTCCCACACTGGTACTAGAGAGGGTCCAGTCCCACACTGGTACCGGGCAGGGTCCTGTTCCACAGTGGTATTAGAGAGGGTCCTGTCCCACACTGGTATTGGGCAGGGTTCTGTCTCACAGTGGTACTAGAGAGGGTCCTGTCCCACACTGGTATCGGGCAGGGTCCAGTCCCACACCGGTACCGGGCAGGGTCCTGTCCCACATCGGCATCGGGCAGGGTCCTGTCCCACACCGGTACTAGAGAGGGTCCTGTCCCACACTGGTATCGGGCAGGGTCCTGTCCCACACTGGTACCGGGAAGGGTCCTGTCCCACAGCGGTACTAGAGAGGGTCCCATCCCACAGTGGTACTGGAGAGGGTCCTGTCCCACACTGGTATCGGGCAGGGTCCTGTCCCACAGCGGTACTGGAGAGGGTCCTGTCGCACAGTGGTACGAGAGAGGGTCCTGAACCACACCGGTACTAGAGAGGGTCCTGTCCCACACTGGTATCGGGCAGGGTCCTATCCCACAGTGGTACTAGAGAGGGTCCTGTCCCACACTGGTACCGGTCAGGGTCCTGTCCCACAGTGGTACTAGAGAGGGTCCTGTCCCACACTGGTACCGGTCAGGGTCCTGTCCCACAGCGGTACTCGGCAGGGTCCTGTCCCACAGAGGTACTAGAGAGGGTCCTGTCCCACATTGGTATCGGGCAGGGTCCTGTCCCACACTGGTATCGGGCAGAGTCCTGTCCCACACGGGTACCGGGCAGGGTCCTGTCCCACAGAAGTACTGGAGAGGGTCCTGTCACACACTGGTATCGGGCAGAGTCCTGTCCCACAGTGGTACTAGAGAGGGTCCTGTCCCACACTGGTACCGGTCAGGGTCCTGTCCCACAGCGGTATTCGGCAGGGTCCTGTCCCACAGCGGTACTAGAGAGGGTCCTGTCCCACACTGGTACCGGGCAGGGTCCTGTCCCACACTGGTACTAGAGAGGGACCTGTCCCACACTGGTACCGGGCAGGGTCCCGTCCCACACTGGTACTAGAGAGGGTCCTGTCCCACACTGGTAACGGGCAGGGTCCCGTCCCACAGTGGTACTAGAGAGGGTCCTGTCCCACACTGGTACCGGGCAGGGTCCTGTCCCACAGCGGTACTAGAGAGGGTCCCGTCCCACACTGGTACTGGAGAGGGTCCCGTCCCACACTGGTATCGGGCAGGGTCCTGTCCCATAGTTGTACTAGAGAGGGTCCTGTCCCACACTGGTATCGGGCAGGGTCCTGTCCCACAGCGGTACTAGAGAGCGTCCTGTCCCACGGCGGTACTGGAGAGGGTCATGTCCGACAACGGTACCGGGCAGGGTCCCGTCCCATAGTGGTACTAGAGAGGGTCCCGTCCCACACCGGTATCGGGCAGGGTCCTGTCCCTCAGTGGTACTGGAGAGGGTCCTGTCTCACACCGGTATCGGGCAGGGTCCTATCCCACAGCGTACTAGAGAGGGTCCTGTCCCACACCTGTACCGGGTAGGGTCCCGTCCCACACTGGTATCGGGCAGGGTCCTATCCCACAGTGGTACTAGAGAGGGTCCTGTCCAACAGCGGTACTAGAGAGGGTCGTGTCCCACACTCGTATCGGGCAGGGTCCTGTCCCACACCGGTACCGGACAGGGTCCTGTCCCACAGCCGTACCGGAGAGGGTCCTGTCCCACACTCGTATCGGGCAGGGTACTGACCCACAGTGGTACTGGAGAGGGTCCTTTCCCACACCGGTACCGGGCCGGGTCCCGTTCCACAGTGGTACTAGAGAGGGTCGTGTCCCACACTGGTATCGGGCAGGGTCCTGTCCCACACCGGTACCGGGCAGGGTCCTATCCCACAGCAGTACTAGAGAGGGTCCTGTCCCACAGCGGTATTGGGCATGGTCCTGTTCCACAGCGGTACTGGAGAGGGTCCTGTCCCACAGCGGTATTGGGCAGGGTCCTGTCCCGCAGCGGTACTGGAGAGGGTCCTGTCCCACACCTGTACCGGGCAGGGTCCCGTCCCACACCTGTACTGGGCAGGGTCCCGTCCCACACTGGTATCGGGCAGGGTCCTATCCCACACCGGTACTAGAGAGGGTCGTGTCCCACACTCGTATCGGGCAGGGTCCTGTCCCACAGCGGTATTGGGCAGGGTCCTGTCCCACAGCGGTACTGGAGAGGGTCCTGTCCCACACCGGTACCGGGCAATGTCCTGTCCCTCAGCGGTACTGGAGAGGGTCCTGTCCCACACCGGTATCGGGCAGGGTCCCGTCCCACAGCGGTACTGGAGAGGGTCCTGTCCCACACCGGTGTCGGGCAGGGTCCTATCCCACATCGGTACTAGAGAGTGTCCCGTCCCACACCGGTATCGGGCAGGGTCCTATCCCACAGTGGTACTAGAGAGGGTCCAGTCCCACACTGGTACTGGGTAGGGTCCTGTCCCATAGTGGTACTGGGCAGGGTCCTGTCCCATAGTGGTACCGGTCAGGGTCCTGTCCCACAGTGGTACTAGAGAGTGTCCTGTCCCACACTGGTACCGGTCAGGGTCCTGTCCCACAGTGGTACTAGAGAGGGTCCTGTCCCACATTGGTATCGGGCAGGGTCCTGTCCCACACTGGTATCGGGCAGAGTCCTGTCCCACACGGGTACCGGGCAGGGTCCTGTCCCACAGAAGTACTGGAGAGGGTCCTGTCACACACTGGTATCGGGCAGAGTCCTGTCCCACAGTGGTACTAGAGAGGGTCCTGTCCCACACTGGTACCGGTCAGGGTCCTGTCCCACAGCGGTACTAGAGAGGGTCCTGTCCCACACTGGTACTAGAGAGGGTCCTGTCCCACACTGGTACCGGGCAGGGTCCCGTCCCACACTGGTACTAGAGAGGGTCCTGTCCCACACTGGTAACGGGCAGGGTCCCGTCCCACAGTGGTACTAGAGAGGGTCCTGTCCCACACTGGTACCGGGCAGGGTCCCATCCCACACTGGTACTAGAGAGGGTCCCGTCCCACACTGGTATCGGGCAGGGTCATGTCCCACAGTGGTACTAGAGAGGGTGCTGTCCCACACTGGTACCGGGCAGGGTCCCGTCCCACACTGGTACTAGAGAGGGTCCCGTCCCACACTGGTATCGGGCAGGGTCCTGTCCCACAGTGGTACTAGAGAGGGTCCTGTCCCACACTGGTATCGGGCAGGGTCCTGTCTCACAGTGGTACTAGAGAGGGTCCTGTCCCACACCGGTACTAGAGAGGGTCCTGTCCCACACCGGTATCGGGCAGGGTCCTGTCCCACAGCGGTACTAGAGAGGGTCCTGTCCCACACTGGTACTGGGCAGGTTCCTGTCCCACAGTGGAACTAGAGAGGGTCCTGTCCCACACTGGTATCAGGCTGGATCCTGTCCCACACTGGTACCGGGCAGAGTCCTGTCCCATAGTGGTACTAGAGAAGGTCCTGTCCCACACTGGTATCGGGCAGGGTCCTGTCCCACACCGGTACCGTGCAGGGTCCTGTCCCACACCGGTACCGGGCAGGGTCCTGTCTCACAGTGGTACTAGAGAGGGTCCTGTCCCACAGCGGTATCGGGCAGGGTCCTGTCCCACACTGGTACTAGAGAGGGTCCAGTCCCACACTGGTACCGGGCAGGGTCCTGTTCCACAGTGGTACTAGAGAGGGTCCTGTCCCACACTGGTATTGGGCAGGGTCCTGTCTCACAGTGGTACTAGAGAGGGTCCTGTCCCACACTGGTATCGGGCAGGGTCCAGTCCCACACCGGTACCGGGCAGGGTCCTGTCCCACATCGGCATCGGGCGGGGTCCTGTCCCACACCGGTACTAGAGAGGGTCCTGTTCCACACTGGTACCGGGCAGGGTCCTGTCCCACAGTGGTACTAGAGAGGGTCCTGTCCCACACTGGTACCGGGAAGGGTCCTGTCCCACACTGGTATCGGGCAGGGTCCTGTCCCACACTGGTACCGGGAAGGGTCCTGTCCCACAGCGGTACTAGAGAGGGTCCCATCCCACAGTGGTACTGGAGAGGGTCCTGTCCCACACTGGTATCGGGCAGGGTCCTGTCCCACAGCGGTACTGGAGAGGGTCCTGTCGCACAGTGGTACGAGAGAGGGTCCTGAACCACACCGGTACTAGAGAGGGTCCTGTCCCACACTGGTATCGGGCAGGGTCCTATCCCACAGTGGTACTAGAGAGGGTCCTGTCCCACACTGGTATTGGGCAGGGTCCTATCCCACAGTGGTACTAGAGAGGGTCCAGTCCCACATTGGTATCGGTCAGGGTCCTATAGCACACTGGTATCGGGCAGGGTCCTGTCCTACAGCGGTACTAGAGAGGGTCCTGTCCCACACTGGTATCGGGCAGGATCCTGTCCCACACCGGTACCGGGCAGGGTCCTATCCCACAGTGGTACTAGCGAGGGTCCTGTCCCACAGAGGTACTAGAGAGGGTCCTGTCCCACATTGGTATCGGGCACGGTCCTGTCCCACACTGGTATCGGGCAGAGTCCTGTCCCACACGGCTACCGGGCAGGGTCCTGTCCCACAGAAGTACTGGAGAGGGTCCTCTCCCACACTGGTATCGGGCAGGGTCTCTGTCCCACAGCGGTACAGGTGAGGGTCCTGTCCCACACCGGTACCGGGCAGGGTCCCGTCCCACACCGGTATCGGGCAGGGTCCAGTCCCACACCGGTACTGGGCAGGGTCCAGTCCCACACTGGTATCGGGCAGGGTCCTGTCCCACAGCGGTACTAGAGAGGGTCCTGTCCCACACCGGTACCGGGCAGGGTCCTGTCCCACAGTGGTACTGGAGAGGGTCCTGTCCCACACCGGCATCAGTCAGGGTCCTGTCCCACACTGGTATCGGGCAGAGTCCTGTCCCACACGGGTACCGGGCAGGGTCCTGTCCCACAGAAGTACTGGAGAGGGTCCTGTCACACACTGGTATCGGGCAGAGTCCTGTCCCACAGTGGTACTAGAGAGGGTCCTGTCCCACACTGGTACCGGTCAGGGTCCTGTCCCACAGCGGTACTCGGCAGGGTCCTGTCCCACAGCGGTACTAGAGAGGGTCCTGTCCCACACTGGTACCGGGCAGGGTCCTGTCCCACACTGGTACTAGAGAGGGTCCTGTCCCACACTGGTACCGGGCAGGGTCCCGTCCCACACTGGTACTAGAGAGGGTCCTGTCCCACACTGGTACCGGGCAGGGTCCCATCCCACACTGGTACTAGAGAGGGTCCCGTCCCACACTGGTATCGGGCAGGGTCATGTCCCACAGTGGTACTAGAGAGGGTGCTGTCCCACACTGGTACCGGGCAGGGTCCCGTCCCACACTGGTACTAGAGAGGGTCCCGTCCCACACTGGTATCGGGCAGGGTCCTGTCCCACAGTGGTACTAGAGAGGGTCCTGTCCCACACTGGTATCGGGCAGGGTCCTGTCTCACAGTGGTACTAGAGAGGGTTCTGTCCCACACCGGTACTAGAGAGGGTCCTGTCCCACACTGGTATCGGGCAGGGTCCTGTCCCACAGCGGTACTAGAGAGGGTCCTGTCCCACACTGGTACTGGGCAGGTTCCTGTCCCACAGTGGATCTAGAGAGGGTCCTGTCCCACACTGGTATCAGGCTGGATCCTGTCCCACACTGGTACCGGGCAGAGTCCTGTCCCATAGTGGTACTAGAGAAGGTCCTGTCCCACACTGGTATCGGGCAGGGTCCTGTCCCACACCGGTACCGTGCAGTGTCCTGTCCCACAGCGGTACTGGAGAGGGTCCTGTCCCACACTGGTACCGGGCAGGGTCCTATCCCACAATGGTACTCGGCAGGGTCCTGTCCCACACCGGTACCGGGCAGGGTCCTGTCTCACAGTGGTACTAGAGAGGGTCCTGTCCCACAGCGGTATCGGGCAGGGTCCTGTCCCACACTGGTACTAGAGAGGGTCCAGTCCCACACTGGTACCGGGCAGGGTCCTGTTCCACAGTGGTATTAGAGAGGGTCCTGTCCCACACTGGTATTGGGCAGGGTCCTGTCTCACAGTGGTACTAGAGAGGGTCCTGTCCCACACTGGTATCGGGCAGGGTCCAGTCCCACACCGGTACCGGGCAGGGTCCTGTCCCACATCGGCATCGGGCAGGGTCCTGTCCCACACCGGTACTAGAGAGGGTCCTGTCCCACACTGGTACCGGGAAGGGTCCTGTCCCACAGCGGTACTAGAGAGGGTCCCATCCCACAGTGGTACTGGAGAGGGTCCTGTCCCACACTGGTATCGGGCAGGGTCCTGTCCCACAGCGGTACTGGAGAGGGTCCTGTCGCACAGTGGTACGAGAGAGGGTCCTGAACCACACCGGTACTAGAGAGGGTCCTGTCCCACACTGGTATCGGGCAGGGTCCTATCCCACAGTGGTACTAGAGAGGGTCCTGTCCCACACTGGTACCGGTCAGGGTCCTGTCCCACAGTGGTACTAGAGAGGGTCCTGTCCCACACTGGTACCGGTCAGGGTCCTGTCCCACAGCGGTACTCGGCAGGGTCCTGTCCCACAGAGGTACTAGAGAGGGTCCTGTCCCACATTGGTATCGGGCAGGGTCCTGTCCCACACTGGTATCGGGCAGAGTCCTGTCCCACACGGGTACCGGGCAGGGTCCTGTCCCACAGAAGTACTGGAGAGGGTCCTGTCACACACTGGTATCGGGCAGAGTCCTGTCCCACAGTGGTACTAGAGAGGGTCCTGTCCCACACTGGTACCGGTCAGGGTCCTGTCCCACAGCGGTACTCGGCAGGGTCCTGTCCCACAGCGGTACTAGAGAGGGTCCTGTCCCACACTGGTACCGGGCAGGGTCCTGTCCCACACTGGTACTAGAGAGGGACCTGTCCCACACTGGTACCGGGCAGGGTCCCGTCCCACACTGGTACTAGAGAGGGTCCTGTCCCACACTGGTAACGGGCAGGGTCCCGTCCCACAGTGGTACTAGAGAGGGTCCTGTCCCACACTGGTACCGGGCAGGGTCCTGTCCCACAGCGGTACTAGAGAGGGTCCCGTCCCACACTGGTACTGGAGAGGGTCCCGTCCCACACTGGTATCGGGCAGGGTCCTGTCCCATAGTTGTACTAGAGAGGGTCCTGTCCCACACTGGTATCGGGCAGGGTCCTGTCCCACAGCGGTACTAGAGAGCGTCCTGTCCCACGGCGGTACTGGAGAGGGTCATGTCCGACAACGGTACCGGGCAGGGTCCCGTCCCATAGTGGTACTAGAGAGGGTCCCGTCCCACACCGGTATCGGGCAGGGTCCTGTCCCTCAGTGGTACTGGAGAGGGTCCTGTCCCACACCGGTGTCGGGCAGGGTCCTATCCCACATCGGTACTAGAGAGTGTCCCGTCCCACACCGGTATCGGGCAGGGTCCTATCCCACAGTGGTACTAGAGAGGGTCCAGTCCCACACTGGTACTGGGTAGGGTCCTGTCCCATAGTGGTACTGGGCAGGGTCCTGTCCCATAGTGGTACCGGTCAGGGTCCTGTCCCACAGTGGTACTAGAGAGTGTCCTGTCCCACACTGGTACCGGTCAGGGTCCTGTCCCACAGTGGTACTAGAGAGGGTCCTGTCCCACATTGGTATCGGGCAGGGTCCTGTCCCACACTGGTATCGGGCAGAGTCCTGTCCCACACGGGTACCGGGCAGGGTCCTGTCCCACAGAAGTACTGGAGAGGGTCCTGTCACACACTGGTATCGGGCAGAGTCCTGTCCCACAGTGGTACTAGAGAGGGTCCTGTCCCACACTGGTACCGGTCAGGGTCCTGTCCCACAGCGGTACTAGAGAGGGTCCTGTCCCACACTGGTACCGGGCAGGGTCCTGTCCCACACTGGTACTAGAGAGGGTCCTGTCCCACACTGGTACCGGGCAGGGTCCCGTCCCACACTGGTACTAGAGAGGGTCCTGTCCCACACTGGTAACGGGCAGGGTCCCGTCCCACAGTGGTACTAGAGAGGGTCCTGTCCCACACTGGTACCGGGCAGGGTCCCATCCCACACTGGTACTAGAGAGGGTCCCGTCCCACACTGGTATCGGGCAGGGTCATGTCCCACAGTGGTACTAGAGAGGGTGCTGTCCCACACTGGTACCGGGCAGGGTCCCGTCCCACACTGGTACTAGAGAGGGTCCCGTCCCACACTGGTATCGGGCAGGGTCCTGTCCCACAGTGGTACTAGAGAGGGTCCTGTCCCACACTGGTATCGGGCAGGGTCCTGTCTCACAGTGGTACTAGAGAGGGTCCTGTCCCACACCGGTACTAGAGAGGGTCCTGTCCCACACCGGTATCGGGCAGGGTCCTGTCCCACAGCGGTACTAGAGAGGGTCCTGTCCCACACTGGTACTGGGCAGGTTCCTGTCCCACAGTGGAACTAGAGAGGGTCCTGTCCCACACTGGTATCAGGCTGGATCCTGTCCCACACTGGTACCGGGCAGAGTCCTGTCCCATAGTGGTACTAGAGAAGGTCCTGTCCCACACTGGTATCGGGCAGGGTCCTGTCCCACACCGGTACCGTGCAGGGTCCTGTCCCACACCTGTACCGGGCAGGGTCCTGTCTCACAGTGGTACTAGAGAGGGTCCTGTCCCACAGCGGTATCGGGCAGGGTCCTGTCCCACACTGGTACTAGAGAGGGTCCAGTCCCACACTGGTACCGGGCAGGGTCCTGTTCCACAGTGGTACTAGAGAGGGTCCAGTCCCACACTGGTATTGGGCAGGGTCCTGTCTCACAGTGGTACTAGAGAGGGTCCTGTCCCACACTGGTATCGGGCAGGGTCCAGTCCCACACCGGTACCGGGCAGGGTCCTGTCCCACATCGGCATCGGGCGGGGTCCTGTCCCACACCGGTACTAGAGAGGGTCCTGTTCCACATTGGTACCGGGCAGGGTCCTGTCCCACAGTGGTACTAGAGAGGGTCCTGTCCCACACTGGTACCGGGAAGGGTCCTGTCCCACACTGGTATCGGGCAGGGTCCTGTCCCACACTGGTACCGGGAAGGGTCCTGTCCCACAGCGGTACTAGAGAGGGTCCCATCCCACAGTGGTACTGGAGAGGGTCCTGTCCCACACTGGTATCGGGCAGGGTCCTGTCCCACAGCGGTACTGGAGAGGGTCCTGTCGCACAGTGGTACGAGAGAGGGTCCTGAACCACACCGGTACTAGAGAGGGTCCTGTCCCACACTGGTATCGGGCAGGGTCCTATCCCACAGTGGTACTAGAGAGGGTCCTGTCCCACACTGGTATTGGGCAGGGTCCTATCCCACAGTGGTACTAGAGAGGGTCCAGTCCCACATTGGTATCGGTCAGGGTCCTATAGCACACTGGTATCGGGCAGGGTCCTGTCCTACAGCGGTACTAGAGAGGGTCCTGTCCCACACTGGTATCGGGCAGGATCCTGTCCCACACCGGTACCGGGCAGGGTCCTGTCCCACACTGGTATCGGGCAGAGTCCTGTCCCACAGTGGTACTAGAGAGGGTCCTGTCCCACACTGGTACCGGGCAGGGTCCTGTCCCACTCTGGTACTAGAGAGGTTCCTGTCCCACACTGGTACCGGGCAGGGTCCTGTCCCACAGTGGTACTAGAGAGGCTCCTGTCCCACACTGGTATCGGGCAGGGTCCTGTCTCACAGTGGTACTAGAGAGGGTCCTGTCCCACACCGGTATCGGGCAGGGTCCTGTCTCACAGTGGAACTAGAGAGGGTCCTGTCCCACACCGGTACTAGAGAGGGTCCTGTCCCACACTGGTATCGGGCAGGGTCCTGTCCCACACTGGTACCGGGCAGGGTCCTTTCCCACAGCGGTACTAGAGAGAGTCCCATCCCACAGTGGTACTGGTGAGGGTCCTATCCCACAATGGTATCGGGCAGGGTCCTGTCCCACAGTGGTACTAGAGAAGGTCCAGTCCCACACCGGTACCGGGCAGGGTACCGTCCCACACCGGTACCGGGCAGTGTCCTGTCCCACAGCAGTACTGGAGAGGTTCCTGTCACACACAGGTACCAGGCAGGGTCCCGTCCCACACCGGTATCGGGCAGGGTCCTATCCCACAGTGGTACTAGCGAGGGTCCTGTCCCAAAGAGGTACTAGAGAGGGTCCTGTCCCACATTGGTATCGGGCACGGTCCTGTCCCACACTGGTATCGGGCAGAGTCCTGTCCCACACGGCTACCGGGCAGGGTCCTGTCCCACAGAAGTACTGGAGAGGGTCCTCTCCCACACTGGTATCGGGCAGGGTCTCTGTCACACAGCGGTACAGGTGAGGGTCCTGTCCCACACCGGTACCGGGCAGGGTCCCGTCCCAAACCGGTATCGGGCAGGGTCCAGTCCCACACCGGTACTGGGCAGGGTCCAGTCCCACACTGGTATCGGGCAGGGTCCTGTCCCACAGCGGTACTAGAGAGGGTCCTGTCCCACACCGGTACCGGGCAGGGTCCTGTCCCACAGTGGTACTGGAGAGGGTCCTGTCCCACACCGGCATCAGTCAGGGTCCTGTCCCACACTGGTATCGGGCAGAGTCCTGTCCCACACGGGTACCGGGCAGGGTCCTGTCCCACAGAAGTACTGGAGAGGGTCCTGTCACACACTGGTATCGGGCAGAGTCCTGTCCCACAGTGGTACTAGAGAGGGTCCTGTCCCACACTGGTACCGGTCAGGGTCCTGTCCCACAGCGGTACTCGGCAGGGTCCTGTCCCACAGCGGTACTAGAGAGGGTCCTGTCCCACACTGGTACCGGGCAGGGTCCTGTCCCACACTGGTACTAGAGAGGGTCCTGTCCCACACTGGTACCGGGCAGGGTCCCGTCCCACACTGGTACTAGAGAGGGTCCTGTCCCACACTGGTACCGGGCAGGGTCCCATCCCACACTGGTACTAGAGAGGGTCCCGTCCCACACTGGTATCGGGCAGGGTCATGTCCCACAGTGGTACTAGAGAGGGTGCTGTCCCACACTGGTACCGGGCAGGGTCCCGTCCCACACTGGTACTAGAGAGGGTCCCGTCCCACACTGGTATCGGGCAGGGTCCTGTCCCACAGTGGTACTAGAGAGGGTCCTGTCCCACACTGGTATCGGGCAGGGTCCTGTCTCACAGTGGTACTAGAGAGGGTCCTGTCCCACACCGGTACTAGAGAGGGTCCTGTCCCACACTGGTATCGGGCAGGGTCCTGTCCCACAGCGGTACTAGAGAGGGTCCTGTCCCACACTGGTACTGGGCAGGTTCCTGTCCCACAGTGGATCTAGAGAGGGTCCTGTCCCACACTGGTATCAGGCTGGATCCTGTCCCACACTGGTACCGGGCAGAGTCCTGTCCCATAGTGGTACTAGAGAAGGTCCTGTCCCACACTGGTATCGGGCAGGGTCCTGTCCCACACCGGTACCGTGCAGGGTCCTGTCCCACAGCGGTACTGGAGAGGGTCCTGTCCCACACTGGTACCAGGGCAGGGTCCTATCCCACAATGGTACTCGGCAGGGTCCTGTCCCACACCGGTACCGGGCAGGGTCCTGTCGCACAGTGGTACTAGAGAGGGTCCTGTCCCACAGCAGGATCGGGCAGGGTCCTGTCCCACACTGGTACTAGAGAGGGTACAGTCCCACACTGGTACCGGGCAGGGTCCTGTTCCACAGTGGTACTAGAGAGGGTCCTGTCCCACACTGGTATTGGGCAGGGTCCTGTCTCACAGTGGTACTAGAGAGGGTCCTGTCCCACACTGGTATCGGGCAGGGTCCAGTCCCACACCGGTACCGGGCAGGGTCCTGTCCCACATCGGCATCGGGCAGGGTCCTGTCCCACACCGGTACTAGAGAGGGTCCTGTCCCACACTGGTATCGGGCAGGGTCCTGTCCCACACTGGTACCGGGAAGGGTCCTGTCCCACAGCGGTACTAGAGAGGGTCCCATCCCACAGTGGTACTGGAGAGGGTCCTGTCCCACACTGGTATCGGGCAGGGTCCTGTCCCACAGCGGTACTGGAGAGGGTCCTGTCGCACAGTGGTACGAGAGAGGGTCCTGAACCACACCGGTACTAGAGAGGGTCCTGTCCCACACTGGTATCGGGCAGGGTCCTATCCCACAGTGGTACTAGAGAGGGTCCTGTCCCACACTGGTATTGGGCAGGGTCCTATCCCACAGTGGTACTAGAGAGGGTCCAGTCCCACATTGGTATCGGTCAGGGTCCTATAGCACACTGGTATCGGGCAGGGTCCTGTCCTACAGCGGTACTAGAGAGGGTCCTGTCCCACACTGGTATCGGGCAGGATCCTGTCCCACACCGGTACCGGGCAGGGTCCTGTCCCACACTGGTATCGGGCAGAGTCCTGTCCCACAGTGGTACTAGAGAGGGTCCTGTCCCACACTGGTACCGGGCAGGGTCCTGTCCCACTCTGGTACTAGAGAGGGTCCTGTCCCACACTGGTACCGGGCAGGGTCCTGTCCCACACTGGTATCGGGCAGAGTCCTGTCTCACACGGGTACCGGGCAGGGTCCTGTCCCACAGAAGTACTGGAGAGGGTCACACACTGGTATCGGGCAGAGTCCTGTCCCACAGTGGTACTAGAGAGGGTCCTGTCCCACACTGGTACCGGTCAGGGTCCTGTCCCACAGCGGGTACTCGGCAGGGTCCTGTCCCACAGCGGTACTAGAGAGGGTCCTGTCCCACACTGGTACCGGGCAGGGTCCTGTCCCACACTGGTACTAGAGAGGGTCCTGTCCCACACTGGTACCGGGCAGGGTCCCGTCCCACACTGGTACTAGAGAGGGTCCTGTCCCACACTGGTAACGGGCAGGGTCCCGTCCCACAGTGGTACTAGAGAGGGTCCTGTCCCACACTGGTACCGGGCAGGGTCCCATCCCACACTGGTACTAGAGAGGGTCCCGTCCCACACTGGTATCGGGCAGGGTCATGTCCCACAGTGGTACTAGAGAGGGTGCTGTCCCACACTGGTACCGGGCAGGGTCCCGTCCCACACTGGTACTAGAGAGGGTCCCGTCCCACACTGGTATCGGGCAGGGTCCTGTCCCACAGTGGTACTAGAGAGGGTCCTGTCCCACACTGGTATCGGGCAGGGTCCTGTCTCACAGTGGTACTAGAGAGGGTCCTGTCCCACACCGGTACTAGAGAGGGTCCTGTCCCACACTGGTATCGGGCAGGGTCCTGTCCCACAGCGGTACTAGAGAGGGTCCTGTCCCACACTGGTACTGGGCAGGTTCCTGTCCCACAGTGGAACTAGAGAGGGTCCTGTCCCACACTGGTATCAGGCTGGATCCTGTCCCACACTGGTACCGGGCAGAGTCCTGTCCCATAGTGGTACTAGAGAAGGTCCTGTCCCACACTGGTATCGGGCAGGGTCCTGTCCCACACCGGTACCGTGCAGGGTCCTGTCCCACAGCGGTACTGGAGAGGGTCCTGTCCCACACTGGTACCGGGCAGGGTCCTATCCCACAATGGTACTCGGCAGGGTCCTGTCCCACACCGGTACCGGGCAGGGTCCTGTCTCACAGTGGTACGAGAGAGGGTCCTGTCCCACAGCGGTATCGGGCAGGGTCCTGTCCCACACTGGTACTAGAGAGGGTCCAGTCCCACACTGGTACCGGGCAGGTTCCTGTTCCACAGTGTTACTAGAGAGGGTCCTGTCCCACACTGGTATTGGGCAGGGTCCTGTCTCACAGTGGTACTAGAGAGGGTCCTGTCCCACACTGGTATCGGGCAGGGTCCAGTCCCACACCGGTACCGGGCAGGGTCCTGTCCCACATCGGCATCGGGCAGGGTCCTGTCCCACACCGGTACTAGAGAGGGTCCTGTTCCACACTGGTACCGGGCAGGGTCCTGTCCCACAGTGGTACTAGAGAGGGTCCTGTCCAACACTGGTACCGGGAAGGGTCCTGTCCCACACTGGTATCGGGCAGGGTCCTGTCCCACACTGGTACCGGGAAGGGTCCTGTCCCACAGCGGTACTAGAGAGGGTCCCATCCCACAGTGGTACTGGAGAGGGTCCTGTCCCACACTGGTATCGGGCAGGGTCCTGTCCCACACCGGTACCGTGCAGGGTCCTGTCCCACAGCGGTACTGGAGAGGGTCCTGTCCCACACTGGTACCGGGCAGGGTCCTATCCCACAATGGTACTAGAGAGGGTCCTGTCCCACACCGGTACCGGGCAGGGTCCTGTCGCACAGTGGTACTAGAGAGGGTCCTGTCCCACAGCAGTATCGGGCAGGGTCCTGTCCCACACTGGTACTAGAGAGGGTCCAGTCCCACACTGGTACCGGGCAGGGTCCTGTTCCACAGTGGTACTAGAGAGGGTCCTGTCCCACACTGGTATTGGGCAGGGTCCTGTCTCACAGTGGTACTAGAGAGGGTCCTGTCCCACACTGGTATCGGGCAGGGTCCAGTCCCACACCGGTACCGGGCAGGGTCCTGTCCCACATCGGCATCGGGCAGGGTCCTGTCCCACACCGGTACTAGAGAGGGTCCTGTCCCACACTGGTATCGGGCAGGGTCCTGTCCCACACTGGTACCGGGAAGGGTCCTGTCCCACAGCGGTACTAGAGAGGGTCCCATCCCACAGTGGTACTGGAGAGGGTCCTGTCCCACACTGGTATCGGGCAGGGTCCTGTCCCACAGCGGTACTGGAGAGGGTCCTGTCGCACAGTGGTACGAGAGAGGGTCCTGAACCACACCGGTACTAGAGAGGGTCCTGTCCCACACTGGTATCGGGCAGGGTCCTATCCCACAGTGGTACTAGAGAGGGTCCTGTCCCACACTGGTATTGGGCAGGGTCCTATCCCACAGTGGTACTAGAGAGGGTCCAGTCCCACATTGGTATCGGTCAGGGTCCTATAGCACACTGGTATCGGGCAGGGTCCTGTCCTACAGCGGTACTAGAGAGGGTCCTGTCCCACACTGGTATCGGGCAGGATCCTGTCCCACACCGGTACCGGGCAGGGTCCTGTCCCACACTGGTATCGGGCAGAGTCCTGTCCCACAGTGGTACTAGAGAGGGTCCTGTCCCACACTGGTACCGGGCAGGGTCCTGTCCCACTCTGGTACTAGAGAGGGTCCTGTCCCACACTGGTACCGGGCAGGGTCCTGTCCCACACTGGTATCGGGCAGAGTCCTGTCTCACACGGGTACCGGGCAGGGTCCTGTCCCACAGAAGTACTGGAGAGGGTCCTCTCACACACTGGTATCGGGCAGAGTCCTGTCCCACAGTGGTACTAGAGAGGGTCCTGTCCCACACTGGTACCGGTCAGGGTCCTGTCCCACAGCGGTACTCGGCAGGGTCCTGTCCCACAGCGGTACTAGAGAGGGTCCTGTCCCACACTGGTACCGGGCAGGGTCCTGTCCCACACTGGTACTAGAGAGGGTCCTGTCCCACACTGGTACCGGGCAGGGTCCCGTCCCACACTGGTACTAGAGAGGGTCCTGTCCCACACTGGTAACGGGCAGGGTCCCGTCCCACAGTGGTACTAGAGAGGGTCCTGTCCCACACTGGTACCGGGCAGGGTCCCATCCCACACTGGTACTAGAGAGGGTCCCGTCCCACACTGGTATCGGGCAGGGTCATGTCCCACAGTGGTACTAGAGAGGGTGCTGTCCCACACTGGTACCGGGCAGGGTCCCGTCCCACACTGGTACTAGAGAGGGTCCCGTCCCACACTGGTATCGGGCAGGGTCCTGTCCCACAGTGGTACTAGAGAGGGTCCTGTCCCACACTGGTATCGGGCAGGGTCCTGTCTCACAGTGGTACTAGAGAGGGTCCTGTCCCACACCGGTACTAGAGAGGGTCCTGTCCCACACTGGTATCGGGCAGGGTCCTGTCCCACAGCGGTACTAGAGAGGGTCCTGTCCCACACTGGTACTGGGCAGGTTCCTGTCCCACAGTGGAACTAGAGAGGGTCCTGTCCCACACTGGTATCAGGCTGGATCCTGTCCCACACTGGTACCGGGCAGAGTCCTGTCCCATAGTGGTACTAGAGAAGGTCCTGTCCCACACTGGTATCGGGCAGGGTCCTGTCCCACACCGGTACCGTGCAGGGTCCTGTCCCACAGCGGTACTGGAGAGGGTCCTGTCCCACACTGGTACCGGGCAGGGTCCTATCCCACAATGGTACTCGGCAGGGTCCTGTCCCACACCGGTACCGGGCAGGGTCCTGTCTCACAGTGGTACGAGAGAGGGTCCTGTCCCACAGCGGTATCGGGCAGGGTCCTGTCCCACACTGGTACTAGAGAGGGTCCAGTCCCACACTGGTACCGGGCAGGTTCCTGTTCCACAGTGTTACTAGAGAGGGTCCTGTCCCACACTGGTATTGGGCAGGGTCCTGTCTCACAGTGGTACTAGAGAGGGTCCTGTCCCACACTGGTATCGGGCAGGGTCCAGTCCCACACCGGTACCGGGCAGGGTCCTGTCCCACATCGGCATCGGGCAGGGTCCTGTCCCACACCGGTACTAGAGAGGGTCCTGTTCCACACTGGTACCGGGCAGGGTCCTGTCCCACAGTGGTACTAGAGAGGGTCCTGTCCAACACTGGTACCGGGAAGGGTCCTGTCCCACACTGGTATCGGGCAGGGTCCTGTCCCACACTGGTACCGGGAAGGGTCCTGTCCCACAGCGGTACTAGAGAGGGTCCCATCCCACAGTGGTACTGGAGAGGGTCCTGTCCCACACTGGTATCGGGCAGGGTCCTGTCCCACAGCGGTACTGGAGAGGGTCCTGTCGCACAGTGGTACGAGAGAGGGTCCTGAACCACACCGGTACTAGAGAGGGTCCTGTCCCACACTGGTATCGGGCAGGGTCCTATCCCACAGTGGTACTAGAGAGGGTCCTGTCCCACACTGGTATTGGGCAGGGTCCTATCCCACAGTGGTACTAGAGAGGGTCCAGTCCCACATTGGTATCGGTCAGGGTCCTATAGCACACTGGTATCGGGCAGGGTCCTGTCCTACAGCGGTACTAGAGAGGGTCCTGTCCCACACTGGTATCGGGCAGGATCCTGTCCCACACCGGTACCGGGCAGGGTCCTGTCCCACACTGGTATCGGGCAGAGTCCTGTCCCACAGTGGTACTAGAGAGGGTCCTGTCCCACACTGGTACCCGGGCAGGGTCCTGTCCCACTCTGGTACTAGAGAGGGTCCTGTCCCACACTGGTACCGGGCAGGGTCCTGTCCCACAGTGGTACTAGAGAGGCTCCTGTCCCACACTGGTTTCGGGCAGGGTCCTGTCTCACAGTGGTACTAGAGAGGGTCCTGTCCCACACCGGTATCGGGCAGG
Source organism: Hemitrygon akajei (assembly GCF_048418815.1). Taxonomy (NCBI): domain Eukaryota; kingdom Metazoa; phylum Chordata; class Chondrichthyes; order Myliobatiformes; family Dasyatidae; genus Hemitrygon; species Hemitrygon akajei. The sequence continues at coordinate 121,260,814 of NC_133130.1, read as the reverse complement.
GTCCTGTCTCACAGTGGTACTAGAGGGGGTCCTGTCCCACACCGGTACTAGAGAGGGTCCTGTCCCACACTGGTATCGGGCAGGGTCCTGTCCCACACTGGTACCGGGCAGGGTCCTTTCCCACAGCGGTACTAGAGAGAGTCCCATCCCACAGTGGTACTGGTGAGGGTCCTATCCCACAATGGTATCGGGCAGGGTCCTGTCCCACAGTGGTACTAGAGAAGGTCCAGTCCCACACCGGTACCGGGCAGGGTACCGTCCCACACCGGTACCGGGCAGTGTCCTGTCCCACAGCAGTACTGGAGAGGTTCCTGTCACACACAGGTACCAGGCAGGGTCCCGTCCCACACCGGTATCGGGCAGGGTCCTATCCCACAGTGGTACTAGCGAGGGTCCTGTCCCACAGAGGTACTAGAGAGGGTCCTGTCCCACATTGGTATCGGGCACGGTCCTGTCCCACACTGGTATCGGGCAGAGTCCTGTCCCACACGGCTACCGGGCAGGGTCCTGTCCCACAGAAGTACTGGTGAGGGTCCTCTCCCACACTGGTATCGGGCAGGGTCTCTGTCCCACAGCGGTACAGGTGAGGGTCCTGTCCCACACCGGTACCAGGGCAGGGTCCCGTCCCACACCGGTATCGGGCAGGGTCCAGTCCCACACCGGTACTGGGCAGGGTCCAGTCCCACACTGGTATCGGGCAGGGTCCTGTCCCACAGCGGTACTAGAGAGGGTCCTGTCCCACACCGGTACCGGGCAGGGTCCTGTCCCACAGCGGTACTAGAGAGGGTCCTGTCCCACACCGGCATCAGGCAGGGTCCTATCCCACAGCGGTACTAGAGAGGGTCCTGTCCCACACAGGTACTAGGCAGGGTCCCGTCCCACACCGGTATCGGGCAGGGTCCTATCCCACAGCGGTACTAGAGAGGGTCCTGTCCCACATTAGTATCGGGCAGGGTCCTGTCCCACACTGGTATCGGGCAGAGTCCTATCCCACACGGGTACCGGGCAGGGTCCTGTCCCACAGAAGTACTGGAGAGGGTCCTGTCACACACTGGTATCGGGCAGAGTCCTGTCCCACAGAGGTACTGGAGAGGGTTCTGTCCCACACCGGTACCGGGCAGGGTCCTGTCCCACACCGGTATCGGGCTGGGTCCAGTCCCACACCGTTACCGGGCAGGGTCCTGTCCCACACTGGTATCGGGCAGTGTCCTGTCCCACAGTGGTACTAGAGAGGGTCCAGTCCCACATTGGTATCGGTCAGGGTCCTATAGCACACTGGTATCGGGCAGGATGCTGTCCCACACCGGTACCGGTCAGGGTCCTGTCCCACACTGGTATCGGGCAGAGTCCTGTCCCACAGTGGTACTAGAGAGGGTCCTGTCCCACACTGGTACCGGGCAGGGTCCTGTCCCACTCTGGTACTAGAGAGGGTCCTGTCCCACACTGGTACCGGGCAGGGTCCTGTCTCACAGTGGTACTAGAGAGGGTCCTGTCCCACACCGGTATCGGGCAGGGTCCTGTCTCACAGTGGTACTAGAGAGGGTCCTGTCCCACACCGGTACTAGAGAGGGTCCTGTCCCACACTGGTATCGGGCAGAGTCCTGTCCCACACGGCTACCGGGCAGGGTCCTGTCCCACAGAAGTACTGGAGAGGGTCCTCTCCCACACTGGTATCGGGCAGGGTCTCTGTCCCACAGCGGTACAGGTGAGGGTCCTGTCCCACACCGGTACCGGGCAGGGTCCCGTCCCACACCGGTATCGGGCAGGGTCCAGTCCCACACCGGTACTGGGCAGGGTCCAGTCCCACACTGGTATCGGGCAGGGTCCTGTCCCACAGCGGTACTAGAGAGGGTCCTGTCCCACACCGGTACCGGGCAGGGTCCTGTCCCACAGTGGTACTGGAGAGGGTCCTGTCCCACACCGGCATCAGGCAGGGTCCTATCCCACAGCGGTACTAGAGAGGGTCCTGTCCCACACAGGTACCAGGCAGGGTCCCGTCCCACACCGGTATCGGGCAGGGTCCTATCCCACAGCGGTACTAGAGAGGGTCCTGTCCCACATTGGTATCGGGCAGGGTCCTGTCCCACACTGGTATCGGGCAGAGTCCTATCCCACACGGGTACCGGGCAGGGTCCTGTCCCACAGAAGTACTGGAGAGGGTCCTGTCACACACTGGTATCGGGCAGAGTCCTGTCCCACAGAGGTACTGGAGAGGGTTCTGTCCCACACCGGTACCGGGCAGGGTCCTGTCCCACACCGGTATCGGGCTGGGTCCAGTCCCACACCGTTACCGGGCAGGGTCCTGTCCCACACTGGTATCGGGCAGTGTCCTGTCCCACAGTGGTACTAGAGAGGGTCCTGTCCCACACTGGTATCGGGCAGGGTCCAGTCGCACACCGGTACCGGGCAGTGTCCTGTCCCACACCGGTATCGGGCAGGGTCCTGTCCCACAGCGGTACTGGGCAGGGTCCTGTCCCACAGCGGTACTGGAGAGGGTCCTGTCCAACACTGGTACCGGGCAGGGTCCTGTCCCACACCGGTACCGGGCAGGGTCCTGTCCCACACTGGTACCGGGCAGGTCCTGTCCCACAGCGGTACTAGAGAGGGTCCCGTCCCACACTGGTACTGGAGAGGGTCCCGTCCCACACTGGTATCGGGCAGGGTCCTGTCCCATAGTGGTACTGGAGAGGGTCCTGTCCCACACTGGTATCGGGCAGGGTCCTGTCCCACAGCGGTACTAGAGAGCGTCCTGTCCCATGGCGGTACTGGAGAGGGTCCTGTCCCACACCGGTATCGGGCAGGGTCCTATCCCACAGCGTACTAGAGAGCGTCCTGTCCCAGACCTGTACCGGGTAGGGTCCCGTCCCACACTGGTATCGGGCAGGGTCCTATCCCACAGTGGTACTAGAGAGGGTCCTGACCCACAGCGGTACTAGAGAGGGTCGTGTCCCACACTCGTATCGGGCAGGGTCCTGTCCCACACCGGTACCGGACAGGGTCCTGTCCCACAGCCGTACCGGAGAGGGTCCTGTCCCACACTCGTATCGGGCAGGGTCCTGACCCACAGTGGTACTGGAGAGGGTCCCTTTCCCACACCGGTACCGGGCCGGGTCCCGTTCCACAGTGGTACTAGAGAGGGTCGTGTCCCACACTGGTATCGGGCAGGGTCCTGTCCCACACCGGTACCGGGCAGGGTCCTATCCCACAGCAGTACTAGAGAGGGTCCTGTCCCACAGCGGTATTGGGCATGGTCCTGTTCCACAGCGGTACTGGAGAGGGTCCTGTCCCACAGCGGTATTGGGCAGGGTCCTGTCCCACAGCGGTACTGGAGAGGGTCCTGTCCCACACCTGTACCGGGCAGGGTCCCGTCCCACACCTGTACCGGGCAGGGTCCCGTCCCACACTGGTATCGGGCAGGGTCCTATCCCACAGTGGTACTAGAGAGGGTCCTGTCCCACAGCGGTACTAGAGAGGGTCGTGTCCCACACTCGTATCGGGCAGGGTCCTGTCCCACACCGGTACCGGACAGGGTCCTGTCCCACAGCCGTACCGGAGAGGGTCCTGTCCCACACTGGTACCGGTCAGGGTCCTGTCCCACAGCGGTACTCGGCAGGGTCCTGTCCCACAGCGGTACTAGAGAGGGTCCTGTCCCACACTGGTACCGGGCAGGGTCCTGTCCCACACTGGTACTAGAGAGGGACCTGTCCCACACTGGTACCGGGCAGGGTCCCGTCCCACACTGGTACTAGAGAGGGTCCTGTCCCACACTGGTAACGGGCAGGGTCCCGTCCCACAGTGGTACTAGAGAGGGTCCTGTCCCACACTGGTACCGGGCAGGGTCCTGTCCCACAGCGGGTACTAGAGAGGGTCCCGTCCCACACTGGTACTGGAGAGGGTCCCGTCCCACACTGGTATCGGGCAGGGTCCTGTCCCATAGTGGTACTAGAGAGGGTCCTGTCCCACACTGGTATCGGGCAGGGTCCTGTCCCACAGCGGTACTAGAGAGCGTCCTGTCCCACGGCGGTACTGGAGAGGGTCATGTCCGACAACGGTACCGGGCAGGGTCCCGTCCCATAGTGTTACTAGAGAGGGTCCCGTCCCACACCGGTATCGGGCAGGGTCCTGTCCCTCAGCGGTACTGGAGAGGGTCCTGTCCCACACCGGTATCGGGCAGGGTCCTATCCCACAGCGTACTAGAGAGGGTCCTGTCCCACACCTGTACCGGGTAGGGTCCCGTCCCACACTGGTATCGGGCAGGGTCCTATCCCACAGTGGTACTAGAGAGTGTCCTGTCCCACAGCGGTACTAGAGAGGGTCGTGTCCCACACTCGTATCGGGCAGGGTCCTGTCCCACACCAGTACCGGACAGGGTCCTGTCCCACAGCCGTACCGGAGAGGGTCCTGTCCCACACTCGTATCGGGCAGGGTACTGACCCACAGTGGTACTGGAGAGGGTCCTTTCCCACACCGGTACCGGGCCGGGTCCCGTTCCACAGTGGTACTAGAGAGGGTCGTGTCCCACACTGGTATCGGGCAGGGTCCTGTCCCACACCGGTACCGGGCAGGGTCCTATCCCACAGCAGTACTAGAGAGGGTCCTGTCCCACAGCGGTATTGGGCATGGTCCTGTTCCACAGCGGTACTGGAGAGGGTCCTGTCCCACAGCGGTATTGGGCAGGGTCCTGACCCGCAGCGGTACTGGAGAGGGTCCTGTCCCACACTGGTACCAGGGCAGGGTCCTATCCCACAATGGTACTCGGCAGGGTCCTGTCCCACACCGGTACCGGGCAGGGTCCTGTCTCACAGTGGTACGAGAGAGGGTCCTGTCCCACAGCGGTATCGGGCAGGGTCCTGTCCCACACTGGTACTAGAGAGGGTCCAGTCCCACACTGGTACCGGGCAGGTTCCTGTTCCACAGTGTTACTAGAGAGGGTCCTGTCCCACACTGGTATTGGGCAGGGTCCTGTCTCACAGTGGTACTAGAGAGGGTCCTGTCCCACACTGGTATCGGGCAGGGTCCAGTCCCACACCGGTACCGGGCAGGGTCCTGTCCCACATCGGCATCGGGCAGGGTCCTGTCCCACACCGGTACTAGAGAGGGTCCTGTTCCACACTGGTACCGGGCAGGGTCCTGTCCCACAGTGGTACTAGAGAGGGTCCTGTCCAACACTGGTACCGGGAAGGGTCCTGTCCCACACTGGTATCGGGCAGGGTCCTGTCCCACACTGGTACCGGGAAGGGTCCTGTCCCACAGCGGTACTAGAGAGGGTCCCATCCCACAGTGGTACTGGAGAGGGTCCTGTCCCACACTGGTATCGGGCAGGGTCCTGTCCCACACCGGTACCGTGCAGGGTCCTGTCCCACAGCGGTACTGGAGAGGGTCCTGTCCCACACTGGTACCGGGCAGGGTCCTATCCCACAATGGTACTCGGCAGGGTCCTGTCCCACACCGGTACCGGGCAGGGTCCTGTCGCACAGTGGTACTAGAGAGGGTCCTGTCCCACAGCAGTATCGGGCAGGGTCCTGTCCCACACTGGTACTAGAGAGGGTCCAGTCCCACACTGGTACCGGGCAGGGTCCTGTTCCACAGTGGTACTAGAGAGGGTCCTGTCCCACACTGGTATTGGGCAGGGTCCTGTCTCACAGTGGTACTAGAGAGGGTCCTGTCCCACACTGGTATCGGGCAGGGTCCAGTCCCACACCGGTACCGGGCAGGGTCCTGTCCCACATCGGCATCGGGCAGGGTCCTGTCCCACACCGGTACTAGAGAGGGTCCTGTCCCACACTGGTATCGGGCAGGGTCCTGTCCCACACTGGTACCGGGAAGGGTCCTGTCCCACAGCGGTACTAGAGAGGGTCCCATCCCACAGTGGTACTGGAGAGGGTCCTGTCCCACACTGGTATCGGGCAGGGTCCTGTCCCACAGCGGTACTGGAGAGGGTCCTGTCGCACAGTGGTACGAGAGAGGGTCCTGAACCACACCGGTACTAGAGAGGGTCCTGTCCCACACTGGTATCGGGCAGGGTCCTATCCCACAGTGGTACTAGAGAGGGTCCTGTCCCACACTGGTATTGGGCAGGGTCCTATCCCACAGTGGTACTAGAGAGGGTCCAGTCCCACATTGGTATCGGTCAGGGTCCTATAGCACACTGGTATCGGGCAGGGTCCTGTCCTACAGCGGTACTAGAGAGGGTCCTGTCCCACACTGGTATCGGGCAGGATCCTGTCCCACACCGGTACCCGGGCAGGGTCCTGTCCCACACTGGTATCGGGCAGAGTCCTGTCCCACAGTGGTACTAGAGAGGGTCCTGTCCCACACTGGTACCGGGCAGGGTCCTGTCCCACTCTGGTACTAGAGAGGGTCCTGTCCCACACTGGTACCGGGCAGGGTCCTGTCCCACACTGGTATCGGGCAGAGTCCTGTCTCACACGGGTACCGGGCAGGGTCCTGTCCCACAGAAGTACTGGAGAGGGTCCTCTCACACACTGGTATCGGGCAGAGTCCTGTCCCACAGTGGTACTAGAGAGGGTCCTGTCCCACACTGGTACCGGTCAGGGTCCTGTCCCACAGCGGTACTCGGCAGGGTCCTGTCCCACAGCGGTACTAGAGAGGGTCCTGTCCCACACTGGTACCGGGCAGGGTCCTGTCCCACACTGGTACTAGAGAGGGTCCTGTCCCACACTGGTACCGGGCAGGGTCCCGTCCCACACTGGTACTAGAGAGGGTCCTGTCCCACACTGGTAACGGGCAGGGTCCCGTCCCACAGTGGTACTAGAGAGGGTCCTGTCCCACACTGGTACCGGGCAGGGTCCCATCCCACACTGGTACTAGAGAGGGTCCCGTCCCACACTGGTATCGGGCAGGGTCATGTCCCACAGTGGTACTAGAGAGGGTGCTGTCCCACACTGGTACCGGGCAGGGTCCCGTCCCACACTGGTACTAGAGAGGGTCCCGTCCCACACTGGTATCGGGCAGGGTCCTGTCCCACAGTGGTACTAGAGAGGGTCCTGTCCCACACTGGTATCGGGCAGGGTCCTGTCTCACAGTGGTACTAGAGAGGGTCCTGTCCCACACCGGTACTAGAGAGGGTCCTGTCCCACACTGGTATCGGGCAGGGTCCTGTCCCACAGCGGTACTAGAGAGGGTCCTGTCCCACACTGGTACTGGGCAGGTTCCTGTCCCACAGTGGAACTAGAGAGGGTCCTGTCCCACACTGGTATCAGGCTGGATCCTGTCCCACACTGGTACCCGGGCAGAGTCCTGTCCCATAGTGGTACTAGAGAAGGTCCTGTCCCACACTGGTATCGGGCAGGGTCCTGTCCCACACCGGTACCGTGCAGGGTCCTGTCCCACAGCGGTACTGGAGAGGGTCCTGTCCCACACTGGTACCGGGCAGGGTCCTATCCCACAATGGTACTCGGCAGGGTCCTGTCCCACACCGGTACCGGGCAGGGTCCTGTCTCACAGTGGTACGAGAGAGGGTCCTGTCCCACAGTGGTACGAGAGAGGGTCCTGTCCCACAGCGGTATCGGGCAGGGTCCTGTCCCACACTGGTACTAGAGAGGGTCCAGTCCCACACTGGTACCGGGCAGGTTCCTGTTCCACAGTGTTACTAGAGAGGGTCCTGTCCCACACTGGTATTGGGCAGGGTCCTGTCTCACAGTGGTACTAGAGAGGGTCCTGTCCCACACTGGTATCGGGCAGGGTCCTGTCCCACACCGGTACCGTGCAGGGTCCTGTCCCACAGCGGTACTGGAGAGGGTCCTGTCCCACACTGGTACCGGGCAGGGTCCTATCCCACAATGGTACTCGGCAGGGTCCTGTCCCACACCGGTACCGGGCAGGGTCCTGTCGCACAGTGGTACTAGAGAGGGTCCTGTCCCACAGCAGTATCGGGCAGGGTCCTGTCCCACACTGGTACTAGAGAGGGTCCAGTCCCACACTGGTACCGGGCAGGGTCCTGTTCCACAGTGGTACTAGAGAGGGTCCTGTCCCACACTGGTATTGGGCAGGGTCCTGTCTCACAGTGGTACTAGAGAGGGTCCTGTCCCACACTGGTATCGGGCAGGGTCCAGTCCCACACCGGTACCGGGCAGGGTCCTGTCCCACATCGGCATCGGGCAGGGTCCTGTCCCACACCGGTACTAGAGAGGGTCCTGTCCCACACTGGTATCGGGCAGGGTCCTGTCCCACACTGGTACCGGGAAGGGTCCTGTCCCACAGCGGTACTAGAGAGGGTCCCATCCCACAGTGGTACTGGAGAGGGTCCTGTCCCACACTGGTATCGGGCAGGGTCCTGTCCCACAGCGGTACTGGAGAGGGTCCTGTCGCACAGTGGTACGAGAGAGGGTCCTGAACCACACCGGTACTAGAGAGGGTCCTGTCCCACACTGGTATCGGGCAGGGTCCTATCCCACAGTGGTACTAGAGAGGGTCCTGTCCCACACTGGTATTGGGCAGGGTCCTATCCCACAGTGGTACTAGAGAGGGTCCAGTCCCACATTGGTATCGGTCAGGGTCCTATAGCACACTGGTATCGGGCAGGGTCCTGTCCTACAGCGGTACTAGAGAGGGTCCTGTCCCACACTGGTATCGGGCAGGATCCTGTCCCACACCGGTACCGGGCAGGGTCCTGTCCCACACTGGTATCGGGCAGAGTCCTGTCCCACAGTGGTACTAGAGAGGGTCCTGTCCCACACTGGTACCGGGCAGGGTCCTGTCCCACTCTGGTACTAGAGAGGGTCCTGTCCCACACTGGTACCAGGGCAGGGTCCTGTCCCACACTGGTATCGGGCAGAGTCCTGTCTCACACGGGTACCGGGCAGGGTCCTGTCCCACAGAAGTACTGGAGAGGGTCCTCTCACACACTGGTATCGGGCAGAGTCCTGTCCCACAGTGGTACTAGAGAGGGTCCTGTCCCACACTGGTACCGGTCAGGGTCCTGTCCCACAGCGGTACTCGGCAGGGTCCTGTCCCACAGCGGTACTAGAGAGGGTCCTGTCCCACACTGGTACCCGGGCAGGGTCCTGTCCCACACTGGTACTAGAGAGGGTCCTGTCCCACACTGGTACCGGGCAGGGTCCCGTCCCACACTGGTACTAGAGAGGGTCCTGTCCCACACTGGTAACGGGCAGGGTCCCGTCCCACAGTGGTACTAGAGAGGGTCCTGTCCCACACTGGTACCAGGGCAGGGTCCCATCCCACACTGGTACTAGAGAGGGTCCCGTCCCACACTGGTATCGGGCAGGGTCATGTCCCACAGTGGTACTAGAGAGGGTGCTGTCCCACACTGGTACCGGGCAGGGTCCCGTCCCACACTGGTACTAGAGAGGGTCCCGTCCCACACTGGTATCGGGCAGGGTCCTGTCCCACAGTGGTACTAGAGAGGGTCCTGTCCCACACTGGTATCGGGCAGGGTCCTGTCTCACAGTGGTACTAGAGAGGGTCCTGTCCCACACCGGTACTAGAGAGGGTCCTGTCCCACACTGGTATCGGGCAGGGTCCTGTCCCACAGCGGTACTAGAGAGGGTCCTGTCCCACACTGGTACTGGGCAGGTTCCTGTCCCACAGTGGAACTAGAGAGGGTCCTGTCCCACACTGGTATCAGGCTGGATCCTGTCCCACACTGGTACCCGGGCAGAGTCCTGTCCCATAGTGGTACTAGAGAAGGTCCTGTCCCACACTGGTATCGGGCAGGGTCCTGTCCCACACCGGTACCGTGCAGGGTCCTGTCCCACAGCGGTACTGGAGAGGGTCCTGTCCCACACTGGTACCGGGCAGGGTCCTATCCCACAATGGTACTCGGCAGGGTCCTGTCCCACACCGGTACCGGGCAGGGTCCTGTCTCACAGTGGTACGAGAGAGGGTCCTGTCCCACAGCGGTATCGGGCAGGGTCCTGTCCCACACTGGTACTAGAGAGGGTCCAGTCCCACACTGGTACCGGGCAGGTTCCTGTTCCACAGTGTTACTAGAGAGGGTCCTGTCCCACACTGGTATTGGGCAGGGTCCTGTCTCACAGTGGTACTAGAGAGGGTCCTGTCCCACACTGGTATCGGGCAGGGTCCAGTCCCACACCGGTACCCGGGCAGGGTCCTGTCCCACATCGGCATCGGGCAGGGTCCTGTCCCACACCGGTACTAGAGAGGGTCCTGTTCCACACTGGTACCGGGCAGGGTCCTGTCCCACAGTGGTACTAGAGAGGGTCCTGTCCAACACTGGTACCGGGAAGGGTCCTGTCCCACACTGGTATCGGGCAGGGTCCTGTCCCACACTGGTACCGGGAAGGGTCCTGTCCCACAGCGGTACTAGAGAGGGTCCCATCCCACAGTGGTACTGGAGAGGGTCCTGTCCCACACTGGTATCGGGCAGGGTCCTGTCCCACAGCGGTACTGGAGAGGGTCCTGTCGCACAGTGGTACGAGAGAGGGTCCTGAACCACACCGGTACTAGAGAGGGTCCTGTCCCACACTGGTATCGGGCAGGGTCCTATCCCACAGTGGTACTAGAGAGGGTCCTGTCCCACACTGGTATTGGGCAGGGTCCTATCCCACAGTGGTACTAGAGAGGGTCCAGTCCCACATTGGTATCGGTCAGGGTCCTATAGCACACTGGTATCGGGCAGGGTCCTGTCCTACAGCGGTACTAGAGAGGGTCCTGTCCCACACTGGTATCGGGCAGGATCCTGTCCCACACCGGTACCCGGGCAGGGTCCTGTCCCACACTGGTATCGGGCAGAGTCCTGTCCCACAGTGGTACTAGAGAGGGTCCTGTCCCACACTGGTACCGGGCAGGGTCCTGTCCCACTCTGGTACTAGAGAGGGTCCTGTCCCACACTGGTACCGGGCAGGGTCCTGTCCCACAGTGGTACTAGAGAGGCTCCTGTCCCACACTGGTTTCGGGCAGGGGTCCTGTCTCACAGTGGTACTAGAGAGGGTCCTGTCCCACACCGGTATCGGGCAGGGTCCTGTCTCACAGTGGTACTAGAGGGGGTCCTGTCCCACACCGGTACTAGAGAGGGTCCTGTCCCACACTGGTATCGGGCAGGGTCCTGTCCCACACTGGTACCGGGCAGGGTCCTTTCCCACAGCGGTACTAGAGAGAGTCCCATCCCACAGTGGTACTGGTGAGGGTCCTATCCCACAATGGTATCGGGCAGGGTCCTGTCCCACAGTGGTACTAGAGAAGGTCCAGTCCCACACCGGTACCGGGCAGGGTACCGTCCCACACCGGTACCGGGCAGTGTCCTGTCCCACAGCAGTACTGGAGAGGTTCCTGTCACACACAGGTACCAGGCAGGGTCCCGTCCCACACCGGTATCGGGCAGGGTCCTATCCCACAGTGGTACTAGCGAGGGTCCTGTCCCACAGAGGTACTAGAGAGGGTCCTGTCCCACATTGGTATCGGGCACGGTCCTGTCCCACACTGGTATCGGGCACGGTCCTGTCCCACACTGGTATCGGGCAGAGTCCTGTCCCACACGGCTACCGGGCAGGGTCCTGTCCCACAGAAGTACTGGTGAGGGTCCTCTCCCACACTGGTATCGGGCAGGGTCTCTGTCCCACAGCGGTACAGGTGAGGGTCCTGTCCCACACCGGTACCGGGCAGGGTCCCGTCCCACACCGGTATCGGGCAGGGTCCAGTCCCACACCGGTACTGGGCAGGGTCCAGTCCCACACTGGTATCGGGCAGGGTCCTGTCCCACAGCGGTACTAGAGAGGGTCCTGTCCCACACCGGTACCGGGCAGGGTCCTGTCCCACAGCGGTACTAGAGAGGGTCCTGTCCCACACCGGCATCAGGCAGGGTCCTATCCCACAGCGGTACTAGAGAGGGTCCTGTCCCACACAGGTACTAGGCAGGGTCCCGTCCCACACCGGTATCGGGCAGGGTCCTATCCCACAGCGGTACTAGAGAGGGTCCTGTCCCACATTAGTATCGGGCAGGGTCCTGTCCCACACTGGTATCGGGCAGAGTCCTATCCCACACGGGTACCGGGCAGGGTCCTGTCCCACAGAAGTACTGGAGAGGGTCCTGTCACACACTGGTATCGGGCAGAGTCCTGTCCCACAGAGGTACTGGAGAGGGTTCTGTCCCACACCGGTACCGGGCAGGGTCCTGTCCCACACCGGTATCGGGCTGGGTCCAGTCCCACACCGTTACCGGGCAGGGTCCTGTCCCACACTGGTATCGGGCAGTGTCCTGTCCCACAGTGGTACTAGAGAGGGTCCAGTCCCACATTGGTATCGGTCAGGGTCCTATAGCACACTGGTATCGGGCAGGATGCTGTCCCACACCGGTACCGGGCAGGGTCCTGTCCCACACTGGTATCGGGCAGAGTCCTGTCCCACAGTGGTACTAGAGAGGGTCCTGTCCCACACTGGTACCGGGCAGGGTCCTGTCCCACTCTGGTACTAGAGAGGGTCCTGTCCCACACTGGTACCGGGCAGGGTCCTGTCTCACAGTGGTACTAGAGAGGGTCCTGTCCCACACCGGTATCGGGCAGGGTCCTGTCTCACAGTGGTACTAGAGAGGGTCCTGTCCCACACCGGTACTAGAGAGGGTCCTGTCCCACACTGGTATCGGGCAGAGTCCTGTCCCACACGGCTACCGGGCAGGGTCCTGTCCCACAGAAGTACTGGAGAGGGTCCTCTCCCACACTGGTATCGGGCAGGGTCTCTGTCCCACAGCGGTACAGGTGAGGGTCCTGTCCCACACCGGTACCCGGGCAGGGTCCCGTCCCACACCGGTATCGGGCAGGGTCCAGTCCCACACCGGTACTGGGCAGGGTCCAGTCCCACACTGGTATCGGGCAGGGTCCTGTCCCACAGCGGTACTAGAGAGGGTCCTGTCCCACACCGGTACCGGGCAGGGTCCTGTCCCACAGTGGTACTGGAGAGGGTCCTGTCCCACACCGGCATCAGGCAGGGTCCTATCCCACAGCGGTACTAGAGAGGGTCCTGTCCCACACAGGTACCAGGCAGGGTCCCGTCCCACACCGGTATCGGGCAGGGTCCTATCCCACAGCGGTACTAGAGAGGGTCCTGTCCCACATTGGTATCGGGCAGGGTCCTGTCCCACACTGGTATCGGGCAGAGTCCTATCCCACACGGGTACCGGGCAGGGTCCTGTCCCACAGAAGTACTGGAGAGGGTCCTGTCACACACTGGTATCGGGCAGAGTCCTGTCCCACAGAGGTACTGGAGAGGGTCCTGTCACACACTGGTATCGGGCAGAGTCCTGTCCCACAGAGGTACTGGAGAGGGTTCTGTCCCACACCGGTACCGGGCAGGGTCCTGTCCCACACCGGTATCGGGCTGGGTCCAGTCCCACACCGTTACCGGGCAGGGTCCTGTCCCACACTGGTATCGGGCAGTGTCCTGTCCCACAGTGGTACTAGAGAGGGTCTTGTCCCACACTGGTATCGGGCAGGGTCCAGTCGCACACCGGTACCGGGCAGTGTCCTGTCCCACACCGGTATCGGGCAGGGTCCTGTCCCACAGCGGTACTGGGCAGGGTCCTGTCCCACAGCGGGTACTGGAGAGGGTCCTGTCCAACACTGGTACCGGGCAGGGTCCTGTCCCACACCGGTACCGGGCAGGGTCCTGTCCCACACTGGTACCGGGCAGGTCCTGTCCCACAGCGGTACTAGAGAGGGTCCCGTCCCACACTGGTACTGGAGAGGGTCCCGTCCCACACCGGTATCGGGCAGGGTCCAGTCCCACACCGGTACTGGGCAGGGTCCAGTCCCACACTGGTATCGGGCAGGGTCCTGTCCCACAGCGGTACTAGAGAGGGTCCTGTCCCACACCGGTACCGGGCAGGGTCCTGTCCCACAGTGGTACTGGAGAGGGTCCTGTCCCACACCGGCATCAGGCAGGGTCCTATCCCACAGCGGTACTAGAGAGGGTCCTGTCCCACACAGGTACCAGGCAGGGTCCCGTCCCACACCGGTATCGGGCAGGGTCCTATCCCACAGCGGTACTAGAGAGGGTCCTGTCCCACATTGGTATCGGGCAGGGTCCTGTCCCACACTGGTATCGGGCAGAGTCCTATCCCACACGGGTACCGGGCAGGGTCCTGTCCCACAGAAGTACTGGAGAGGGTCCTGTCACACACTGGTATCGGGCAGGGTCCAGTCCCACACCGTTACCGGGCAGGGTCCTGTCCCACACTGGTATCGGGCAGTGTCCTGTCCCACAGTGGTACTAGAGAGGGTCCAGTCCCACATTGGTATCGGTCAGGGTCCTATAGCACACTGGTATCGGGCAGGATGCTGTCCCACACCGGTACCGGGCAGGGTCCTGTCCCACACTGGTATCGGGCAGAGTCCTGTCCCACAGTGGTACTAGAGAGGGTCCTGTCCCACACTGGTACCGGGCAGGGTCCTGTCCCACTCTGGTACTAGAGAGGGTCCTGTCCCACACTGGTACCGGGCAGGGTCCTGTCTCACAGTGGTACTAGAGAGGGTCCTGTCCCACACCGGTATCGGGCAGGGTCCTGTCTCACAGTGGTACTAGAGAGGGTCCTGTCCCACACCGGTACTAGAGAGGGTCCTGTCCCACACTGGTATCGGGCAGAGTCCTGTCCCACACGGCTACCGGGCAGGGTCCTGTCCCACAGAAGTACTGGAGAGGGTCCTCTCCCACACTGGTATCGGGCAGGGTCTCTGTCCCACAGCGGTACAGGTGAGGGTCCTGTCCCACACCGGTACCGGGCAGGGTCCCGTCCCACACCGGTATCGGGCAGGGTCCAGTCCCACACCGGTACTGGGCAGGGTCCAGTCCCACACTGGTATCGGGCAGGGTCCTGTCCCACAGCGGTACTAGAGAGGGTCCTGTCCCACACCGGTACCGGGCAGGGTCCTGTCCCACAGTGGTACTGGAGAGGGTCCTGTCCCACACCGGCATCAGGCAGGGTCCTATCCCACAGCGGTACTAGAGAGGGTCCTGTCCCACACAGGTACCAGGCAGGGTCCCGTCCCACACCGGTATCGGGCAGGGTCCTATCCCACAGCGGTACTAGAGAGGGTCCTGTCCCACATTGGTATCGGGCAGGGTCCTGTCCCACACTGGTATCGGGCAGAGTCCTATCCCACACGGGTACCGGGCAGGGTCCTGTCCCACAGAAGTACTGGAGAGGGTCCTGTCACACACTGGTATCGGGCAGAGTCCTGTCCCACAGAGGTACTGGAGAGGGTTCTGTCCCACACCGGTACCGGGCAGGGTCCTGTCCCACACCGGTATCGGGCTGGGTCCAGTCCCACACCGTTACCGGGCAGGGTCCTGTCCCACACTGGTATCGGGCAGTGTCCTGTCCCACAGTGGTACTAGAGAGGGTCCTGTCCCACACTGGTATCGGGCAGGGTCCAGTCGCACACCGGTACCGGGCAGTGTCCTGTCCCACACCGGTATCGGGCAGGGGTCCTGTCCCACAGCGGTACTGGGCAGGGTCCTGTCCCACAGCGGTACTGGAGAGGGTCCTGTCCAACACTGGTACCGGGCAGGGTCCTGTCCCACACCGGTACCGGGCAGGGTCCTGTCCCACACTGGTACCGGGCAGGTCCTGTCCCACAGCGGTACTAGAGAGGGTCCCGTCCCACACTGGTACTGGAGAGGGTCCCGTCCCACACTGGTATCGGGCAGGGTCCTGTCCCATAGTGGTACTGGAGAGGGTCCTGTCCCACACTGGTATCGGGCAGGGTCCTGTCCCACAGCGGTACTAGAGAGCGTCCTGTCCCATGGCGGTACTGGAGAGGGTCCTGTCCCACACCGGTATCGGGCAGGGTCCTATCCCACAGCGTACTAGAGAGCGTCCTGTCCCAGACCTGTACCGGGTAGGGTCCCGTCCCACACTGGTATCGGGCAGGGTCCTATCCCACAGTGGTACTAGAGAGGGTCCTGACCCACAGCGGTACTAGAGAGGGTCGTGTCCCACACTCGTATCGGGCAGGGTCCTGTCCCACACCGGTACCGGACAGGGTCCTGTCCCACAGCCGTACCGGAGAGGGTCCTGTCCCACACTCGTATCGGGCAGGGTCCTGACCCACAGTGGTACTGGAGAGGGTCCTTTCCCACACCGGTACCGGGCCGGGTCCCGTTCCACAGTGGTACTAGAGAGGGTCGTGTCCCACACTGGTATCGGGCAGGGTCCTGTCCCACACCGGTACCGGGCAGGGTCCTATCCCACAGCAGTACTAGAGAGGGTCCTGTCCCACAGCGGTATTGGGCATGGTCCTGTTCCACAGCGGTACTGGAGAGGGTCCTGTCCCACAGCGGTATTGGGCAGGGTCCTGTCCCACAGCGGTACTGGAGAGGGTCCTGTCCCACACCTGTACCGGGCAGGGTCCCGTCCCACACCTGTACCGGGCAGGGTCCCGTCCCACACTGGTATCGGGCAGGGTCCTATCCCACAGTGGTACTAGAGAGGGTCCTGTCCCACAGCGGTACTAGAGAGGGTCGTGTCCCACACTCGTATCGGGCAGGGTCCTGTCCCACACCGGTACCGGACAGGGTCCTGTCCCACAGCCGTACCGGAGAGGGTCCTGTCCCACACTGGTACCTGTCAGGGTCCTGTCCCACAGCGGTACTCGGCAGGGTCCTGTCCCACAGCGGTACTAGAGAGGGTCCTGTCCCACACTGGTACCGGGCAGGGTCCTGTCCCACACTGGTACTAGAGAGGGACCTGTCCCACACTGGTACCGGGCAGGGTCCCGTCCCACACTGGTACTAGAGAGGGTCCTGTCCCACACTGGTAACGGGCAGGGTCCCGTCCCACAGTGGTACTAGAGAGGGTCCTGTCCCACACTGGTACCGGGCAGGGTCCTGTCCCACAGCGGTACTAGAGAGGGTCCCGTCCCACACTGGTACTGGAGAGGGTCCCGTCCCACACTGGTATCGGGCAGGGTCCTGTCCCATAGTGGTACTAGAGAGGGTCCTGTCCCACACTGGTATCGGGCAGGGTCCTGTCCCACAGCGGTACTAGAGAGCGTCCTGTCCCACGGCGGTACTGGAGAGGGTCATGTCCGACAACGGTACCGGGCAGGGTCCCGTCCCATAGTGGTACTAGAGAGGGTCCCGTCCCACACCGGTATCGGGCAGGGTCCTGTCCCTCAGCGGTACTGGAGAGGGTCCTGTCCCACACCGGTATCGGGCAGGGTCCTATCCCACAGCGTACTAGAGAGGGTCCTGTCCCACACCTGTACCGGGTAGGGTCCCGTCCCACACTGGTATCGGGCAGGGTCCTATCCCACAGTGGTACTAGAGAGTGTCCTGTCCCACAGCGGTACTAGAGAGGGTCGTGTCCCACACTCGTATCGGGCAGGGTCCTGTCCCACACCAGTACCGGACAGGGTCCTGTCCCACAGCCGTACCGGAGAGGGTCCTGTCCCACACTCGTATCGGGCAGGGTACTGACCCACAGTGGTACTGGAGAGGGTCCTTTCCCACACCGGTACCGGGCCGGGTCCCGTTCCACAGTGGTACTAGAGAGGGTCGTGTCCCACACTGGTATCGGGCAGGGTCCTGTCCCACACCGGTACCGGGCAGGGTCCTATCCCACAGCAGTACTAGAGAGGGTCCTGACCCACAGCGGTATTGGGCATGGTCCTGTTCCACAGCGGTACTGGAGAGGGTCCTGTCCCACAGCGGTATTGGGCAGGGTCCTGACCCGCAGCGGTACTGGAGAGGGTCCTGTCCCACACCTGTACCGGGCAGGGTCCCGTCCCACACCTGTACCGGGCAGGGTCCCGTCCCACACTGGTATCGGGCAGGGTCCTATCCCACACCGGTACTAGAGAGGGTCGTGTCCCACACTCGTATCGGGCAGGGTCCTGTCCCACAGCGGTATTGGGCAGGGTCCTGTCCCACAGCGGTACTGGAGAGGGTCCTGTCCCACACCGGTACCGGGCAATGTCCTGTCCCTCAGCGGTACTGGAGAGGGTCCTGTCCCACACCGGTATCGGGCAGGGTCCCGTCCCACAGCGGTACTGGAGAGGGTCCTGTCCCACACCGGTGTCGGGCAGGGTCCTATCCCACATCGGTACTAGACAGTGTCCCGTCCCACACCGGTATCGGGCAGGGTCCTGTCCCACAGTGGTACTAGAGAGGGTCCAGTCCCACACTGGTACTGGGTAGGGTCCTGTCCCATAGTGGTACTGGGCAGGGTCCTGTCCCATAGTGGTACCGGTCAGGGTCCTGTCCCACAGTGGTACTAGAGAGTGTCCTGTCCCACACTGGTACCGGTCAGGGTCCTGTCCCACAGTGGTACTAGAGAGGGTCCTGTCCCACATTGGTATCGGGCAGGGTCCTGTCCCACACTGGTATCGGACAGAGTCCTGTCTCACACGGGTACCGGGCAGGGTCCTGTCCCACAGAAGTACTGGAGAGGGTCCTGTCACACACTGGTATCGGGCAGAGTCCTGTCCCACAGTGGTACTAGATAGGGTCCTGTCCCACACTGGTACCGGTCAGGGTCCTGTCCCACAGCGGTACTCGGCAGGGTCCTGTCCCACAGCGGTACTAGAGAGGGTCCTGTCCCACACTGGTACCGGGCAGGGTCCTGTCCCACACTGGTACTAGAGAGGGTCCTGTCCCACACTGGTACCGGGCAGGGTCCCGTCCCACACTGGAACTAGAGAGGGTCCTGTCCCACACTGGTAACGGGCAGGGTCCCGTCCCACACTGGTACTAGAGAGGGTCCCGTCCCACACTGGTATCGGGCAGGGTCATGTCCCACAGTGGTACTAGAGAGGGTGCTGTCCCACACTGGTACCGGGCAGGGTCCCGTCCCACACTGGTACTAGAGAGGGTCCCGTCCCACACTGGTATCGGGCAGGGTCCTGTCCCACAGTGGTACTAGAGAGGGTCCTGTCCCACACTGGTATCGGGCAGGGTCCTGTCTCACAGTGGTACTAGAGAGGGTCCTGTCCCACACCGGTACTAGAGAGGGTCCTGTCCCACACTGGTATCGGGCAGGGTCCTGTCCCACAGCGGGGTACTAGAGAGGGTCCTGTCCCACACTGGTACTGGGCAGGTTCCTGTCCCACAGTGGAACTAGAGAGGGTCCTGTCCCACACTGGTATCAGGCTGGATCCTGTCCCACACTGGTACCGGGCAGAGTCCTGTCCCATCGTGGTACTAGAGAAGGTCCTGTCCCACACTGGTATCGGGCAGGGTCCTGTCCCACACCGGTACCGTGCAGGGTCTCTGTCCCACAGCGGTACAGGTGAGGGTCCTGTCCCACACCGGTACCGGGCAGGGTCCCGTCCCACACCGGTATCGGGCAGGGTCCAGTCCCACACCGGTACTGGGCAGGGTCCAGTCCCACACTGGTATCGGGCAGGGTCCTGTCCCACAGCGGTACTTGAGAGGGTCCTGTCCCACACCGGTACCGGGCAGGGTCCTGTCCCACAGTGGTACTGGAGAGGGTACTGTCCCACACCGGCATCAGGCAGGGTCCTATCCCACAGCGGTACTAGAGAGGGTCCTGTCCCACACAGGTACCAGGCAGGGTCCCGTCCCACACCGGTATCGGGCAGGGTCCTATCCCACAGCGGTACTAGAGAGGGTCCTGTCCCACATTGGTATCGGGCAGGGTCCTGTCCCACACTGGTATCGGGCAGAGTCCTGTCCCACAGAGGTACTGGAGAGGGTTCTGTCCCACACCGGTACCGGGCAGGGTCCTGTCCCACACCGGTATCGGGCTGGGTCCAGTCCCACACCGTTACCGGGCAGGGTCCTGTCCCACACTGGTATCGGGCAGTGTCCTGTCCCACAGTGGTACTAGAGAGGGTCCTGTCCCACACTGGTATCGGGCAGGGTCCAGTCGCACACCGGTACCGGGCAGTGTCCTGTCCCACACCGGTATCGGGCAGGGTCCTGTCCCACAGCGGTACTGGGCAGGGTCCTGTCCCACAGCGGTACTGGAGAGGGTCCTGTCCAACACTGGTACCGGGCAGGGTCCTGTCCCACACCGGTACTGGGCAGGGTCCTGTCCAACACTGTTACCGGGCAGATCCTGTCCCACAGCGGTACTAGAGAGGGTCCCGTCCCACACTGGTACTGGAGAGGGTCCCGTCCCACACTGGTATCGGGCAGGGTCCTGTCCCATAGTGGTACTAGAGAGGGTCCTGTCCCACACTGGTATCGGGCAGCGTCCTGTCCCACAGCGGTACTAGAGAGCGTCCTGTCCCATGGCGGTACTGGAGAGGGTCATGTCCGACAACGGTACCGGGCAGGGTCCCGTCCCATAGTGGTACTAGAGAGGGTCCCGTCCCACACCGGTATCGGGCAGGGTCCTGTCCCTCAGCGGTACTGGAGAGGGTCCTGTCCCACACCGGTATCGGGCAGGGTCCTATCCCACAGCGTACTAGAGAGCGTCCTGTCCCACACCTGTACCGGGTAGGGTCCCGTCCCACACTGGTATCGGGCAGGGTCCTATCCCACAGTGGAACTAGAGAGGGTCCTGTCCCACACTGGTATCAGGCTGGATCCTGTCCCACACTGGTACCGGGCAGAGTCCTGTCCCATCGTGGTACTAGAGAAGGTCCTGTCCCACACTGGTATCGGGCAGGGTCCTGTCCCACACCGGTACCGTGCAGGGTCTCTGTCCCACAGCGGTACAGGTGAGGGTCCTGTCCCACACCGGTACCGGGCAGGGTCCCGTCCCACACCGGTATCGGGCAGGGTCCAGTCCCACACCGGTACTGGGCAGGGTCCAGTCCCACACTGGTATCGGGCAGGGTCCTGTCCCACAGCGGTACTTGAGAGGGTCCTGTCCCACACCGGTACCGGGCAGGGTCCTGTCCCACAGTGGTACTGGAGAGGGTACTGTCCCACACCGGCATCAGGCAGGGTCCTATCCCACAGCGGTACTAGAGAGGGTCCTGTCCCACACAGGTACCAGGCAGGGTCCCGTCCCACACCGGTATCGGGCAGGGTCCTATCCCACAGCGGTACTAGAGAGGGTCCTGTCCCACATTGGTATCGGGCAGGGTCCTGTCCCACACTGGTATCGGGCAGAGTCCTGTCCCACAGAGGTACTGGAGAGGGTTCTGTCCCACACCGGTACCGGGCAGGGTCCTGTCCCACACCGGTATCGGGCTGGGTCCAGTCCCACACCGTTACCGGGCAGGGTCCTGTCCCACACTGGTATCGGGCAGTGTCCTGTCCCACAGTGGTACTAGAGAGGGTCCTGTCCCACACTGGTATCGGGCAGGGTCCAGTCGCACACCGGTACCGGGCAGTGTCCTGTCCCACACCGGTATCGGGCAGGGTCCTGTCCCACAGCGGTACTGGGCAGGGTCCTGTCCCACAGCGGTACTGGAGAGGGTCCTGTCCAACACTGGTACCGGGCAGGGTCCTGTCCCACACCGGTACTGGGCAGGGTCCTGTCCAACACTGTTACCGGGCAGATCCTGTCCCACAGCGGTACTAGAGAGGGTCCCGTCCCACACTGGTACTGGAGAGGGTCCCGTCCCACACTGGTATCGGGCAGGGTCCTGTCCCATAGTGGTACTAGAGAGGGTCCTGTCCCACACTGGTATCGGGCAGCGTCCTGTCCCACAGCGGTACTAGAGAGCGTCCTGTCCCATGGCGGTACTGGAGAGGGTCATGTCCGACAACGGTACCGGGCAGGGTCCCGTCCCATAGTGGTACTAGAGAGGGTCCCGTCCCACACCGGTATCGGGCAGGGTCCTGTCCCTCAGCGGTACTGGAGAGGGTCCTGTCCCACACCGGTATCGGGCAGGGTCCTATCCCACAGCGTACTAGAGAGCGTCCTGTCCCACACCTGTACCGGGTAGGGTCCCGTCCCACACTGGTATCGGGCAGGGTCCTATCCCACAGTGGTACTAGAGAGGGTCCTGACCCACAGCGGTACTAGAGAGGGTCGTGTCCCACACTCGTATCGGGCAGGGTCCTGTCCCACACCGGTACCGGACAGGGTCCTGTCCCACAGCCGTACCGGAGAGGGTCCTGTCCCACACTCGTATCGGGCAGGGTCCTGACCCACAGTGGTACTGGAGAGGGTCCTTTCCCACACCGGTACCGGGCCGGGTCCCGTTCCACAGTGGTACTAGAGAGGGTCGTGTCCCACACTGGTATCGGGCAGGGTCCTGTCCCACACCGGTACCGGGCAGGGTCCTATCCCACAGCAGTACTAGAGAGGGTCCTGTCCCACAGCGGTATTGGGCATGGTCCTGTTCCACAGCGGTACTGGAGAGGGTCCTGTCCCACAGCGGTACAGGAGAGGGTCCTGTCCCACACCTGTACCGGGCAGGGTCCCGTCCCACACCTGTACCGGGCAGGGTCCCGTCCCACACTGGTATCGGGCAGGGTCCTATCCCACAGTGGTACTAGAGAGGGTCCTGTCCCACAGCGGTACTAGAGAGGGTCGTGTCCCACACTCGTATCGGGCAGGGTCCTGTCCCACACCGGTACCGGACAGGGTCCTGTCCCACAGCCGTACCGGAGAGGGTCCTGTCCCACACTGGTACCGGTCAGGGTCCTGTCCCACAGCGGTACTCGGCAGGGTGGTGTCCCACAGCGGTACTAGAGAGGGTCCTGTCCCACACTGGTACCGGGCAGGGTCCTGTCCCACACTGGTACTCGGCAGGGTCCTGTCCCACAGCGGTACTAGAGAGGGTCCTGTCCCACACTGGTACCGGGCAGGGTCCTGTCCCACAGCGGTACTCGGCAGGGTCCTGTCCCACAGCGGTACTAGAGAGGGACCTGTCCCACACTGGTACCGGGCAGGGTCCCGTCCCACACTGGTACTAGAGAGGGTCCTGTCCCACACTGGTAACGGGCAGGGTCCCGTCCCACAGTGGTACTAGAGAGGGTCCTGTCCCACACTGGTACCGGGCAGGGTCCTGTCCCACAGCGGGTACTAGAGAGGGTCCCGTCCCACACTGGTACTGGAGAGGGTCCCGTCCCACACTGGTATCGGGCAGGGTCCTGTCCCATAGTGGTACTAGAGAGGGTCCTGTCCCACACTGGTATCGGGCAGGGTCCTGTCCCACAGCGGTACTAGAGAGCGTCCTGTCCCACGGCTGGTACTGGAGAGGGTCATGTCCGACAACGGTACCGGGCAGGGTCCCGTCCCATAGTGGTACTAGAGAGGGTCCCGTCCCACACCGGTATCGGGCAGGGTCCTGTCCCTCAGCGGTACTGGAGAGGGTCCTGTCCCACACCGGTATCGGGCAGGGTCCTATCCCACAGCGTACTAGAGAGGGTCCTGTCCCACACCTGTACCGGGTAGGGTCCCGTCCCACACTGGTATCGGGCAGGGTCCTATCCCACAGTGGTACTAGAGAGTGTCCTGTCCCACAGCGGGTACTAGAGAGGGTCGTGTCCCACACTCGTATCGGGCAGGGTCCTGTCCCACACCGGTACCGGACAGGGTCCTGTCCCACAGCCGTACCGGAGAGGGTCCTGTCCCACACTCGTATCGGGCAGGGTACTGACCCACAGTGGTACTGGAGAGGGTCCTTTCCCACACCGGTACCGGGCCGGGTCCCGTTCCACAGTGGTACTAGAGAGGGTCGTGTCCCACACTGGTATCGGGCAGGGTCCTGTCCCACACCGGTACCGGGCAGGGTCCTATCCCACAGCAGTACTAGAGAGGGTCCTGTCCCACAGCGGTATTGGGCATGGTCCTGTTCCACAGCGGTACTGGAGAGGGTCCTGTCCCACACCGGTATCGGGCAGGGTCCCGTCCCACAGCGGTACTGGAGAGGGTCCTGTCCCACACCGGTGTCGGGCAGGGTCCTATCCCACATCGGTACTAGACAGTGTCCCGTCCCACACCGGTATCGGGCAGGGTCCTGTCCCACAGTGGTACTAGAGAGGGTCCAGTCCCACACTGGTACTGGGTAGGGTCCTGTCCCATAGTGGTACTGGGCAGGGTCCTGTCCCATAGTGGTACCGGTCAGGGTCCTGTCCCACAGTGGTACTAGAGAGTGTCCTGTCCCACACTGGTACCGGTCAGGGTCCTGTCCCACAGTGGTACTAGAGAGGGTCCTGTCCCACATTGGTATCGGGCAGGGTCCTGTCCCACACTGGTATCGGACAGAGTCCTGTCTCACACGGGTACCGGGCAGGGTCCTGTCCCACAGAAGTACTGGAGAGGGTCCTGTCACACACTGGTATCGGGCAGAGTCCTGTCCCACAGTGGTACTAGATAGGGTCCTGTCCCACACTGGTACCGGTCAGGGTCCTGTCCCACAGCGGTACTCGGCAGGGTCCTGTCCCACAGCGGGTACTAGAGAGGGTCCTGTCCCACACTGGTACCGGGCAGGGTCCTGTCCCACACTGGTACTAGAGAGGGTCCTGTCCCACACTGGTACCGGGCAGGGTCCCGTCCCACACTGGTACTAGAGAGGGTCCTGTCCCACACTGGTAACGGGCAGGGTCCCGTCCCACAGTGGTACTAGAGAGGGTCCTGTCCCACACTGGTACCGGGCAGGGTCCCATCCCACACTGGTACTAGAGAGGGTCCCGTCCCACACTGGTATCGGGCAGGGTCATGTCCCACAGTGGTACTAGAGAGGGTGCTGTCCCACACTGGTACCGGGCAGGGTCCCGTCCCACACTGGTACTAGAGAGGGTCCCGTCCCACACTGGTATCGGGCAGGGTCCTGTCCCACAGTGGTACTAGAGAGGGTCCTGTCCCACACTGGTATCGGGCAGGGTCCTGTCTCACAGTGGTACTAGAGAGGGTCCTGTCCCACACCGGTACTAGAGAGGGTCCTGTCCCACACTGGTATCGGGCAGGGTCCTGTCCCACAGCGGTACTAGAGAGGGTCCTGTCCCACACTGGTACTGGGCAGGTTCTTGTCCCACAGTGGAACTAGAGAGGGTCCTGTCCCACACTGGTATCAGGCTGGATCCTGTCCCACACTGGTACCGGGCAGAGTCCTGTCCCATAGTGGTACTAGAGAAGGTCCTGTCCCACACTGGTATCGGGCAGGGTCCTGTCCCACACCGGTACCGTGCAGGGTCTCTGTCCCACAGCGGTACAGGTGAGGGTCCTGTCCCACACCGGTACCGGGCAGGGTCCCGTCCCACACCGGTATCGGGCAGGGTCCAGTCCCACACCGGTACTGGGCAGGGTCCAGTCCCACACTGGTATCGGGCAGGGTCCTGTCCCACAGCGGTACTTGAGAGGGTCCTGTCCCACACCGGTACCGGGCAGGGTCCTGTCCCACAGTGGTACTGGAGAGGGTACTGTCCCACACCGGCATCAGGCAGGGTCCTATCCCACAGCGGTACTAGAGAGGGTCCTGTCCCACACAGGTACCAGGCAGGGTCCCGTCCCACACCGGAATCGGGCAGGGTCCTATCCCACAGCGGTACTAGAGAGGGTCCTGTCCCACATTGGTATCGGGCATGGTCCTGTCCCACACTGGTATCGGGCAGAGTCCTGTCCCACAGAGGTACTGGAGAGGGTTCTGTCCCACACCGGTACCGGGCAGGGTCCTGTCCCACACCGGTATCGGGCTGGGTCCAGTCCCACACCGTTACCGGGCAGGGTCCTGTCCCACACTGGTATCGGGCAGTGTCCTGTCCCACAGTGGTACTAGAGAGGGTCCTGTCCCACACCGGTACCGGTCAGGGTCCCGTCCCACACCGGTATCGGGCAGGGTCCAGTCCCACACCGGTACTGGGCAGGGTCCAGTCCCACACTTGTATCGGGCAGGGTCCTGTCCCACAGCGGTACTTGAGAGGGTCCTGTCCCACACCGGTACCGGGCAGGGTCCTGTCCCACAGTGGTACTGGAGAGGGTACTGTCCCACACCGGCATCAGGCAGGGTCCTATCCCACAGCGGTACTAGAGAGGGTCCTGTCCCACACAGGTACCAGGCAGGGTCCCGTCCCACACCGGTATCGGGCAGGGTCCTATCCCACAGCGGTACTAGAGAGGGTCCTGTCCCACATTGGTATCGGGCATGGTCCTGTCCCACACTGGTATCGGGCAGAGTCCTGTCCCACAGAGGTACTGGAGAGGGTTCTGTCCCACACCGGTACCGGGCAGGGTCCTGTCCCACACCGGTATCGGGCTGGGTCCAGTCCCACACCGTTACCGGGCAGGGTCCTGTCCCACACTGGTATCGGGCAGTGTCCTGTCCCACAGTGGTACTAGAGAGGGTCCTGTCCCACACTGGTATCGGGCAGGGTCCAGTCGCACACCGGTACCGGGCAGTGTCCTGTCCCACACCGGTATCGGGCAGGGTCCTGTCCCACAGCGGTACTGGGCAGGGTCCTGTCCCACAGCGGTACTGGAGAGGGTCCTGTCCAACACTGGTACCGGGCAGGGTCCTGTCCCACACCGGTACTGGGCAGGGTCCTGTCCAACACTGTTACCGGGCAGATCCTGTCCCACAGCGGGTACTAGAGAGGGTCCCGTCCCACACTGGTACTGGAGAGGGTCCCGTCCCACACTGGTATCGGGCAGGGTCCTGTCCCATAGTGGTACTAGAGAGGGTCCTGTCCCACACTGGTATCGGGCAGCGTCCTGTCCCACAGCGGTACTAGAGAGCGTCCTGTCCCATGGCGGTACTGGAGAGGGTCATGTCCGACAACGGTACCGGGCAGGGTCCCGTCCCATAGTGGTACTAGAGAGGGTCCCGTCCCACACCGGTATCGGGCAGGGTCCTGTCCCTCAGCGGTACTGGAGAGGGTCCTGTCCCACACCGGTATCGGGCAGGGTCCTATCCCACAGCGTACTAGAGAGCGTCCTGTCCCACACCTGTACCGGGTAGGGTCCCGTCCCACACTGGTATCGGGCAGGGTCCTATCCCACAGTGGTACTAGAGAGGGTCCTGACCCACAGCGGTACTAGAGAGGGTCGTGTCCCACACTCGTATCGGGCAGGGTCCTGTCCCACACCGGTACCGGACAGGGTCCTGTCCCACAGCCGTACCGGAGAGGGTCCTGTCCCACACTCGTATCGGGCAGGGTCCTGACCCACAGCAGTACTAGAGAGGGTCCTGTCCCACAGCGGTATTGGGCATGGTCCTGTTCCACAGCGGTACTGGAGAGGGTCCTGTCCCACAGCGGTACAGGAGAGGGTCCTGTCCCACACCTGTACCGGGCAGGGTCCCGTCCCACACCTGTACCGGGCAGGGTCCCGTCCCACACTGGTATCGGGCAGGGTCCTATCCCACAGTGGTACTAGAGAGGGTCCTGTCCCACAGCGGTACTAGAGAGGGTCCTGTCCCACACTGGTACCGGTCAGGGTCCTGTCCCACAGCGGTACTCGGCAGGGTCCTGTCCCACAGCGGTACTCGGCAGGGTCCTGTCCCACAGTGGTACTAGAGAGGGTCCTGTCCCACACTGGTACCGGGCAGGGTCCTGTCCCACACTGGTACTAGAGAGGGTCCTGTCCCACACTGGTACCGGGCAGGGTCCCGTCCCACACTGGTACTAGAGAGGGTCCTGTCCCACACTGGTAACGGGCAGGGTCCCGTCCCACAGTGGTACTAGAGAGGGTCCTGTCCCACACTGGTACCGGGCAGGGTCATGTCCCACAGTGGTACTAGAGAGGGTCCTGTCCCACACTGGTATCGGGCAGGGTCATGTCCCACAGTGGTACTAGAGAGGGTGCTGTCCCACACTGGTACCGGGCAGGGTCCCGTCCCACACTGGTACTAGAGAGGGTCCCGTCCCACACTGGTATCGGGCAGGGTCCTGTCCCACAGTGGTACTAGAGAGGGTCCTGTCCCACACTGGTATCGGGCAGGGTCCTGTCTCACAGTGGTACTAGAGAGGGTCCTGTCCCACACCGGTACTAGAGAGGGTCCTGTCCCACACTGGTATCGGGCAGGGTCCTGTCCCACAGCGGTACTAGAGAGGGTCCTGTCCCACACTGGTACTGGGCAGGTTCCTGTCCCACAGTGGAACTAGAGAGGGTCCTGTCCCACACTGGTATCAGGCTGGATCCTGTCCCACACTGGTACTGGGCAGAGTCCTGTCCCATAGTGGTACTAGAGAAGGTCCTGTCCCACACTGGTATCGGGCAGGGTCCTGTCCCACACCGGTACCGTGCAGGGTCCTGTCCCACAGCGGCACTGGAGAGGGTCCTGTCCCACACTGGTACCGGGCAGGGTCCTATCCCACAATGGTACTCGGCAGGGTCCTGTCCCACACCGGTACCGGGCAGGGTCCTGTCTCACAGTGGTACTAGAGAGGGTCCTGTCCCACAGCGGTATCGGGCAGGGTCCTGTCCCACACTGGTACTAGAGAGGGTCAGTCCCACACTGGTACCGGGCAGGGTCCTGTTCCACAGTGGTACTAGAGAGGGTCCTGTCCCACACTGGTATTGGGCAGGGTCCTGTCTCACAGTGGTACTAGAGAGGGTCCTGTCCCAAACTGGTATCGGGCAGGGTCCAGTCCCACACCGGTACCGGGCAGGGTCCTGTCCCACATCGGCATCGGGCAGGGTCCTGTCCCACACCGGTACTAGAGAGGGTCCTGTTCCACACTGGTACCGGGCAGGGTCCTGTCCCACAGTGGTACTAGAGAGGGTCCTGTCCCACACTGGTACCGGGAAGGGTCCTGTCCCACAGCGGTACTAGAGAGGGTCCCATCCCACAGTGGTACTGGAGAGGGTCCTGTCCCACACTAGTATCGGGCAGGGTCCTGTCCCACAGCGGTACTGGAGAGGGTCCTGTCGCACAGTGGTACGAGAGAGGGTCCTGAACCACACCGGTACTAGAGAGGGTCCTGTCCCACACTGGTATCGGGCAGGGTCCTATCCCACAGTGGTACTAGAGAGGGTCCTGTCCCACACTGGTATTGGGCAGGGTCCTATCCCACAGTGGTACTAGAGAGGGTCCAGTCCCACATTGGTATCGGTCAGGGTCCTATAGCACACTGGTATCGGGCAGGGTCCTGTCCTACAGCGGTACTAGAGAGGGTCCTGTCCCACACTGGTATCGGGCAGGATCCTGTCCCACACCGGTACCGGGCAGGGTCCTGTCCCACACTGGTATCGGGCAGAGTCCTGTCCCACAGTGGTACTAGAGAGGGTCCTGTCCCACACTGGTACCGGGCAGGGTCCTGTCCCACTCTGGTACTAGAGAGGGTCCTGTCCCACACTGGTATCGGGCAGAGTCCTGTCCCACACGGCTACCGGGCAGGGTCCTGTCCCACAGAAGTACTGGAGAGGGTCCTCTCCCACACTGGTATCGGGCAGGGTCTCTGTCCCACAGCGGTACAGGTGAGGGTCCTGTCCCACACCGGTACCGGGCAGGGTCCAGTCCCACACTGGTATCGGGCAGGGTCCAGTCCCACACCGGTACCGGGCAGGGTCCAATCCCACACGGCTACCGGGCAGGGTCCTGTCCCACAGAAGTACTGGAGAGGGTCCTCTCCCACACTGGTATCGGGCAGGGTCTCTGTCCCACAGTGGTACTAGAGAGGGTCCTGTCCCACACCGGTACCGGGCAGGGTCCCGTCCCACACCGGTATCGGGCAGGGTCCAGTCCCACACCGGTACTGGGCAGGGTCCAGTCCCACACTGGTATCGGGCAGGGTCCTGTCCCACAGCGGTACTAGAGAGGGTCCTGTCCCACACCGGTACCGGGCAGGGTCCTGTCCCACAGTGGTACTGGAGAGGGTCCTGTCCCACACCGGCATCAGTCAGGGTCCTGTCCCACACTGGTATCGGGCAGAGTCCTGTCCCACACGGGTACCGGGCAGGGTCCTGTCCCACAGAAGTACTGGAGAGGGTCCTGTCACACACTGGTATCGGGCAGAGTCCTGTCCCACAGTGGTACTAGAGAGGGTCCTGTCCCACACTGGTACCGGTCAGGGTCCTGTCCCACAGCGGTACTCGGCAGGGTCCTGTCCCACAGCGGTACTAGAGAGGGTCCTGTCCCACACTGGTACCGGGCAGGGTCCTGTCCCACACTGGTACTAGAGAGGGTCCTGTCCCACACTGGTACCGGGCAGTGTCCCGTCCCACACTGGTACTAGAGAGGGTCCTGTCCCACACTGGTACCGGGCAGGGTCCCATCCCACACTGGTACTAGAGAGGGTCCCGTCCCACACTGGTATCGGGCAGGGTCATGTCCCACAGTGGTACTAGAGAGGGTGCTGTCCCACACTGGTACCGGGCAGGGTCCCGTCCCACACTGGTATCGGGCAGGGTCCTGTCCCACAGTGGTACTAGAGAGGGTCCTGTCCCACACTGGTATCGGGCAGGGTCCTGTCTCACAGTGGTACTAGAGAGGGTCCTGTCCCACACCGGTACTAGAGAGGGTCCTGTCCCACACTGGTATCGGGCAGGGTCCTGTCCCACAGCGGTACTAGAGAGGGTCCTGTCCCACACTGGTACTGGGCAGGTTCCTGTCCCACAGTGGAACTAGAGAGGGTCCTGTCCCACACTGGTATCAGGCTGGATCCTGTCCCACACTGGTACCGGGCAGAGTCCTGTCCCATAGTGGTACTAGAGAAGGTCCTGTCCCACACTGGTATCGGGCAGGGTCCTGTCCCACACCGGTACCGTGCAGGGTCCTGTCCCACAGCGGTACTGGAGAGGGTCCTGTCCCACACTGGTACCGGGCAGGGTCCTATCCCACAATGGTACTCGGCAGGGTCCTGTCCCACACCGGTACCGGGCAGGGTCCTGTCTCACAGTGGTACTAGAGAGGGTCCTGTCCCACAGCGGTATCGGGCAGGGTCCTGTCCCACACTGGTACTAGAGAGGGTCAGTCCCACACTGGTACCGGGCAGGGTCCTGTTCCACAGTGGTACTAGAGAGGGTGCTGTCCCACACTGGTATTGGGCAGGGTCCTGTCTCACAGTGGTACTAGAGAGGGTCCTGTCCCAAACTGGTATCGGGCAGGGTCCAGTCCCACACCGGTACCGGGCAGGGTCCTGTCCCACATCGGCATCGGGCAGGGTCCTGTCCCACACCGGTACTAGAGAGGGTCCTGTTCCACACTGGTACCGGGCAGGGTCCTGTCCCACAGTGGTACTAGAGAGGGTCCTGTCCCACACTGGTACCGGGAAGGGTCCTGTCCCACACTGGTATCGGGCAGGGTCCTGTCCCACACTGGTACCGGGAAGGGTCCTGTCCCACAGCGGTACTAGAGAGGGTCCCATCCCACAGTGGTACTGGAGAGGGTCCTGTCCCACACTAGTATCGGGCAGGGTCCTGTCCCACAGCGGTACTGGAGAGGGTCCTGTCGCACAGTGGTACGAGAGAGGGTCCTGAACCACACCGGTACCAGAGAGGGTCCTGTCCCACACTGGTATCGGGCAGGGTCCTATCCCACAGTGGTACTAGAGAGGGTCCTGTCCCACACTGGTATTGGGCAGGGTCCTATCCCACAGTGGTACTAGAGAGGGTCCAGTCCCACATTGGTATCGGTCAGGGTCCTATAGCACACTGGTATCGGGCAGGGTCCTGTCCTACAGCGGTACTAGAGAGGGTCCTGTCCCACACTGGTATCGGGCAGGATCCTGTCCCACACCGGTACCGGGCAGGGTCCTGTCCCACACTGGTATCGGGCAGAGTCCTGTCCCACAGTGGTACTAGAGAGGGTCCTGTCCCACACTGGTACCGGGCAGGGTCCTGTCCCACTCTGGTACTAGAGAGGGTCCTGTCCCACACTGGTACCGGGCAGGGTCCTGTCCCACAGTGGTACTAGAGAGGCTCCTGTCCCACACTGGTATCGGGCAGGGTCCTGTCTCACAGTGGTACTAGAGAGGGTCCTGTCCCACACCGGTATCGGGCAGGGTCCTGTCTCACAGTGGTACTAGAGAGGGTCCTGTCCCACACCGGTACTAGAGAGGGTCCTGTCCCACACTGGTATCGGGCAGGGTCCTGTCCCACACTGGTACCGGGCAGGGTCCTTTCCCACAGTGGTACTAGAGAAGGTCCAGTCCCACACCGGTACCGGGCAGGGTACCGTCCCACACCGGTACCGGGCAGTGTCCTGTCCCACAGCAGTACTGGAGAGGTTCCTGTCACACACAGGTACCAGGCAGGGTCCCGTCCCACACCGGTATCGGGCAGGGTCCTATCCCACAGTGGTACTAGAGAGGGTCCTGTCCCACACCGGTACTAGAGAGGGTCCTGTCCCACATTGGTATCGGGCACGGTCCTGTCCCACACTGGTATCCGGCAGAGTCCTGTCCCACACGGCTACCGGGCAGGGTCCTGTCCCACAGAAGTACTGGAGAGGGTCCTCTCCCACACTGGTATCGGGCAGGGTCTCTGTCCCACAGCGGTACAGGTGAGGGTCCTGTCCCACACCGGTACCGGGCAGGGTCCCGTCCCACACCGGTATCGGGCAGGGTCCAGTCCCACACCGGTACTGGGCAGGGTCCAGTCCCACACTGGTATCGGGCAGGGTCCTGTCCCACAGCGGTACTAGAGAGGGTCCTGTCCCACACCGGTACCGGGCAGGGTCCTATCCCACAGCAGTACTAGAGAGGGTCCTGTCCCACAGCGGTATTGGGCATGGTCCTGTTCCACAGCGGTACTGGAGAGGGTCCTGTCCCACAGCGGTATTGGGCAGGGTCCTGTCCCGCAGCGGTACTGGAGAGGGTCCTGTCCCACACCTGTACCGGGCAGGGTCCCGTCCCACACCTGTACCGGGCCAGGGTCCCGTCCCAAACTGGTATCGGGCAGGGTCCTATCCCACACCGGTACTAGAGAGGGTCGTGTCACACACTCGTATCGGGCAGGGTCCTGTCCCACAGCGGTATTGGGCAGGGGTCCTGTCCCACAGCGGTACTGGAGAGGGTCCTGTCCCACACCGGTACCGGGCAATGTCCTGTCCCTCAGCGGTACTGGAGAGGGTCCTGTCCCACACCGGTATCGGGCAGGGTCCCGTCCCACAGCGGTACTGAGAGGGTCCTGTCCCACACCGGTGTCGGGCAGGTCCTATCCCACATCGGTACTAGAGAGTGTCCCGTCCCTACACCGGTATCGGGCAGGGTCCTGTCCCACAGTGGTACTAGAGAGGGTCCAGTCCCACACTGGTACTGGGTAGGGTCCTGTCCCATAGTGGTACCGGGCAGGGTCCTGTCCCATAGTGGTACCGGTCAGGGTCCTGTCCCACAGTGGTACTAGAGAGTGTCCTGTCCCACACTGGTACCGGTCAGGGTCCTGTCCCACAGTGGTACTAGAGAGGGTCCTGTCACACACGGGTATCGGGCAGAGTCCTGTCCCACACTGGTATCGGGCAGGGTCCTGTCCCACACTGGTATCGGGCAGAGTCCTGTCTCACACGGGTACCGGGCAGGGTCCTGTCCCACAGAAGTACTGGAGAGGGTCCTGTCACACACTGGTATCGGGCAGAGTCCTGTCCCACAGTGGTACTAGAGAGGGTCCTGTCCCACACTGGTACCGGTCAGGGTCCTGTCCCACAGCGGTACTCGGCAGGGTCCTGTCCCACAGCGGTACTAGAGAGGGTCCTGTCCCACACTGGTACCGGGCAGGGTCCCGTCCCACACTGGTACTAGAGAGGGTCCTGTCCCACACTGGTAACGGGCAGGGTCCCGTCCCACAGTGGTACTAGAGAGGTCCTGTCCCACACTGGTACCGGGCAGGGTCCCCATCCCACACTGGTACCAGAGAGGGTCCCGTCCACACTGGTATCGGGCAGGGTCATGTCCCACAGTGGTACTAGAGAGGGTGCTGTCCCACACTGGTACCGGGCAGGGTCCCGTCCCACACCGGTACTAGAGAGGGTCCCGTCCCACACTGGTATCGGCAGGGTCCTGTCCCACAGTGGTACTAGAGAGGGTCCTGTCCCACACTGGTATCGGGCAGGGTCCTGTCTCACAGTGGTACTAGAGAGGGTCCTAGTCCCCACCGGTACTAGAGAGGGTCCTGTCCCACACTGGTATCGGGCAGGGTCCTGTCCCACACCGGTACTAGAGAGGGTCCTGTCCCACACTGGTACTGGGCAGGTTCCTGTCCCACAGTGGAACTAGAGAGGGTCCTGTCCCACACTGGTATCAGGCTGGATCCTGTCCCACACTGGTACCGGGCAGAGTCCTGTCCCATAGTGGTACTAGAGAAGGTCCTGTCCCACACTGGTATCGGGCAGGGTCCTGTCCCACACCGGTACCGTGCAGGGTCCTGTCCCACAGCGGTACTGGAGAGGGTCCTGTCCCACACTGGTACCGGGCAGGGTCCTATCCCACAATGGTACTCGGCAGGGTCCTGTCCCACACTGGTACCGGGCAGGGTCCTGTCTCACAGTGGTACTAGAGAGGGTCCTGTCCCACAGCGGTATCGGGCAGGGTCCTGTCCCACACTGGTACTAGAGAGGGTCCAGTCCCACACTGGTACCGGGCAGGGTCCTGTTCCACAGTGGTACTAGAGAGGGTCCTGTCCCACACTGGTATTGGGCAGGGTCCTGTCTCACAGTGGTACTAGAGAGGGTCCTGTCCCACACTGGTATCGGGCAGGGTCCAGTCCCACACCGGTACCGGGCAGGGTCCTGTCCCACATCGGCATCGGGCAGGGTCCTGTCCCACACCGGTACTAGAGAGGGTCCTGTTCCACACTGGTACCGGGCAGGGTCCTGTCCCACAGTGGTACTAGAGAGGGTCCTGTCCCACACTGGTACCGGGAAGGGTCCTGTCCCACACTGG
This sequence comes from Hemitrygon akajei, assembly GCF_048418815.1. Lineage (NCBI taxonomy): Eukaryota > Metazoa > Chordata > Chondrichthyes > Myliobatiformes > Dasyatidae > Hemitrygon > Hemitrygon akajei. The sequence continues at coordinate 121,226,200 of NC_133130.1, read as the reverse complement.
TATCGGGCAGGGTCCTGTCCCACACTGGTACCGGGAAGGGTCCTGTCCCACAGCGGTACTAGAGAGGGTCCCATCCCACAGTGGTACTGGAGAGGGTCCTGTCCCACACTGGTATCGGGCAGGGTCCTGTCCCACAGCGGTACTGGAGAGGGTCCTGTCGCACAGTGGTACGAGAGAGGGTCCTGAACCACACCGGTACTAGAGAGGGTCCTGTCCCACACTGGTATCGGGCAGGGTCCTATCCCACAGTGGTACTAGAGAGGGTCCTGTCCCACACTGGTGTTGGGCAGGGTCCTATCCCACAGTGGTACTAGAGAGGGTCCAGTCCCACATTGGTATCGGTCAGGGTCCTATAGCACACTGGTATCGGGCAGGGTCCTGTCCTACAGCGGTACTAGAGAGGGTCCTGTCCCACACTGGTATCGGGCAGGATCCTGTCCCACACCGGTACCGGGCAGGGTCCTGTCCCACACTGGTATCGGGCAGAGTCCTGTCCCACAGTGGTACTAGAGAGGGTCCTGTCCCACACTGGTACCGGGCAGGGTCCTGTCCCACTCTGGTACTAGAGAGGGTCCTGTCCCACACTGGTACCGGGCAGGGTCCTGTCCCACAGTGGTACTAGAGAGGCTCCTGTCCCACACTGGTTTCGGGCAGGGTCCTGTCTCACAGTGGTACTAGAGAGGGTCCTGTCCCACACCGGTATCGGGCAGGGTCCTGTCTCACAGTGGTACTAGAGAGGGTCCTGTCCCACACCGGTACTAGAGAGGGTCCTGTCCCACACTGGTATCGGGCAGGGTCCTGTCCCACACTGGTACCGGGCAGGGTCCTTTCCCACAGCGGTACTAGAGAGAGTCCCATCCCACAGTGGTACTGGTGAGGGTCCTATCCCACAATGGTATCGGGCAGGGTCCTGTCCCACAGTGGTACTAGAGAAGGTCCAGTCCCACACCGGTACCGGGCAGGGTACCGTCCCACACCGGTACCGGGCAGTGTCCTGTCCCACAGCAGTACTGGAGAGGTTCCTGTCACACACAGGTACCAGGCAGGGTCCCGTCCCACACCGGTATCGGGCAGGGTCCTATCCCACAGTGGTACTAGCGAGGGTCCTGTCCCACAGAGGTACTAGAGAGGGTCCTGTCCCACATTGGTATCGGGCACGGTCCTGTCCCACACTGGTATCGGGCAGAGTCCTATCCCACACGGGTACCGGGCAGGGTCCTGTCCCACAGAAGTACTGGAGAGGGTCCTGTCACACACTGGTATCGGGCAGAGTCCTGTCCCACAGAGGTACTGGAGAGGGTTCTGTCCCACACCGGTACCGGGCAGGGTCCTGTCCCACACTGGTATCGGGCAGTGTCCTGTCCCACAGTGGTACTAGAGAGGGTCCTGTCCCACACTGGTATCGGGCAGGGTCCAGTCGCACACCGGTACCGGGCAGTGTCCTGTCCCACACCGGTATCGGGCAGGGTCCTGTCCCACAGCGGTACTGGGCAGGGTCCTGTCCCACAGCGGGTACTGGAGAGGGTCCTGTCCAACACTGGTACCGGGCAGGGTCCTGTCCCACACCGGTACTGGGCAGGGTCCTGTCCCACACTGGTACCGGGCAGGTCCTGTCCCACAGCGGTACTAGAGAGGGTCCCGTCCCACACTGGTACTGGAGAGGGTCCCGTCCCACACTGGTATCGGGCAGGGTCCTGTCCCATAGTGGTACTAGAGAGGGTCCTGTCCCACACTGGTATCGGGCAGGGTCCTGTCCCACAGCGGTACTAGAGAGCGTCCTGTCCCATGGCGGTACTGGAGAGGGTCATGTCCGACAACGGTACCGGGCAGGGTCCCGTCCCATAGTGGTACTAGAGAGGGTCCCGTCCCACACCGGTATCGGGCAGGGTCCTGTCCCTCAGCGGTACTGGAGAGGGTCCTGTCCCACACCGGTATCGGGCAGGGTCCTATCCCACAGCGTACTAGAGAGCGTCCTGTCCCACACCTGTACCGGGTAGGGTCCCGTCCCACACTGGTATCGGGCAGGGTCCTATCCCACAGTGGTACTAGAGAGGGTCGTGTCCCACACTCGTATCGGGCAGGGTCCTGTCCCACACCGGTACCGGACAGGGTCCTGTCCCTCAGCGGTACTAGAGAGGGTCGTGTCCCACACTCGTATCGGGCAGGGTCCTGTCCCACACCGGTACCGGACAGGGTCCTGTCCCACAGCCGTACCGGAGAGGGTCCTGTCCCACACTCGTATCGGGCAGGGTCCTGACCCACAGTGGTACTGGAGAGGGTCCTTTCCCACACCGGTACCGGGCCGTGTCCCGTTCCACAGTGGTACTAGAGAGGGTCGTGTCCCACACTGGTATCGGGCAGGGTCCTGTCCCACACCGGTACCGGGCAGGGTCCTATCCCACAGCAGTACTAGAGAGGGTCCTGTCCCACAGCGGTATTGGGCATGGTCCTGTTCCACAGCGGTACTGGAGAGGGTCCTGTCCCACAGCGGTATTGGGCAGGGTCCTGTCCCACAGCGGTACTGGAGAGGGTCCTGTCCCACACCTGTACCGGGCAGGGTCCCGTCCCACACCTGTACCGGGCAGGGTCCCGTCCCACACTGGTATCGGGCAGGGTCCTATCCCACAGTGGTACTAGAGAGGGTCCTGTCCCACAGCGGTACTAGAGAGGGTCCTGTCCCACACTGGTACCGGGCAGGGTCCTGTCCCACACTGGTACTAGAGAGGGACCTGTCCCACACTGGTACCGGGCAGGGTCCCGTCCCACACTGGTACTAGAGAGGGTCCTGTCCCACACTGGTAACGGGCAGGGTCCCGTCCCACAGTGGTACTAGAGAGGGTCCTGTCCCACACTGGTACCGGGCAGGGTCCTGTCCCACAGCGGTACTAGAGAGGGTCCCGTCCCACACTGGTACTGGAGAGAGTCCCGTCCCACACTGGTATCGGGCAGGGTCCTGTCCCATAGTGGTACTAGAGAGGGTCCTGTCCCACACTGGTATCGGGCAGGGTCCTGTCCCACAGCGGTACTAGAGAGCGTCCTGTCCCACGGCGGTACTGGAGAGGGTCATGTCCGACAACGGTACCGGGCAGGGTCCCGTCCCATAGTGGTACTAGAGAGGGTCCCGTCCCACACCGGTATCGGGCAGGGTCCTGTCCCTCAGCGGTACTGGAGAGGGTCCTGTCCCACACCGGTATCGGGCAGGGTCCTATCCCACAGCGTACTAGAGAGGGTCCTGTCCCACACCTGTACCGGGCAGGGTCCCGTCCCACACTGGTATCGGGCAGGGTCCTATCCCACAGTGGTACTAGAGAGGGTCCTGTCCCACAGCGGTACTAGAGAGGGTCGTGTCCCACACTCGTATCGGGCAGGGTCCTGTCCCACACCGGTACTGGACAGGGTCCTGTCCCACAGCCGTACCGGAGAGGGTCCTGTCCCACACTCGTATCGGGCAGGGTACTGACCCACAGTGGTACTGGAGAGGGTCCTTTCCCACACCGGTACCGGGCCGGGTCCCGTTCCACAGTGGTACTAGAGAGGGTCGTGTCCCACACTGGTATCGGGCAGGGTCCTGTCCCACACCGGTACCGGGCAGGGTCCTATCCCACAGCAGTACTAGAGAGGGTCCTGTCCCACAGCGGTATTGGGCATGGTCCTGTTCCACAGCGGTACTGGAGAGGGTCCTGTCCCACAGCGGTATTGGGCAGGGTCCTGTCCCGCAGCGGTACTGGAGAGGGTCCTGTCCCACACCTGTACCGGGCAGGGTCCCGTCCCACACCTGTACCGGGCACGGTCCCGTCCCACACTGGTATCGGGCAGGGTCCTGTCCCACAGCGGTATTGGGCAGGATCCTGTCCCACAGCGGTACTGGAGAGGGTCCTGTCCCACACCGGTACCGGGCAATGTCCTGTCCCTCAGCGGTACTGGAGAGGGTCCTGTCCCACACCGGTATCGGGCAGGGTCCCGTCCCACAGCGGTACTGGAGAGGGTCCTGTCCCACACCGGTGTCGGGCAGGGTCCTATCCCACATCGGTACTAGAGAGTGTCCCGTCCCACACCGGTATCGGGCAGGGTCCTGTCCCACAGTGGTACTAGAGAGGGTCCAGTCCCACACTGGTACTGGGTAGGGTCCTGTCCCATAGTGGTACCGGGCAGGGTCCTGTCCCATAGTGGTACCGGTCAGGGTCCTGTCCCACAGTGGTACTAGAGAGTGTCCTGTCCCACACTGGTACCGGTCAGGGTCCTGTCCCACAGTGGTACTAGAGAGGGTCCTGTCCCACACTGGTACCGGTCAGGGTCCTGTCCCACAGCGGTACTCGGCAGGGTCCTGTCCCACAGAGGTACTAGAGAGGGTCCTGTCCCACATTGGTATCGGGCAGGGTCCCGTCCCACACTGGTACTAGAGAGGGTCCTGTCCCACACTGGTAACGGGCAGGGTCCCGTCCCACAGTGGTACTAGAGAGGGTCCTGTCCCACACTGGTACCGGGCAGGGTCCTGTCCCACTCTGGTACTAGAGAGGGTCCTGTCCCACACTGGTATCGGGCAGAGTCCTGTCCCACACGGCTACCGGGCAGGGTCCTGTCCCACAGAAGTACTGGAGAGGGTCCTCTCCCACACTGGTATCGGGCAGGGTCTCTGTCCCACAGCGGTACAGGTGAGGGTCCTGTCCCACACCGGTACCGGGCAGGGTCCAGTCCCACACTGGTATCGGGCAGGGTCCAGTCCCACACCGGTACCGGGCAGGGTCCAATCCCACACGGCTACCGGGCAGGGTCCTGTCCCACAGAAGTACTGGAGAGGGTCCTCTCCCACACTGGTATCGGGCAGGGTCTCTGTCCCACAGTGGTACTAGAGAGGGTCCTGTCCCACACCGGTACCGGGCAGGGTCCCGTCCCACACCGGTATCGGGCAGGGTCCAGTCCCACACCGGTACTGGGCAGGGTCCAGTCCCACACTGGTATCGGGCAGGGTCCTGTCCCACAGCGGTACTAGAGAGGGTCCTGTCCCACACCGGTACCGGGCAGGGTCCTGTCCCACAGTGGTACTGGAGAGGGTCCTGTCCCACACCGGCATCAGTCAGGGTCCTGTCCCACACTGGTATCGGGCAGAGTCCTGTCCCACACGGGTACCGGGCAGGGTCCTGTCCCACAGAAGTACTGGAGAGGGTCCTGTCACACACTGGTATCGGGCAGAGTCCTGTCCCACAGTGGTACTAGAGAGGGTCCTGTCCCACACTGGTACCGGTCAGGGTCCTGTCCCACAGCGGTACTCGGCAGGGTCCTGTCCCACAGCGGTACTAGAGAGGGTCCTGTCCCACACTGGTACCGGGCAGGGTCCTGTCCCACACTGGTACTAGAGAGGGTCCTGTCCCACACTGGTACCGGGCAGTGTCCCGTCCCACACTGGTACTAGAGAGGGTCCTGTCCCACACTGGTACCGGGCAGGGTCCCATCCCACACTGGTACTAGAGAGGGTCCCGTCCCACACTGGTATCGGGCAGGGTCATGTCCCACAGTGGTACTAGAGAGGGTGCTGTCCCACACTGGTACCGGGCAGGGTCCCGTCCCACACTGGTATCGGGCAGGGTCCTGTCCCACAGTGGTACTAGAGAGGGTCCTGTCCCACACTGGTATCGGGCAGGGTCCTGTCTCACAGTGGTACTAGAGAGGGTCCTGTCCCACACCGGTACTAGAGAGGGTCCTGTCCCACACTGGTATCGGGCAGGGTCCTGTCCCACAGCGGTACTAGAGAGGGTCCTGTCCCACACTGGTACTGGGCAGGTTCCTGTCCCACAGTGGAACTAGAGAGGGTCCTGTACCACACTGGTATCAGGCTGGATCCTGTCCCACACTGGTACCGGGCAGAGTCCTGTCCCATAGTGGTACTAGAGAAGGTCCTGTCCCACACTGGTATCGGGCAGGGTCCTGTCCCACACCGGTACCGTGCAGGGTCCTGTCCCACAGCGGTACTGGAGAGGGTCCTGTCCCACACTGGTACCGGGCAGGGTCCTATCCCACAATGGTACTCGGCAGGGTCCTGTCCCACACCGGTACCGGGCAGGGTCCTGTCTCACAGTGGTACTAGAGAGGGTCCTGTCCCACAGCGGTATCGGGCAGGGTCCTGTCCCACACTGGTACTAGAGAGGGTCAGTCCCACACTGGTACCGGGCAGGGTCCTGTTCCACAGTGGTACTAGAGAGGGTCCTGTCCCACACTGGTATTGGGCAGGGTCCTGTCTCACAGTGGTACTAGAGAGGGTCCTGTCCCAAACTGGTATCGGGCAGGGTCCAGTCCCACACCGGTACCGGGCAGGGTCCTGTCCCACATCGGCATCGGGCAGGGTCCTGTCCCACACCGGTACTAGAGAGGGTCCTGTTCCACACTGGTACCGGGCAGGGTCCTGTCCCACAGTGGTACTAGAGAGGGTCCTGTCCCACACTGGTACCGGGAAGGGTCCTGTCCCACACTGGTATCGGGCAGGGTCCTGTCCCACACTGGTACCGGGAAGGGTCCTGTCCCACAGCGGTACTAGAGAGGGTCCCATCCCACAGTGGTACTGGAGAGGGTCCTGTCCCACACTAGTATCGGGCAGGGTCCTGTCCCACAGCGGTACTGGAGAGGGTCCTGTCGCACAGTGTTACGAGAGAGGGTCCTGAACCACACCGGTACCAGAGAGGGTCCTGTCCCACACTGGTATCGGGCAGGGTCCTATCCCACAGTGGTACTAGAGAGGGTCCTGTCCCACACTGGTATTGGGCAGGGTCCTATCCCACAGTGGTACTAGAGAGGGTCCAGTCCCACATTGGTATCGGTCAGGGTCCTATAGCACACTGGTATCGGGCAGGGTCCTGTCCTACAGCGGTACTAGAGAGGGTCCTGTCCCACACTGGTATCGGGCAGGATCCTGTCCCACACCGGTACCGGGCAGGGTCCTGTCCCACACTGGTATCGGGCAGAGTCCTGTCCCACAGTGGTACTAGAGAGGGTCCTGTCCCACACTGGTACCGGGCAGGGTCCTGTCCCACTCTGGTACTAGAGAGGGTCCTGTCCCACACTGGTACCGGGCAGGGTCCTGTCCCACAGTGGTACTAGAGAGGCTCCTGTCCCACACTGGTATCGGGCAGGGTCCTGTCTCACAGTGGTACTAGAGAGGGTCCTGTCCCACACCGGTATCGGGCAGGGTCCTGTCTCACAGTGGTACTAGAGAGGGTCCTGTCCCACACCGGTACTAGAGAGGGTCCTGTCCCACACTGGTATCGGGCAGGGTCCTGTCCCACACTGGTACCGGGCAGGGTCCTTTCCCACAGTGGTACTAGAGAAGGTCCAGTCCCACACCGGTACCGGGCAGGGTACCGTCCCACACCGGTACCGGGCAGTGTCCTGTCCCACAGCAGTACTGGAGAGGTTCCTGTCACACACAGGTACCAGGCAGGGTCCCGTCCCACACCGGTATCGGGCAGGGTCCTATCCCACAGTGGTACTAGAGAGGGTCCTGTCCCACACCGGTACTAGAGAGGGTCCTGTCCCACATTGGTATCGGGCACGGTCCTGTCCCACACTGGTATCCGGCAGAGTCCTGTCCCACACGGCTACCGGGCAGGGTCCTGTCCCACAGAAGTACTGGAGAGGGTCCTCTCCCACACTGGTATCGGGCAGGGTCTCTGTCCCACAGCGGTACAGGTGAGGGTCCTGTCCCACACCGGTACCTTGCAGGGTCCCGTCCCACACCGGTATCGGGCAGGGTCCAGTCCCACACCGGTACTGGGCAGGGTCCAGTCCCACACTGGTATCGGGCAGGGTCCTGTCCCACAGCGGTACTAGAGAGGGTCCTGTCCCACACCGGTACCGGGCAGGGTCCTATCCCACAGCAGTACTAGAGAGGGTCCTGTCCCACAGCGGTATTGGGCATGGTCCTGTTCCACAGCGGTACTGGAGAGGGTCCTGTCCCACAGCGGTATTGGGCAGGGTCCTGTCCCGCAGCGGTACTGGAGAGGGTCCTGTCCCACACCTGTACCGGGCAGGGTCCCGTCCCACACCTGTACCGGGCAGGGTCCCGTCCCAAACTGGTATCGGGCAGGGTCCTATCCCACACCGGTACTAGAGAGGGTCGTGTCACACACTCGTATCGGGCAGGGTCCTGTCCCACAGCGGTATTGGGCAGGGTCCTGTCCCACAGCGGTACTGGAGAGGGTCCTGTCCCACACCGGTACCGGGCAATGTCCTGTCCCTCAGCGGTACTGGAGAGGGTCCTGTCCCACACCGGTATCGGGCAGGGTCCCGTCCCACAGCGGTACTGGAGAGGGTCCTGTCCCACACCGGTGTCGGGCAGGGTCCTATCCCACATCGGTACTAGAGAGTGTCCCGTCCCACACCGGTATCGGGCAGGGTCCTGTCCCACAGTGGTACTAGAGAGGGTCCAGTCCCACACTGGTACTGGGTAGGGTCCTGTCCCATAGTGGTACCGGGCAGGGTCCTGTCCCATAGTGGTACCGGTCAGGGTCCTGTCCCACAGTGGTACTAGAGAGTGTCCTGTCCCACACTGGTACCGGTCAGGGTCCTGTCCCACAGTGGTACTAGAGAGGGTCCTGTCACACACGGGTATCGGGCAGAGTCCTGTCCCACACTGGTATCGGGCAGGGTCCTGTCCCACACTGGTATCGGGCAGAGTCCTGTCTCACACGGGTACCGGGCAGGGTCCTGTCCCACAGAAGTACTGGAGAGGGTCCTGTCACACACTGGTATCGGGCAGAGTCCTGTCCCACAGTGGTACTAGAGAGGGTCCTGTCCCACACTGGTACCGGTCAGGGTCCTGTCCCACAGCGGTACTCGGCAGGGTCCTGTCCCACAGCGGTACTAGAGAGGGTCCTGTCCCACACTGGTACCGGGCAGGGTCCCGTCCCACACTGGTACTAGAGAGGGTCCTGTCCCACACTGGTAACGGGCAGGGTCCCGTCCCACAGTGGTACTAGAGAGGGTCCTGTCCCACACTGGTACCCGGGCAGGGTCCCATCCCACACTGGTACCAGAGAGGGTCCCGTCCCACACTGGTATCGGGCAGGGTCATGTCCCACAGTGGTACTAGAGAGGGTGCTGTCCCACACTGGTACCGGGCAGGGTCCCGTCCCACACCGGTACTAGAGAGGGTCCCGTCCCACACTGGTATCGGGCAGGGTCCTGTCCCACAGTGGTACTAGAGAGGGTCCTGTCCCACACTGGTATCGGGCAGGGTCCTGTCTCACAGTGGTACTAGAGAGGGTCCTGTCCCACACCGGTACTAGAGAGGGTCCTGTCCCACACTGGTATCGGGCAGGGTCCTGTCCCACACCGGTACTAGAGAGGGTCCTGTCCCACACTGGTACTGGGCAGGTTCCTGTCCCACAGTGGAACTAGAGAGGGTCCTGTCCCACACTGGTATCAGGCTGGATCCTGTCCCACACTGGTACCGGGCAGAGTCCTGTCCCATAGTGGTACTAGAGAAGGTCCTGTCCCACACTGGTATCGGGCAGGGTCCTGTCCCACACCGGTACCGTGCAGGGTCCTGTCCCACAGCAGTACTGGAGAGGGTCCTGTCCCACACTGGTACCGGGCAGGGTCCTATCCCACAATGGTACTCGGCAGGGTCCTGTCCCACACTGGTACCGGGCAGGGTCCTGTCTCACAGTGGTACTAGAGAGGGTCCTGTCCCACAGCGGTATCGGGCAGGGTCCTGTCCCACACTGGTACTAGAGAGGGTCCAGTCCCACACTGGTACCGGGCAGGGTCCTGTTCCACAGTGGTACTAGAGAGGGTCCTGTCCCACACTGGTATTGGGCAGGGTCCTGTCTCACAGTGGTACTAGAGAGGGTCCTGTCCCACACTGGTATCGGGCAGGGTCCAGTCCCACACCGGTACCGGGCAGGGTCCTGTCCCACATCGGCATCGGGCAGGGTCCTGTCCCACACCGGTACTAGAGAGGGTCCTGTTCCACACTGGTACCGGGCAGGGTCCTGTCCCACAGTGGTACTAGAGAGGGTCCTGTCCCACACTGGTACCGGGAAGGGTCCTGTCCCACACTGGTATCGGGCAGGGTCCTGTCCCACACTGGTACCGGGAAGGGTCCTGTCCCACAGCGGTACTAGAGAGGGTCCCATCCCACAGTGGTACTGGAGAGGGTCCTGTCCCACACTGGTATCGGGCAGGGTCCTGTCCCACAGCGGTACTGGAGAGGGTCCTGTCGCACAGTGGTACGAGAGAGGGTCCTGAACCACACCGGTACTAGAGAGGGTCCTGTCCCACACTGGTATCGGGCAGGGTCCTATCCCACAGTGGTACTAGAGAGGGTCCTGTCCCACACTGGTGTTGGGCAGGGTCCTATCCCACAGTGGTACTAGAGAGGGTCCAGTCCCACATTGGTATCGGTCAGGGTCCTATAGCACACTGGTATCGGGCAGGGTCCTGTCCTACAGCGGTACTAGAGAGGGTCCTGTCCCACACTGGTATCGGGCAGGATCCTGTCCCACACCGGTACCGGGCAGGGTCCTGTCCCACACTGGTATCGGGCAGAGTCCTGTCCCACAGTGGTACTAGAGAGGGTCCTGTCCCACACTGGTACCGGGCAGGGTCCTGTCCCACTCTGGTACTAGAGAGGGTCCTGTCCCACACTGGTACCGGGCAGGGTCCTGTCCCACAGTGGTACTAGAGAGGCTCCTGTCCCACACTGGTTTCGGGCAGGGTCCTGTCTCACAGTGGTACTAGAGAGGGTCCTGTCCCACACCGGTATCGGGCAGGGTCCTGTCTCACAGTGGTACTAGAGAGGGTCCTGTCCCACACCGGTACTAGAGAGGGTCCTGTCCCACACTGGTATCGGGCAGGGTCCTGTCCCACACTGGTACCGGGCAGGGTCCTTTCCCACAGCGGTACTAGAGAGAGTCCCATCCCACAGTGGTACTGGTGAGGGTCCTATCCCACAATGGTATCGGGCAGGGTCCTGTCCCACAGTGGTACTAGAGAAGGTCCAGTCCCACACCGGTACCGGGCAGGGTACCGTCCCACACCGGTACCGGGCAGTGTCCTGTCCCACAGCAGTACTGGAGAGGTTCCTGTCACACACAGGTACCAGGCAGGGTCCCGTCCCACACCGGTATCGGGCAGGGTCCTATACCACAGTGGTACTAGAGAGGGTCCAGTCCCACACCGGTACCGGGCAGGGTACCGTCCCACACCGGTACCGGGCAGTGTCCTGTCCCACAGCAGTACTGGAGAGGTTCCTGTCACACACAGGTACCAGGCAGGGTCCCGTCCCACACCGGTATCGGGCAGGGTCCTATACCACAGTGGTACTAGAGAGGGTCCAGTCCCACACCGGTACCGGGCAGGGTACCGTCCCACACCGGTACCGGGCAGTGTCCTGTCCCACAGCAGTACTGGAGAGGTTCCTGTCACACACAGGTACCAGGCAGGGTCCCGTCCCACACCGGTATCGGGCAGGGTCCTATCCCACAGTGGTACTAGCGAGGGTCCTGTCCCACAGAGGTACTAGAGAGGGTCCTGTCCCACATTGGTATCGGGCACGGTCCTGTCCCACACTGGTATCGGGCAGAGTCCTATCCCACACGGGTACCGGGCAGGGTCCTGTCCCACAGAAGTACTGGAGAGGGTCCTGTCACACACTGGTATCGGGCAGAGTCCTGTCCCACAGAGGTACTGGAGAGGGTTCTGTCCCACACCGGTACCGGGCAGGGTCCTGTCCCACACTGGTATCGGGCAGTGTCCTGTCCCACAGTGGTACTAGAGAGGGTCCTGTCCCACACTGGTATCGGGCAGGGTCCAGTCGCACACCGGTACCGGGCAGTGTCCTGTCCCACACCGGTATCGGGCAGGGTCCTGTCCCACAGCGGTACTGGGCAGGGTCCTGTCCCACAGCGGTACTGGAGAGGGTCCTGTCCAACACTGGTACCGGGCAGGGTCCTGTCCCACACCGGTACTGGGCAGGGTCCTGTCCCACACTGGTACCGGGCAGGTCCTGTCCCACAGCGGTACTAGAGAGGGTCCCGTCCCACACTGGTACTGGAGAGGGTCCCGTCCCACACTGGTATCGGGCAGGGTCCTGTCCCATAGTGGTACTAGAGAGGGTCCTGTCCCACACTGGTATCGGGCAGGGTCCTGTCCCACAGCGGTACTAGAGAGCGTCCTGTCCCATGGCGGTACTGGAGAGGGTCATGTCCGACAACGGTACCGGGCAGGGTCCCGTCCCATAGTGGTACTAGAGAGGGTCCCGTCCCACACCGGTATCGGGCAGGGTCCTGTCCCTCAGCGGTACTGGAGAGGGTCCTGTCCCACACCGGTATCGGGCAGGGTCCTATCCCACAGCGTACTAGAGAGCGTCCTGTCCCACACCTGTACCGGGTAGGGTCCCGTCCCACACTGGTATCGGGCAGGGTCCTATCCCACAGTGGTACTAGAGAGGGTCGTGTCCCACACTCGTATCGGGCAGGGTCCTGTCCCACACCGGTACCGGACAGGGTCCTGTCCCTCAGCGGTACTAGAGAGGGTCGTGTCCCACACTCGTATCGGGCAGGGTCCTGTCCCACACCGGTACCGGACAGGGTCCTGTCCCACAGCCGTACCGGAGAGGGTCCTGTCCCACACTCGTATCGGGCAGGGTCCTGACCCACAGTGGTACTGGAGAGGGTCCTTTCCCACACCGGTACCGGGCCGTGTCCCGTTCCACAGTGGTACTAGAGAGGGTCGTGTCCCACACTGGTATCGGGCAGGGTCCTGTCCCACACCGGTACCGGGCAGGGTCCTATCCCACAGCAGTACTAGAGAGGGTCCTGTCCCACAGCGGTATTGGGCATGGTCCTGTTCCACAGCGGTACTGGAGAGGGTCCTGTCCCACAGCGGTATTGGGCAGGGTCCTGTCCCACAGCGGTACTGGAGAGGGTCCTGTCCCACACCTGTACCGGGCAGGGTCCCGTCCCACACCTGTACCGGGCAGGGTCCCGTCCCACACTGGTATCGGGCAGGGTCCTATCCCACAGTGGTACTAGAGAGGGTCCTGTCCCACAGCGGTACTAGAGAGGGTCCTGTCCCACACTGGTACCGGGCAGGGTCCTGTCCCACACTGGTACTAGAGAGGGACCTGTCCCACACTGGTACCGGGCAGGGTCCCGTCCCACACTGGTACTAGAGAGGGTCCTGTCCCACACTGGTAACGGGCAGGGTCCCGTCCCACAGTGGTACTAGAGAGGGTCCTGTCCCACACTGGTACCGGGCAGGGTCCTGTCCCACAGCGGTACTAGAGAGGGTCCCGTCCCACACTGGTACTGGAGAGAGTCCCGTCCCACACTGGTATCGGGCAGGGTCCTGTCCCATAGTGGTACTAGAGAGGGTCCTGTCCCACACTGGTATCGGGCAGGGTCCTGTCCCACAGCGGTACTAGAGAGCGTCCTGTCCCACGGCGGTACTGGAGAGGGTCATGTCCGACAACGGTACCGGGCAGGGTCCCGTCCCATAGTGGTACTAGAGAGGGTCCCGTCCCACACCGGTATCGGGCAGGGTCCTGTCCCTCAGCGGTACTGGAGAGGGTCCTGTCCCACACCGGTATCGGGCAGGGTCCTATCCCACAGCGTACTAGAGAGGGTCCTGTCCCACACCTGTACCGGGCAGGGTCCCGTCCCACACTGGTATCGGGCAGGGTCCTATCCCACAGTGGTACTAGAGAGGGTCCTGTCCCACAGCGGTACTAGAGAGGGTCGTGTCCCACACTCGTATCGGGCAGGGTCCTGTCCCACACCGGTACCGGACAGGGTCCTGTCCCACAGCCGTACCGGAGAGGGTCCTGTCCCACACTCGTATCGGGCAGGGTACTGACCCACAGTGGTACTGGAGAGGGTCCTTTCCCACACCGGTACCGGGCCGGGTCCCGTTCCACAGTGGTACTAGAGAGGGTCGTGTCCCACACTGGTATCGGGCAGGGTCCTGTCCCACACCGGTACCGGGCAGGGTCCTATCCCACAGCAGTACTAGAGAGGGTCCTGTCCCACAGCGGTATTGGGCATGGTCCTGTTCCACAGCGGTACTGGAGAGGGTCCTGTCCCACAGCGGTATTGGGCAGGGTCCTGTCCCGCAGCGGTACTGGAGAGGGTCCTGTCCCACACCTGTACCGGGCAGGGTCCCGTCCCACACCTGTACCGGGCAGGGTCCCGTCCCACACTGGTATCGGGCAGGGTCCTGTCCCACAGCGGTATTGGGCAGGATCCTGTCCCACAGCGGTACTGGAGAGGGTCCTGTCCCACACCGGTACCGGGCAATGTCCTGTCCCTCAGCGGTACTGGAGAGGGTCCTGTCCCACACCGGTATCGGGCAGGGTCCCGTCCCACAGCGGTACTGGAGAGGGTCCTGTCCCACACCGGTGTCGGGCAGGGTCCTATCCCACATCGGTACTAGAGAGTGTCCCGTCCCACACCGGTATCGGGCAGGGTCCTGTCCCACAGTGGTACTAGAGAGGGTCCAGTCCCACACTGGTACTGGGTAGGGTCCTGTCCCATAGTGGTACCGGGCAGGGTCCTGTCCCATAGTGGTACCGGTCAGGGTCCTGTCCCACAGTGGTACTAGAGAGTGTCCTGTCCCACACTGGTACCGGTCAGGGTCCTGTCCCACAGTGGTACTAGAGAGGGTCCTGTCCCACACTGGTACCGGTCAGGGTCCTGTCCCACAGCGGTACTCGGCAGGGTCCTGTCCCACAGAGGTACTAGAGAGGGTCCTGTCCCACATTGGTATCGGGCAGGGTCCTGTCCCACACTGGTATCGGGCAGAGTCCTGTCCCACACGGGTACCGGGCAGTGTCCTGTCCCACAGTGGTACTAGAGAGGGTCCTGTCCCACACTGGTATCGGGCAGGGTCCAGTCGCACACCGGTACCGGGCAGTGTCCTGTCCCACACCGGTATCGGGCAGGGTCCTGTCCCACAGCGGTATTGGGCAGGGTCCTGTCCCACAGCGGTACTGGAGAGGGTCCTGTCCCACACCTGTACCGGGCAGGGTCCTGTCCCACACCTGTACCGGGCAGGGTCCCGTCCCACACTGGTATCGGGCAGGGTCCTATCCCACAGTGGTACTAGAGAGGGTCCTGTCCCACAGCGGTACTAGAGAGGGTCCTGTCCCACACTGGTACCGGGCAGGGTCCTGTCCCACACTGGTACTAGAGAGGGACCTGTCCCACACTGGTACCGGGCAGGGTCCCGTCCCACACTGGTACTAGAGAGGGTCCTGTCCCACACTGGTAACGGGCAGGGTCCCGTCCCACAGTGGTACTAGAGAGGGTCCTGTCCCACACTGGTACCGGGCAGGGTCCTGTCCCACAGCGGTACTGGAGAGAGTCCCGTCCCACACTGGTATCGGGCAGGGTCCTGTCCCATAGTGGTACTAGAGAGGGTCCTGTCCCACACTGGTATCGGGCAGGGTCCTGTCCCACAGCGGTACTAGAGAGCGTCCTGTCCCACGGCGGTACTGGAGAGGGTCATGTCCGACAACGGTACCGGGCAGGGTCCCGTCCCATAGTGGTACTAGAGAGGGTCCCGTCCCACACCGGTATCGGGCAGGGTCCTGTCCCTCAGCGGTACTGGAGAGGGTCCTGTCCCACACCGGTATCGGGCAGGGTCCTATCCCACAGCGTACTAGAGAGGGTCCTGTCCCACACCTGTACCGGGCAGGGTCCCGTCCCACACTGGTATCGGGCAGGGTCCTATCCCACAGTGGTACTAGAGAGGGTCCTGTCCCACAGCGGTACTAGAGAGGGTCGTGTCCCACACTCGTATCGGGCAGGGTCCTGTCCCACACCGGTACTGGACAGGGTCCTGTCCCACAGCCGTACCGGAGAGGGTCCTGTCCCACACTCGTATCGGGCAGGGTACTGACCCACAGTGGTACTGGAGAGGGTCCTTTCCCACACCGGTACCGGGCCGGGTCCCGTTCCACAGTGGTACTAGAGAGGGTCGTGTCCCACACTGGTATCGGGCAGGGTCCTGTCCCACACCGGTACCGGGCAGGGTCCTATCCCACAGCAGTACTAGAGAGGGTCCTGTCCCACAGCGGTACTGGAGAGGGTCCTGTCCCACACCGGTACCGGGCAATGTCCTGTCCCTCAGCGGTACTGGAGAGGGTCCTGTCCCACACCGGTACCGGGCAGGGTCCCGTCCCACAGCGGTACTGGAGAGGGTCCTGTCCCACACCGGTGTCGGGCAGGGTCCTATCCCACATCGGTACTAGAGAGTGTCCCGTCCCACACCGGTATCGGGCAGGGTCCTATCCCACAGTGGTACTAGAGAGGGTCCTGTCCCACAGCGGTACTAGAGAGGGTCGTGTCCCACACTCGTATCGGGCAGGGTCCTGTCCCACAGCGGTACTCGGCAGGGTCCTGTCCCACAGAGGTACTAGAGAGGGTCCTGTCCCACATTGGTATCGGGCAGGGTCCTGTCCCACACTGGTATCGGGCAGAGTCCTGTCCCACACGGGTACCGGGCAGTGTCCTGTCCCACAGTGGTACTAGAGAGGGTCCTGTCCCACACTGGTACCGGTCAGGGTCCTGTCCCACAGCGGTACTCGGCAGGGTCCTGTCCCACAGAGGTACTAGAGAGGGTCCTGTCCCACATTGGTATCGGGCAGGGTCCTGTCCCACACTGGTATCGGGCAGAGTCCTGTCCCACACGGGTACCGGGCAGGGTCCTGTCCCACAGAAGTACTGGAGAGGGTCCTGTCACACACTGGTATCGGGCAGAGTCCTGTCCCACAGTGGTACTAGAGAGGGTCCTGTCCCACACTGGTACCGGTCAGGGTCCTGTCCCACAGCGGTACTAGAGAGGGTCCTGTCCCACACTGGTACCGGGCAGGGTCCTGTCCCACACTGGTACTAGAGAGGGACCTGTCCCACATGGTACCGGGCAGGGTCCCGTCCCACACTGGTACTAGAGAGGGTCCTGTCCCACACTGGTAACGGGCAGGGTCCCGTCCCACAGTGGTACTAGAGAGGGTCCTGTCCCACACTGGTACCGGGCAGGGTCCCATCCCACACTGGTACTAGAGAGGGTCCCGTCCCACACTGGTATCGGGCAGGGTCATGTCCCACAGTGGTACTAGAGAGGGTGCTGTCCCACACTGGTACCGGGCAGGGTCCCGTCCCACACTGGTACTAGAGAGGGTCCCGTCCCACACTGGTATCGGGCAGGGTCCTGTCCCACAGTGGTACTAGAGAGGGTCCTGTCCCACACTGGTATCGGGCAGGGTCCTGTCTCACAGTGGTACTAGAGAGGGTCCTGTCCCACACCGGTACTAGAGAGGGTCCTGTCCCACACTGGTATCGGGCAGGGTCCTGTCTCACAGTGGTACTAGAGAGGGTCCTGTCCCACACTGGTATCGGGCAGGGTCCTGTCCCACAGCGGTACTAGAGAGGGTCCTGTCCCACACTGGTACTGGGCAGGTTCCTGTCCCACAGTGGAACTAGAGAGGGTCCTGTCTCACACTGGTATCAGGCTGGATCCTGTCCCACACTGGTACCGGGCAGAGTCCTGTCCCATAGTGGTACTAGAGAAGGTCCTGTCCCACACTGGTATCGGGCAGGGTCCTGTCCCACACCGGTACCGTGCAGGGTCCTGTCCCACAGCGGTACTGGAGAGGGTCCTGTCCCACACTGGTACCGGGCAGGGTCCTATCCCACAATGGTACTCGGCAGGGTCCTGTCCCACACCGGTACCGGGCAGGGTCCTGTCTCACAGTGGTACTAGAGAGGGTCCTGTCCCACAGCGGTATCGGGCAGGGTCCTGTCCCACACTGGTACTAGAGAGGGTCCAGTCCCACACTGGTACCGGGCAGGGTCCAGTCCCACACCGGTACCGGGCAGGGTCCTGTCCCACACCGGTACCTGGCAGGGTCCTGTCCCACATCGGCATCGGGCAGGGTCCTGTCCCACACCGGTACTAGAGAGGGTCCTGTTCCACACTGGTACCGGGCAGGGTCCTGTCCCACAGTGGTACTAGAGAGGGTCCTGTCCCACACTGGTATCGGGCAGGGTCCAGTCCCACACCGGTACCGGGCAGGGTCCTGTCCCACACCGGTACCGGGCAGGGTCCTGTCCCACATCGGCATCGGGCAGGGTCCTGTCCCACACCGGTACTAGAGAGGGTCCTGTTCCACACTGGTACCGGGCAGGGTCCTGTCCCACATCGGCATCGGGCAGGGTCCTGTCCCACACCTGTACTAGAGAGGGTCCTGTTCCACACTGGTACCGGGCAGGGTCCTGTCCCACAGTGGTACTAGAGAGGGTCCTGTCCCACACTGGTACCGGGAAGGGTCCTGTCCCACAGCGGTACTAGAGAGGGTCCCATCCCACAGTGGTACTGGAGAGGGTCCTGTCCCACGCTGGTATCGGGCAGGGTCCTGTCCCACAGCGGTACTGGAGAGGGTCCTGTCGCACAGTGGTACGAGAGAGGGTCCTGAACCACACCGGTACTAGAGAGGGTCCTGTCCCACACTGGTATCGGGCAGGGTCCTATCCCACAGTGGTACTAGAGAGGGTCCCGTCCCACACTGGTATCGGGCAGGGTCCTATCCCACAGTGGTACTAGAGAGGGTCCAGTCCCACATTGGTATCGGTCAGGGTCCTATAGCACACTGGTATCGGGCAGGGTCCTGTCCTACAGCGGTACTAGAGAGGGTCCTGTCCCACACTGGTATCGGGCAGGATCCTGTCCCACACCGGTACCGGGCAGGGTCCTGTCCCACACTGGTATCGGGCAGAGTCCTGTCCCACAGTGGTACTAGAGAGGGTCCTGTCCCACACTGGTACCGGGCAGGGTCCTGTCCCACTCTGGTACTAGAGAGGGTCCTGTCCCACACTGGTACCGGGCAGGGTCCTGTCCCACAGTGGTACTAGAGAGGCTCCTGTCCCACACTGGTATCGGGCAGGGTCCTGTCTCACAGTGGTACTAGAGAGGGTCCTGTCCCACACCGGTATCGGGCAGGGTCCTGTCTCACAGTGGTACTAGAGAGGGTCCTGTCCCACACCGGTACTAGAGAGGGTCCTGTCCCACACTGGTATCGGGCAGGGTCCTGTCCCACACTGGTACCGGGCAGGGTCCTTTCCCACAGCGGTACTAGAGAGAGTCCCATCCCACAGTGGTACTGGTGAGGGTCCTATCCCACAATGGTATCGGGCAGGGTCCTGTCCCACAGTGGTACTAGAGAAGGTCCAGTCCCACACCGGTACCGGGCAGGGTACCGTCCCACACCGGTACCGGGCAGTGTCCTGTCCCACAGCAGTACTGGAGAGGTTCCTGTCACACACAGGTACCAGGCAGGGTTCCGTCCCACACCGGTATCGGGCAGGGTCCTATCCCACAGTGGTACTAGCGAGGGTCCTGTCCCACAGAGGTACTAGAGAGGGTCCTGTCCCACATTGGTATCGGGCACGGTCCTGTCCCACACTGGTATCGGGCAGAGTCCTGTCCCACACGGCTACCGGGCAGGGTCCAGTCCCACAGAAGTACTGGAGAGGGTCCTCTCCCACACTGGTATCGGGCAGGGTCTCTGTCCCACAGCGGTACAGGTGAGGGTCCTGTCCCACACCGGTACCGGGCAGGGTCCCGTCCCACACCGGTATCGGGCAGGGTCCAGTCCCACACCGGTACTGGGCAGGGTCCAGTCCCACACTGGTATCGGGCAGGGTCCTGTCCCACAGCGGTACTAGAGAGGGTCTTGTCCCACACCGGTACCGGGCAGGGTCCTGTCTCACAGTGGTACTAGAGAAGGTCCAGTCCCACACCGGTACCGGGCAGGGTACTGTCCCACACCGGTACCGGGCAGTGTCCTGTCCCACAGCAGTACTGGAGAGGTTCCTGTCACACACAGGTACCAGGCAGGGTCCCGTCCCACACCGGTATCGGGCAGGGTCCTATCCCACAGTGGTACTAGCGAGGGTCCTGTCCCACAGAGGTACTAGAGAGGGTCCTGTCCCACATTGGTATCGGGCACGGTCCTGTCCCACACTGGTATCGGGCAGAGTCCTGTCCCACACGGCTACCGGGCAGGGTCCTGTCCCACAGAAGTACTGGAGAGGGTCCTCTCCCACACTGGTATCGGGCAGGGTCTCTGTCCCACAGCGGTACAGGTGAGGGTCCCGTCCCACACCGGTATCGGGCAGGGTCCAGTCCCACACCGGTACTGGGCAGGATCCAGTCCCACACTGGTATCGGGCAGGGTCCTGTCCCACAGCGGTACTAGAGAGGGTCCTGTCCCACACCGGTACCGGGCAGGGTCCTGTCCCACAGTGGTAATGGAGAGGGTCCTGTCCCACACCGGCATCAGGCAGGGTCCTATCCCACAGCGGTACTAGAGAGGGTCCTGTCCCACACAGGTACCAGGCAGGGTCCCGTCCCACACCGGTATCGGGCAGGGTCCTATCCCACAGCGGTACTAGAGAGGGTCCTGTCCCACATTGTTATCGGGCAGGGTCCTGTCCCACACTGGTATCGGGCAGAGTCCTATCCCACACGGGTACCGGGCAGGGTCCTGTCCCACAGAAGTACTGGAGAGGGTCCTGTCACGCACTGGTATCGGGCAGAGTCCTGTCCCACAGAGGTACTGGAGAGGGTTCTGTCCCACACCGGTACCGGGCAGGGTCCTGTCCCACACCGGTATCGGGCTGGGTCCAGTCCCACACCGTTACCGGGCAGGGTCCTGTCCCACACTGGTATCGGGCAGTGTCCTGTCCCACAGTGGTACTCGAGAGGGTCCTGTCCCACACTGGTATCGGGCAGGGTCCAGTCGCTCACCGGTACCGGGCAGTGTCCTGTCCCACACCGGTACCGGGCAGGGTCCTGTCCCACAGCGGTACCGGGCAGGGTCCTGTCCCACAGCGGTACTGGGCAGGGTCCTGTCCCACAGCGGTACCGGAGAGGGTCCTGTCCAACACCGGTACCGGGCAGGGTCCTGTCCCACACTGGTACCGGGCAGGTCCTGTCCCACAGCGGTACTAGAGAGGGTCCCGTCCCACACTGGTACTGGAGAGGGTCCCGTCCCACACTGGTATCGGGCAGGGTCCTGTCCCATAGTGGTACTAGAGAGGGTCCTGTCCCACACTGGTATCGGGCAGGGTTCTGTCCCACAGCGGTACTAGAGAGCGTCCTGTCCCATGGCGGTACTGGAGAGGGTCATGTCCGACAACGGTACCGGGCAGGGTCCCGTCCCATAGTGGTACTAGAGAGGGTCCCGTCCCACACCGGTATCGGGCAGGGTCCTGTCCCTCAGCGGTACTGGAGAGGGTCCTGTCCCACACCGGTATCGGGCAGGGTCCTATCCCACAGCGTACTAGAGAGCGTCCTGTCCCACACCTGTACCGGGTCGGGTCCCGTCCCACCCTGGTATCGGGCAGGGTCCTATCCCACAGTGGTACTAGAGAGGGTCCTGACCCACAGCGGTACTAGAGAGGGTCGTGCCCACACTCGTATCGGGCAGGGTCCTGTCCCACACCGGTACCGGACAGGGTCCTGTCCCACAGCCGTACCGGAGAGGGTCCTGTCCCACACTCGTATCGGGCAGGGTCCTGACCCACAGTGGTACTGGAGAGGGTCCTTTCCCACACCGGTACCGGGCCGGGTCCCGTTCCACAGTGGTACTAGAGAGGGTCGTGTCCCACACTGGTATCGGGCAGGGTCCTGTCCCACACCGGTACCGGGCAGGGTCCTATCCCACAGCAGTACTAGAGAGGGTCCTGTCCCACAGCGGTATTGGGCATGGTCCTGTTCCACAGCGGTACTGGAGAGGGTCCTGTCCCACAGCGGTATTGGGCAGGGTCCTGTCCCACAGCGGTACTGGAGAGGGTCCTGTCCCACACCTGTACCGGGCAGGGTCCCGTCCCACACCTGTACCGGGCAGGGTCCTGTCCCACACCGGTACCGTGCAGGGTCCTGTCCCACAGCGGTACTGGAGAGGGTCCTGTCCCACACTGGTACCGGGCAGGGTCCTATCCCACAATGGTACTCGGCAGGGTCCTGTCCCACACCGGTACCGGGCAGGGTCCTGTCTCACAGTGGTACTAGAGAGGGTCCTGTCCCACAGCGGTATCGGGCAGGGTCCTGTCCCACACTGGTACTAGAGAGGGTCCAGTCCCACACTGGTACCGGGCAGGGTCCAGTCCCACACCGGTACCGGGCAGGGTCCTGTCCCACACCGGTACCTGGCAGGGTCCTGTCCCACATCGGCATCGGGCAGGGTCCTGTCCCACACCGGTACTAGAGAGGGTCCTGTTCCACACTGGTACCGGGCAGGGTCCTGTCCCACAGTGGTACTAGAGAGGGTCCTGTCCCACACTGGTATCGGGCAGGGTCCAGTCCCACACCGGTACCGGGCAGGGTCCTGTCCCACACCGGTACCGGGCAGGGTCCTGTCCCACATCGGCATCGGGCAGGGTCCTGTCCCACACCGGTACTAGAGAGGGTCCTGTTCCACACTGGTACCGGGCAGGGTCCTGTCCCACATCGGCATCGGGCAGGGTCCTGTCCCACACCTGTACTAGAGAGGGTCCTGTTCCACACTGGTACCGGGCAGGGTCCTGTCCCACAGTGGTACTAGAGAGGGTCCTGTCCCACACTGGTACCGGGAAGGGTCCTGTCCCACAGCGGTACTAGAGAGGGTCCCATCCCACAGTGGTACTGGAGAGGGTCCTGTCCCACGCTGGTATCGGGCAGGGTCCTGTCCCACAGCGGTACTGGAGAGGGTCCTGTCGCACAGTGGTACGAGAGAGGGTCCTGAACCACACCGGTACTAGAGAGGGTCCTGTCCCACACTGGTATCGGGCAGGGTCCTATCCCACAGTGGTACTAGAGAGGGTCCCGTCCCACACTGGTATCGGGCAGGGTCCTATCCCACAGTGGTACTAGAGAGGGTCCAGTCCCACATTGGTATCGGTCAGGGTCCTATAGCACACTGGTATCGGGCAGGGTCCTGTCCTACAGCGGTACTAGAGAGGGTCCTGTCCCACACTGGTATCGGGCAGGATCCTGTCCCACACCGGTACCGGGCAGGGTCCTGTCCCACACTGGTATCGGGCAGAGTCCTGTCCCACAGTGGTACTAGAGAGGGTCCTGTCCCACACTGGTACCGGGCAGGGTCCTGTCCCACTCTGGTACTAGAGAGGGTCCTGTCCCACACTGGTACCGGGCAGGGTCCTGTCCCACAGTGGTACTAGAGAGGCTCCTGTCCCACACTGGTATCGGGCAGGGTCCTGTCTCACAGTGGTACTAGAGAGGGTCCTGTCCCACACCGGTATCGGGCAGGGTCCTGTCTCACAGTGGTACTAGAGAGGGTCCTGTCCCACACCGGTACTAGAGAGGGTCCTGTCCCACACTGGTATCGGGCAGGGTCCTGTCCCACACTGGTACCGGGCAGGGTCCTTTCCCACAGCGGTACTAGAGAGAGTCCCATCCCACAGTGGTACTGGTGAGGGTCCTATCCCACAATGGTATCGGGCAGGGTCCTGTCCCACAGTGGTACTAGAGAAGGTCCAGTCCCACACCGGTACCGGGCAGGGTACCGTCCCACACCGGTACCGGGCAGTGTCCTGTCCCACAGCAGTACTGGAGAGGTTCCTGTCACACACAGGTACCAGGCAGGGTTCCGTCCCACACCGGTATCGGGCAGGGTCCTATCCCACAGTGGTACTAGCGAGGGTCCTGTCCCACAGAGGTACTAGAGAGGGTCCTGTCCCACATTGGTATCGGGCACGGTCCTGTCCCACACTGGTATCGGGCAGAGTCCTGTCCCACACGGCTACCGGGCAGGGTCCAGTCCCACAGAAGTACTGGAGAGGGTCCTCTCCCACACTGGTATCGGGCAGGGTCTCTGTCCCACAGCGGTACAGGTGAGGGTCCTGTCCCACACCGGTACCGGGCAGGGTCCCGTCCCACACCGGTATCGGGCAGGGTCCAGTCCCACACCGGTACTGGGCAGGGTCCAGTCCCACACTGGTATCGGGCAGGGTCCTGTCCCACAGCGGTACTAGAGAGGGTCTTGTCCCACACCGGTACCAGGCAGGGTCCCGTCCCACACCGGTATCGGGCAGGGTCCTATCCCACAGTGGTACTAGCGAGGGTCCTGTCCCACAGAGGTACTAGAGAGGGTCCTGTCCCACATTGGTATCGGGCACGGTCCTGTCCCACACTGGTATCGGGCAGAGTCCTGTCCCACACGGCTACCGGGCAGGGTCCTGTCCCACAGAAGTACTGGAGAGGGTCCTCTCCCACACTGGTATCGGGCAGGGTCTCTGTCCCACAGCGGTACAGGTGAGGGTCCTGTCCCACACCGGTACCGGGCAGGGTCCCGTCCCACACCGGTATCGGGCAGGGTCCAGTCCCACACCGGTACTGGGCAGGGTCCAGTCCCACACTGGTATCGGGCAGGGTCCTGTCCCACAGCGGTACTAGAGAGGGTCCTGTCCCACACCGGTACCGGGCAGGGTCCTGTCCCACAGTGGTAATGGAGAGGGTCCTGTCCCACACCGGCATCAGGCAGGGTCCTATCCCACAGCGGTACTAGAGAGGGTCCTGTCCCACACAGGTACCAGGCAGGGTCCCGTCCCACACCGGTATCGGGCAGGGTCCTATCCCACAGCGGTACTAGAGAGGGTCCTGTCCCACATTGGTATCGGGCAGGGTCCTGTCCCACACTGGTATCGGGCAGAGTCCTATCCCACACGGGTACCGGGCAGGGTCCTGTCCCACAGAAGTACTGGAGAGGGTCCTGTCACACACTGGTATCGGGCAGAGTCCTGTCCCACAGAGGTACTGGAGAGGGTTCTGTCCCACACCGGTACCGGGCAGGGTCCTGTCCCACACCGGTATCGGGCTGGGTCCAGTCCCACACCGTTACCGGGCAGGGTCCTGTCCCACACTGGTATCGGGCAGTGTCCTGTCCCACAGTGGTACTCGAGAGGGTCCTGTCCCACACTGGTATCGGGCAGGGTCCAGTCGCACACCGGTACCGGGCAGTGTCCTGTCCCACACCGGTACCGGGCAGGGTCCTGTCCCACAGCGGTACCGGGCAGGGTCCTGTCCCACAGCGGTACTGGGCAGGGTCCTGTCCCACAGCGGTACCGGAGAGGGTCCTGTCCATCACCGGTACCGGGCAGGGTCCTGTCCCACACTGGTACCGGGCAGGTCCTGTCCCACAGCGGTACTAGAGAGGGTCCCGTCCCACACTGGTACTGGAGAGGGTCCCGTCCCACACTGGTATCGGGCAGGGTCCTGTCCCATAGTGGTACTAGAGAGGGTCCTGTCCCACACTGGTATCGGGCAGGGTTCTGTCCCACAGCGGTACTAGAGAGCGTCCTGTCCCATGGCGGTACTGGAGAGGGTCATGTCCGACAACGGTACCGGGCAGGGTCCCGTCCCATAGTGGTACTAGAGAGGGTCCCGTCCCACACCGGTATCGGGCAGGGTCCTGTCCCTCAGCGGTACTGGAGAGGGTCCTGTCCCACACCGGTATCGGGCAGGGTCCTATCCCACAGCGTACTAGAGAGCGTCCTGTCCCACACCTGTACCGGGTAGGGTCCCGTCCCACCCTGGTATCGGGCAGGGTCCTATCCCACAGTGGTACTAGAGAGGGTCCTGACCCACAGCGGTACTAGAGAGGGTCGTGCCCACACTCGTATCGGGCAGTGTCCTGTCCCACACCGGTACCGGACAGGGTCCTGTCCCACAGCCGTACCGGAGAGGGTCCTGTCCCACACTCGTATCGGGCAGGGTCCTGACCCACAGTGGTACTGGAGAGGGTCCTTTCCCACACCGGTACCGGGCCGGGTCCCGTTCCACAGTGGTACTAGAGAGGGTCGTGTCCCACACTGGTATCGGGCAGGGTCCTGTCCCACACCGGTACCGGGCAGGGTCCTATCCCACAGCAGTACTAGAGAGGGTCCTGTCCCACAGCGGTATTGGGCATGGTCCTGTTCCACAGCGGTACTGGAGAGGGTCCTGTCCCACAGCGGTATTGGGCAGGGTCCTGTCCCACAGCGGTACTGGAGAGGGTCCTGTCCCACACCTGTACCGGGCAGGGTCCCGTCCCACACCTGTACCGGGCAGGGTCCCGTCCCACACTGGTATCGGGCAGGGTCCTATCCCACAGTGGTACTAGAGAGGGTCCTGTCCCACAGCGGTACTAGAGAGGGTCGTGTCCCACACTCGTATCGGGCAGGGTCCTGTCCCACAGCGGTATTGGGCAGGGTCCTGTCCCACAGCGGTACTGGAGAGGGTCCTGTCCCACACCGGTACCGGGCAATGTCCTGTCCCTCAGCGGTACTGGAGAGGGTCCTGTCCCACACCGGTATCGGGCAGGGTCCCGTCCCACAGCGGTACTGGAGAGGGTCCTGTCCCACACCGGTGTCGGGCAGGGTCCTGTCCCACATCGGTACTAGAGAGTGTCCCGTCCCACACCGGTATCGGGCAGGGTCCTGTCCCACAGTGGTACTAGAGAGGGTCCAGTCCCACACTGGTACCGGGTAGGGTCCTGTCCCATAGTGGTACCGGGCAGGGTCCTGTCCCATAGTGGTACCGGTCAGGGTCCTGTCCCACAGTGATACTAGAGAGTGTCCTGTCCCACACTGGTACCGGTCAGGGTCCTGTCCCACAGTGGTACTAGAGAGGGTCCTGTCCCACACTGGTACCGGTCAGGGTCCTGTCCCACAGCGGTACTCGGCAGGGTCCTGTCCCACAGCGGTACTAGAGAGGGTCCTGTCCCACATTGGTATCGGGCAGGGTCCTGTCCCACACGGGTACCGGGCAGGGTCCTGTCCCACAGAAGTACTGGAGAGGGTCCTGTCACACACTGGTATCGGGCAGAGTCCTGTCCCACAGAGGTACTGGAGAGGGTTCTGTCCCACACCGGTACCGGGCAGGGTCCTGTCCCACACCGGTATCGGGCAGGGTCCCGTCCCACACCGGTACCGGGCAGGGTCCTGTCCCACTGCGGTACTGGAGAGGGTCTTGTCCCACACTGGTATCAGGCAGGGTCCTCTCTCACAGCGGTACTAGAGAGGGTCCCATCCCACAGTGGTGCTGGTGAGGGTCCTGTCCCACACCGGTACCGGTCATGGTCCTGTCCCACACCGGTACCGGGCAGGGTCCTGTCCCACACCGGTACCGGGCAGGGTCCTGTCCCACACCGGTATCGGGCAGGGTCCTGTCCCACAGTGGTACTGGGAAGGAGTTCCAGAATATAATCCTGCAAGGGTGTAATGCTGAGGCTTTATAAGGCATAGGTCAGATTGGACTTGTGAGCAGTTTTGGTACCCTTATCTAAGAGGCAATGTGCTAGCATTCAAGAAGGTCGAGAAGAGATTCACAAGAATGATCCTGGGAATGAAAGGCTTAATGTTTGAGTCACATTTAATGCCTCTGGGCCTTGACTTGCTAGAGTTTAGAAGAATTAGGGGAGTTCTCATTGAAAGGGAAAAACAGAGTGCAGCCTCAGAATGCAAGGGTGTCCATTTCAAACAGAGAAGAGGAGGAATTTCTTTCACTAGAGGGTGGTGAATCTGTGGGATTCACAACCACTGACAGTGGTGGAAGCCAAGTTATTGGACGTATTCAAAGTGGACGTTGGAATAGATGGGGCATCAAAGGTTGTGGGGAGAAGGCAGGAGAATGGGGTTGAGAGGGACAATAAATCAGCCATGATGGAATATTGAATCAGACTTGATGGCCTAATTTTTCTCCTATGTCTTATGATTTTATGATATAAACCCAATTAAAATGCATGGACAACAATCCATTTCTAAAATGGGGTGATGTGGGACTTGGAGGGAAATCCAGGGAATCCACAGTTGTGCCTGCTGCCTTTGACCTTCATGGTGTCAGAGGTCATGGGTTTTGCAAGTGTTGTCGGAGTGTTCAAAACATCACTCTGTTGATTTAAAAAACACAACAGGAACAGAAGGCAGCCGCTTGACTCCATGGCACTGCTCTCCCGCACTGTTCCAATATCCTTCACTGGTCAGCCGATTTCGCCATTGATATACAAGCACTCAGAAATACAAACAATGCCATAGTTCACAGACCTGACCTGAACCATCGCAAACGGAACACCCTTTACTCCAAAACATTGATCCTTCTTTATAACAGAAATAGCCAACCAGCAAACTCTTTCTCCCATTGGGCAGCAGATACAAAAGGCTGAAAGTACATACAGTATTGTACAAAAGTATTAGGCACATGTATATAGCTAGGGTGGGGAAGAACGTGCCCGTAATGTATTGGGCTTAATCTGTGACTCTCTGCAGATTCAATGCTCTTTGCTAATGTCACCAGTAATAATACGAAATGTTTCCTTTAAGATTCCCTTGCATTGGGTATTTCCATTGTGGGCTGTTCAGGATCTGAAAACCTATAGGAAACAAAGAATAGACTAGAGGCCATAACATACAGGAGAAGAATTAAACCATTCAGCCCATCGAGTCTGCTCCACCATTCCATTATGGCTGATTTATTATCCCTCTCATCCCTATTCTCCTGCTTTTTCCCTGAAACCTTTGACACCCTGGCTATCAATCTTCACTTTAAAAATACCCAATGACTTGGCCTCTATAGACACCTGTTGCAATAAACTCCAGAGATTCACCACCCTCTAGCTAAAGAAATTCCTCATCTCCTCTGTTTTAAAGGGAGAGGGGAGGGAATGGGAGGCTCCAGAGAACATTCAGTGATGATCAGTAAACCAATTGTTTGGAATCAAATGACCCTACCCTAGTGTATACATACATACATACACACACACACCCCAAAGGTTTTTGCACAGTACCGTCAAACCTTCAGTAATCATTTAAAAATCCAAATCCTGATACCTTTAGCAGTCTAAAAGGAGACTGTCAGTCAATTGAACTCAGCTTGAACTGCTATAAGCTGCTATAAGCATACAATACAGATTTCCATCCACCGATCTAAACGGCTTACTAGGGGAATGCACACTTCACACCTTGGCTGTAGTTCAATTCCATTCAGTGACTGGTTCAGGCCTGAGCCAAGTGCAAGTACTGAGATAGCAGTATGATAACTGGATCAGACCAACATAAACAATGAGATTGTTGCATGCAATTTACTGGTGTATAAGAACACCTTCATCCTCTTCATTTTCTTAAAGTTATCCAAAACCAGGAGTGCTGATTCTAATCTTTGCCATTTCTTTGAAAACACTGGACAGTAAAAGTTTTGCTTCCTGAATATTAATGATCATATCTTATGGATTATCATGAAAATCACCATCATGCTGGAAATCCAAAACAACACACACAAAATGCTGGAAGATCTCAGCAGGTCAGGCAGCATCTACGGAAAAGACAAGCAATCGACGTTTCAGGCTGAGACCCTGCTTCAGAACTGGAATAAAAGACCAACCTGATGGCATGAACATCAATTTCCCAAATTTCCAGTAAATTCCACCCCTTCCCCAGCTCCATTCCCTATTCTATTTGCCTTGCTCACCTTACCTTACCTCCTTACTAGCCCATCACCTCCCTCTGGTGCCCCCCTTCCCTTTGTCCATGGTCTTCTACCCTCCCCATCATATTCCCCCTCCTTCAGCCTTTTATCTCCTTCATCAATTAACTTCCCAGCTCTTTACTTCACCTCTCCCCCTCTCTCAGTTTCATCTGCCACCTTGTATTTCTTCCTTCCATCCCCCCCTCCCCCACTTTCTTACACTTTCTCCAGTCATGATGAAGGGTCACGGCCCGAAATGTTGACTGTACTCTTTTCCATAGATGCTGTCTGGCCTACTGAGTTCCTACAGCACTTTGTGTTGTGTTGCATGAAAATGACCGTGAAATTTCCCTATCACGCACCATTTTTTAAAATCAAATACATTTATTTCAATTCATAATTCAAGTCAGTTAAAATGTACAATGTAAGCCTACAATGTAAGCTGAAAAGTGTTCTGCTTTGTCCAGCATACCTGGGCATGTTTAGGCTGGGCAGATGCTGCGTGGCAGGGCAGTTTTTAGAAAAGCTATACATTTCCGTGAAGAATTTCGATATTTGAGACATATATTTCCCCAGAGTAACTGATGCCAAGATTAAGGAAGGCATTTTCATTGGTCCACAAATCAAACAGGTCATCAATGCCAGGCAATTCAAAGAACTTCTAGTGGGACCGGAAACAAAATCACATGGAAGGCATTCAAAGATGTTGTTGAAAATTTTCTTGGCAACTACAGAGCACCAAACTATATGCAGCTGGTTGACAACATGCTTCAAACATACAAAACCATGAAGTGCGACATGTCACTAAAGATTCATTTCCTGCATTCCCATTTAGACTTCTTCCCTGCAAATCTTGGTGCTGTCAGTGACGAGCACGGTGAAAGATTTCACCAGGACATTGAGAAATGGTATTAGGGTAACTATTGAAATATTGCAAAAAGTTACCATCGTTATGCAATTAAACACATTATAATAAATGAGCCAATATCTTGTTTTTCCAAATTCCTACGTGATACAAGTAGTCTGAAATTATATTTGTGTTCAGCTTCAAGCAGTCTATCATAAACAAAAAAAGTTCTGAGGGGCAACCCTTTTGAAAAAATTTGTTTTCCAGTGCAATCTATCATCAGCTGGCCTTCTGTGGCAACAGACTTCAGAGATTCACCAGCCTCCAGGTGAAGAAATGCCTCATCTAAATTCTAAAGGGAATCCTTTTATTCTTAGGCTGTGCCCTCTGGTCCTAGACTCTCCCACCAAGAGAAATATCCTCTCCACCCTGTGCAGAGTAATAAATACAGCTTCTCAGCACTGCTAAGTGACTGGAAACTCTGGGATGTAAGTCCATTAGACATACAGTACGAGCAGAATTAGGCCACTTGGCCCATCCAGCCTGCTCCACCACTTCACTATGGCTGATTTATTATCTCCCTCAACTCTATCTCCTGCCATCTCCACATAGACTTTGACTCCCTTACTAATCAGCAAAAAAAGGTACAGGAGCCTCAGGCTCCACACCACCAGGTTCAGGAACAATCATTACCCCTCAACTAGGCTCTTGAACCAAGGGGGATAACTTCACTTGCCCCATCATTTTAACCTTCCCACAACTTCTGGACTCCACTTTCAAGAAGTCATCTCTTGTTTCAATGTTATTGCTAATTTATTTATTATCATTATTTCTTCTTTCACACAGATGTAGGAGTCTTCTTTGCTGTTTCCGTAACAATTTTGTTTAACTATTCAGGATTGTTAGCCCTGAACTGAAAGCCCCCCAAACTGGTGGACCACTCTTAGTCTGGCCACTACTCTTTGACCTGTTTGTCATGGGTGACCCTACCACGAGCCGAAGCACAAGGGCCTGACTCCAGCCCGCATAGCTCTTACTGAGACAAGCAAGCCTCCAAACCCTACAACGAGGTTATGTCCTCTCAGAGGTTTTTATTTGTAAAAGTTGAACAAAATTTATGTTTTACTAGATAGATTTTAATTTTATTTATATTTAGAGACACATCAATGGTGTTGAGGTTGAGAGTTGAAACCTTTAACGTCCTAGGAGTGAACATCACTAATAATTGATGCAGTTGCAAAGAAGGCACGAGACTGATTATATTTCATTCTGAGTTTGTGGATATTCGGTCTGTCACCAAAGCCACTCACAAATTTCTATGGATGTACCATGAAGAGCATTCTAACTGGCTGAATCAACTCTGGTATGGTGGGTGGGGGATGCACTGTACAGGATAGCAATCAGCTGCAGAAGGTTGTGAACTCGGTCAGCTCCATCATGAGCTCTAGCCTCCCCAGCCTCAAGGAGCAATGCCTCGAAGAAGGCATCCATCATTAAGGACCCCCACCATCCAGGACATGCCCTCTTTTGCTACCACCAGGGAGGAGGTACAGGAGCCTGAAGGTACACACTTAACAATTCAGGAACAGCTTCTTCCCCTCTGCCATCCAATTTCTGAATGGACATTGTATCCATGAACACTACCTCACTACATTTTTTTCCTCTCTTTTTGCACGACTTACTTAATTTAAATTTTCTTTCTGTAATTTACAGTTTTTATTATTATGTACTGCAATGTACAGCTGCTGCATAATAACAGGTTTCATGACCTATGCCAGTGATATTAAACCCGATTCTGACCATAGTTACACCATGGCCAAGAAATCGCACCAACACCTCTATTTGCTCAGGAGGCTTAAGGAATCTGACATGTCCCCTTTGACCCTTACCAATCGTTATTGATGCACCACAAGTTAGTCTGGCAACTGCTCTACCCGTGATGTCAAGAACTGCAGGGCTCTGGACACAGTGGAAACCATCCTGTCCTCAACAGACTCTGTCTACACTTCTCGCTAGCTCAGTAACGCAGCCAGCATAATCAAAAACCCCACCAATCTTGAACATTCACTTGGGCCCAGATTGTCAGGGTCGGAGTTCAGCTTGTTGCTCTGCGAGGTTTACTCACTGTACTGAACTGAGGCTGTGACCTGTAACTATCAGTCTCCTGGACTGGCTGCAGTGCTGACTGACTTTGTGGCTGTGGACTCACTTTCGAGAACTTCAATTCTGAATGTTACTTGCTTACGTTTGTTTGCACAGCTTGGTATTTCTTTCCCTGCACATTGGGTGTTTGATGATCTTTTTTAATGGGTTCTATTCCGGCTGCCTAAAAGGAGGTGGATTTCAAGGTTGGCTATAGCATACATAATTTGATAATAAATATTCTTTAAACTTCTCCCTCATTCCCATCAGACATCTGTGGAATTCATTGCCACAGGGCAGCTATGGAGGTCAAGTCATTGGGTATATTTATGGCAGAAGTTGATAGATTCCGGATTGGTTGGGGCATGAAGGGATATGGAGAGAAGGCAGATTGTAGATGAGAGGAAAAATGGATCAGCCATGATGAAATGGTGGAGAAGACTCAATGGACCAAATGGCCTAATTCTGCTCCTATATCTTATGCTGTTATGGTCTAAAATATGAAAACCTGGAAGCATATATACCACCAGGCTCAAGGACATTTTCCACTCCACTGTTATAAGACTGTTGAATAGTTCCCTATTAAGATGGACACTTGACCTCACAATCAGGTTACAAAAAGTAGTGGATTTTGTTAGTCCATCACAAGTAAAGCCCTCCACACCATTGAGCACATACACAGTACATGAAACATTGTTGCAGGAAAGCAACATTCATCATCAGAATTCCCCACCACCCAGGTCATGCCCACTTCTCGCAGTTGCCATCAGAAAGAAGGTACAGTAACCTCAGGATTTGCACTAACAGGTTCAGGAACAGTTACTATCCCTCATCCATTAAGCTCTTGAACTAAAGAGGGATAACTTTACTCGCCCCATCATTGAACTGTTCCCACAACCTGTGGACTCATTTTCAAGGATTCTTCATCTCAGGTTCTCAATATTTATTGCTTATTTATTTATTATTTCTTTGTTTTTGTATTTGCAATTTGTTGTCTTCTGCACTTTGGACTTTCATTGATTCTATTATGGTTACTATTCTATAGATATATTGAGTATGCCCACAAGAAAACAAATGTCAATGTTGTATATGGTGACATACAGTTGCAAGAAAAAGTTTGTGAATCCTTTGCAATTACCTGGTTTTCTGCATTATTCACTAAATGTGGTCTGATTTTCATCTAAGTCATAATAATAGACAAACACAATCTGCCTAAACTAATAACACACAAACAACCGTACTTCTTCTCGTCAATACTGAGCACACCATTTAAACAATTGTAATCTAGGTTCAACGAAGTATGTGATCCTCTGGGGAAATGCCTTTTACAAAAGCTACTTGGAGTCAGGTGTTCCAATCAATGAGATGAGATTGGAGGTGAGGGTTGTAGAGGTGCCCTGCCCTATAAAAAAGACACACAAGGTCAGGTTACTGACAGAGCCTGCTCTTCTCAAGAAAGATCTGTTTACTTGTACCATGCCTCGATCAAAACAACTTTCAGAGAACCTTAGAAGACTTGTAGAGATGCAGGGAGCTGGAAAAGGGTACCAAAGCATTTCTAAAGACCTGAGTGTTCATCAGTCCACAGTAAGAGAAATTGTCTATAAATGTAGGAAACTCAGTACTGTTGCTACTCTCCCTAGGAGTGGGCATTCTGTAAAGATCACAACAAAAGCACAATGTGCAAAGCTAAAGGAGGTGAAAAAGGACCCAAGGGTAACAGCAAAAGACCGGCAGAAATCCCTAGAACTTGCCAAAATCTCTGTTCATGTGTTTATTATAAGAAAAACACTAAACAAGAATGGTATTCATGGAAGGACACCATGGAGAAAACCAAAACACTGCCCTCCAAAACAAAAAAAAAATGCTGCACGTCTCAAGTTTGCAAAAGACCACCTGGATACTCCACAATGCTTCTGGGACAATGTTCTGCAAATGGATGAGACAAAAGTTGAACCTTTTGGCAAAAATGCACACCACCATGTTCAGAGGAAAAAGGGCACTGCACACCAACACCAAAACCTCATTCCAACTGTGAAGCATGGTGGAAGGAGCATCAAGGTTTGGGGCTGCTTTGCTGCCTCAAGGCCTGAACAGCTTGCAATGGTTGAGGGAACAATGAATTCAAAATTGTATCTAGACATTTTACAGGAGAATGTCAGGGTAGCAGTCTGTCACATGAAACTTAATAGAAATTGGATGGTGCAACAAGATAATGATCCAAAACACAACAGTCAATCAACCAGAGAATGGTTTAAAAAGAAGAAAATCCATGTTTTGAAATGGCCAAGTAAGAGTCCAGACTTTAACCCAAATAAGATTTGTGCGTGGAAGGTCATGTTTGACAAATCTTATTGAATTTTTTGAAGAGGTTACGAGGAAAGTTGTCAAGGGTAAAGCAGTGGATGTTGTCTATATGGACTTCAGTAAGGCCTTTGACAAGGTTCCACACAGAAGGTTAGTTAGGAGGGTTCAATCGTTAGGTATTAATATTGAAGTAGTAAAATGGATTCAACAGTGGCTGGATGGGAGATGCCAGAGAGTAGTGGTGGATAACTGTTTGTCAGGTTGGAGGCCGGTGACTAGTGGTGTGCCTCAGGGATCTGTATTGGGTCCAATGTTGTTTGCCATATACATTAATGATCTGGATGATGGGGTGGTAACGGATGGAAAGTGTGCTCGGGGGTAACCCGACTTGGATTTGAACTCGGGAGCCTTCACTCCGGAGTCTGCCGGCGCTGATGCCATTGTGCCACCAGCCGTGTGTGTGTGTGGTGTGGTGTGTGTGTGTGTGTGTGTATGTGTGTGTGTCTGTGTGTGTGTGTGTGAGTGTGTGAGTGTGTGTGTGTGTGTGTGTGTGTGTGTGTGTGTGTGTGAGTGTGTGAGTGTGTGTGTGTGTGTGTGTGTGTGAGTGTGTGAGTGTGTGTGTGTGTGTGTGTGTGTGTGTGTGTGTGTGTGTGTGTGTGTGTGTGTGTGTGTGTGTGTGTGTGTGTGTGGTGTGTGTGTGTGGTGTGTGTGTGTGTGTGTGTGTGTGTGTGTGTGTGTGTGTGTGTGTGTGTGTGTGTGTGTGTGTGTGTGTGTGTGTGTGTGTGTGTGTGTGTGTTATTCACACACTGTAAATCTACTTTTCCCTTACTATTATGTATTCCAACGTTATGTTGCCGCTACAAAGACAATGAATTTGGAGGTACTTGAGGTGGGTACAATTACAGTGTTTAAAATACATAGGGTAGTTTCGCAGATAAGGATATACTCTGGAATTCAGAAGAATGAGGAGTGATCTCATTGAAACCTATTGAATGCTAAAAAGCCTCAATAGGGTGGATGTGGAAAGGATGTTTCCTATGGTGGGGTGTCTAAGACTAGATGACACAGCTTCAGAATGGAGGGATGTTCAGTTGGAATGGCAATGAGGAGGAATTTCTTTAGTCAGAGGGTGTTGAATCTGTGAAATTCATTACCACAGGCTGCTGTGGAGTCCAAGTCTTTGGGTATAGTTAAGGCAAGGGTTGACAGATTCTTATTTAGTCAGGACATGAAGGGATACGTGGAGAAGGCACAAGTTTGGGGCTGAGAGGGAAATGGATCAACTGTGATAGAACAATCGACACGTACAAACAAGCTGGATGAACTCAGCAGGTCGGGCAGCATCCGTTGAAATGAGCGGTCAACATTTCGGGCTGAGACCCTTCGTCAGGACTGAAGGAGGAGCTGGAAGGGTGGAAGGTGCCAGGTGAAAAACCAATCAGAGGAAAGATCAAGGGGTGGGGGAGAGGAAGCAGGGAGGGGACAGGCAGGAGAGGTGAAGAAGGAATGTAAGGGGAAAATACTATGGGTATATTCTATGGAAAGCAGAATCATGAGAGAGGTGATAGGCTGCTAGAAGAGGAGGCAGTGTGGAAGTGGGATGGGGGAAGGGAGAGGGAGGGAATTACCAGAAGTTGGAGAATTCGATGTTCATACCAAGGGGCTGCAGACTACCCAGACGGTATATGAGGTGTTGCTCCTCCAACCTGAGTTTGGCCTCATCATGGCAGTAGAGGAGGCCATGTAAGGACATATCCGAATGGGAATGTGAAGCAGAGTTGAAGTGGGTGGCAACCGGGAGATCCTGTCTGTTGTGGAGGTGCTCGACGAGGCAGTCCCCCAATCTGCATCCGGTCTCGCTGATGCAGAGGCTGCCGCACCGGATGCAATAGATGACCCCAACAGACTCACAAGTGAAGTGTTGCCTCACCTGGACGGACTGTTTGGGGCCCTGAATGGTGGTAAAAGAGAAGGTGTAGGGACAGGTGTAGCACTTACACTTGCAGGGATAAGTACCAGGTGGGAGATCTGTGGGGAGGGACGTGTGGACCAGGCAGTCGTGGAAGGAATGATCCCTGCGAAAAGCGGAGAGGGGTAGAGAGGGAAAGATGTGCTTAGTGGTGGGGTCCTGTTGAAGGTGGTGGAAGTTGCAGAGGATAATATGCTGGATCCAGAGGATGGTGGGGTGGTAGGTGAGGACAAGGGGAACACGGTCCCTGTTGTGGTGACGGGAGGATGGGGTGAGGGCCTAAGTGCAGGAAATGGAGGAGATGGGGGTGAGGGCATAATTGATGACGGCAGAAGGGAAATCACAATTCTTAAAGAAAGAGGACATTTGAGGTGTCCTGGAATGGAAAGCCTCATCCTGGGAGCAGATGTGGCGGAGACGGAGGAACTAGGAATAGGGAATAGCGTTTTTACATTTGGCAGGGTGGGAAGAGGTATAATCTATGTAGTTATGGGAGTCAGTGGGTTTATAAAAGATGTCAGTGTCTGTCTCCAGAGAGATCGAGAAAGGGGAGAGAAGTGTCCGAGATGGACCAAGTGAATTTGAGGGCTGGGTGGAGGTTGGAGGCAAAGTCGATGAAATTGATGAGCTCAGCATGGGTGCAGAAAGCAGCACCAATGTAGTCGTCAATGTAGCGAAGGAAAAGTTGGGGAGCAGTACCAGTATAGATTTGGAGCATAGACTGTTCCACATAACCCATGAAGAGGCAGGCATAGCTGGGGCTCATGCGAGTGCCCATAGTTACATCCGTGGTCTGAAGAAAGTGGGAAGAGCCGAAAGCGAAGTTATTAAGTGTGAGTACCAGCTCCACCAACCGGAGGAGTGTGGTGGTGTTGGGGAACTGGTGAGGTCTATTGTCAAGAAAGTAGCGGAGGGCTTTGAGACCTTCTTGATGGGGAATTGAAGTGGATAAGGATTGGACATCCATGGTGAAAATGAAGCAGTCCGGACCGGGGAACTGGAAGTTATTGAAGAGGTGGAGGGCATGGGATGTATCCTGGATGTAGGCGGGGAGGGACTGAACTATGGGTGACAAAATGGAGTCCAGGTAGGCAGATACAAGTTCGGTGGGGCAGGAGCAGGCCGAAACTATGGGTCTGCCGGGACTGTCAGGCTTGTGGATCTTGGGGAGGAGGTAAAACCGAGCAGTGCGGGGTGTGGGAATTATGAGTTTTTTGGCTGAGGATGGAAGGTCTCCGGAGTTGATAAGGGCAGTGATGGTACGGGAGACAATGGTTTGATGTTTTTTGGTGGGGTCCTGTTCCAGGGGTAATAAGAGCCAAATCAACAAATTGGCCTAATTCTGTTCCTATATCTTATGGTATAAGAGAGTTGATTAGCCAGTTGGGACTAACTGATGAAGGGGCCTTGGTCAGCATGGACAAGTTGGGCCAAGGGGCCTGTTTTCATGTTGGATTACTTTGTTCCGGGGTCCATGGACCCTTTGCTTAATGATACTGATCCATGGCATCAAAAGGTTGAGAAGACAAACTTGTGGGGTTGCTGAGAGAACTGGAAGCAGGAATGTCATTAACTAGTGGAGTGAAATGGCTTCTTTGTGAACCAGTACCTGCTAAGAAAATAGGCCTACGCATTGTAGAGCGTTACAAGCAATTCTTAATAAATAAATCAGGGAGGGAAGTTTTGGATTAGGTTCCCAATTGTAAAGAATCCTCTGAAATGTAACCCCTGTGAAACCATTTAGCACCCATTGTAATCTCGTTAAAACATAACATGGGGTGGCAGGGTCAGTACGTGTACTCAGTATTGAGTTTGCGACCACCATGTACAAAAGATTAAAACGAATGTGATAGGATGCTGGCTTCAAGCTGAAGGTTGTTGATTTTGCTAAAGGAATGAATAATTCTGCAGCTACTAAGAAGTTTAGTGTAAATGAGAAACAAGTGAGAGAGTGGAGAAAGTCAGAGGACATGCCGAGGGAAATGCCAAAGACGAAATGTGCAAACCGCGGGAAAACATGTCAATGGCCAGAACTGGAAGAAACAGTTTTAGAGTGGGTGAATCATCAGTGATCGTCTGGATACATTGTTACCAGAGAAATGATTTGAGTTCAAGCGTTGAAATGGGACGAAAAATGCCTTGAGGTCAGCAAAATTTCAAAGCTACGCGAAGTTGGTGCACCTGATTTATGATTAGATGTGATCTTGTGTTGAGACAAAAAACAAAGATTGCTCAGAAGTTGCCGAGCGACCTTGAGAATAAGATTACGGCCTTCCAATTGTTTGTAATCAAGCATCGAAAGGCACATTCTTACCTGCTCTCACTGATTGGTGACATGGACGACACACCAATGTTCTTTGATTTTGTTGGCAACCGCACTGTTAATCAGAAGGGGGAGAAAACAGTCCTTGTCAAACCAACTGTAGCCGATAAGCAACATCTTACTGTTGTGTTAATGTGTACGACTGATACGACCAAACTACCCCCAAATGGTGATTTTTAAGAGGAAAACATTCCCAAAGAAAGAAAAATTCCCACGGGGTGTTGTTTACATTCAAGAACGCAGCTGATTGGATGAAGCAGGTTAAAGTGGTGTGGCATCGACATCCCGAAGGTTTTAGGAAAGAAAAGTCGCTACTTGTCTGGGACATGTTCAAAGCACACTAGTCAGGTGAGACAAAAACAGCATCGAAAGCTGAAAATACAGATATTGCAGTCATCCCCAGTGGTTTGACGTCCATGCTCCAGCCACAAGATGTGTGTTTTGTAGATCTTTTCTTTTGTGTAGATTTCATAAGCATTTGTATTTTCTTTTGTATTTGACTCAAAAACAGCCAATAAATACTACCTACAACACACAAAATGCTGGTAGAACACAGCAGGCTAAGCAGCATCTATAGGGAGAAGCACTGTTGACATTTCGGGCCGAGACCCTTCGTCAGGATAAATAAATACTACCTGTCTTCCGTGTATTCGCTTTTCCAAAGTTGGCACTCTGTGTATAAGCCGACCCCCTAATTTTAGGACCAAAATTTAGGGCCAAATTCTTGGCTTATACACCAGAATTTATGGTATATACACTTACTGTAATTCACAGCTTTTTTCCTATTATCATGTGCTACTGCCACAAAATTAACAAATTTCATGACATATGCTGGTGATATTAAACCTGATTCTGATTATATAAATGTAGTTGAGATTGCTAACCGCGCAGAAGCGAAGTTGCACAATCTTGTCCGAGGCCTTATACCCAGCAAAAAACACGAGGCTAAGCAACCTCGGTATGTACGATAAATGTCAACTGTCCGTTCTTCATTAACTAGGCCAGAATCATAATTAGGCTTAATATCACTGGCATATGCCATGAAATTTGATAAATAAATATATATGTAAATTACAGTTTAGTATGTATGTGTGTGTGTATATATGTAGTGAGGTATGGCTCATGGGTTCAATGTCTATTCAGAAATCTGATGGCTGAGGGGAAGAAGCTGTTCCTGAATCACTGAGTGGGTGTCTTCAGACTCCTGTACCTCCTTCCTGATGATAGCATGTCCTGGGTGGTGGGAGTCCATAATGATGTACGCTGCCTTTTTGAGCCACTACTCCTTGAAGATGTTCTGGATACTACAGAGGTTAATGCCCAGCACCTTAAAAACTACCAAATGTCAACAGCACACGTGTGTGGTTTTCAGTCAAGCTTTTAATGAAAAGATTGTAAAATAACAGATTTTGACTGCTGTACATTAAGACTGTAACTATCTGAATGCTGAATCCAGCATACATTTATGATACATGACATTTTCTTTGACTGCAGATATTGCAGCTCGACCTGAATTCAAGCTTCTTTTTGTGCGAAAAAGTAATGATTTGTGAACTCAGACAAAAATAAATGGTAAAAATACTGTTACCTGAAGCCACGAGGCAGGATATGGAATGCTCGACCTGCAGTAACTTAGGATGATTGTGCATTGTGACATGAGAAAGAAACACGTTGTATTAAATACAATAAACATATTACATCTTCAATGCAAAGCCAAAAAGGAAAAAAATTATTGTCCAGTCTTTTTGCAAACAATGTCTTCACAGGTTATGCGGTTTATGGCTATGTGGTAAATTTCTGAGAATTTTTTTTCTTCTTCTCTGGAAAGAGGTACAACCTATACAGCATATTGCATAATGGATTGAAAAATAAAGGTGAACAGTGTGTATAGAATTCAAAAACAGAAATAAATACATTCATTACTGCAAATACATATATATTGATAAAAAGAACACTGTCAAAAAAGTGTTAATTTTGCACCATTTTTGTCAGAAAGTTGCATCTTGCTGAGGTCTGAAGCTGTTGAAAAGTTTATATGTAAACAATGAGATAAATACATAATTTTTTGAATCACATGAGGTTCTTTTTTATACTCATTAAAATGTGCTTTGGTTTAAAAATAGTTATCTTTTTTGTGAATTTGGGTATGAGCTTTTTTTTAACTTTTATACAACTCTCAAAATTAAGTTGGAACAGAACAAGATAAACACAAAAAAACAGGACAAATAACTACAGCCTATTTTCTTTTTTTTGCATGAGCTGCCTAACCTCTTCTGAGGCTCTTTGCGTGTATCTGAAAAAAGTACCCCTCCCACTCCCTCCCTCCCCCATCAAAATCTTTAAATATGAAACTAGTGTTCTGTTTCTCAATAAAATACAGAAAATGTCCTGATACTTTACGACATCATATAAA
This sequence comes from Hemitrygon akajei, assembly GCF_048418815.1. NCBI lineage: Eukaryota > Metazoa > Chordata > Chondrichthyes > Myliobatiformes > Dasyatidae > Hemitrygon > Hemitrygon akajei. Next base: position 121,184,709 of record NC_133130.1, on the reverse strand, counting down.
CGTAGTTGAGATTACTGCACTGTGCAGGTGCCGGACAATCCCTGAATTATGAATCTTTATTGTCACAGTTTGGAAAGTTTTTTCTTTACTTACTTGTATTTTTATTCTTAAATGTTCCTTTGAATAAAAATCTATTGACTGTGATTCTACATACCTACTCAAAAAGAAAGCTCCTGTACAATACCTTTGCTGTACACAGACATAATGTCGTACTTGTTTTAAGTGCTGAGAACGATCCTGCACTCTTCTCATCTGCTTAATCTGTAATCACTAGTTTAGATCTCCGTTCCATCCCAACATATATATATATAATATATATATTAAATATATATATTTAAAACAAAAACAAAAAAGTACTTTAGGAAAAAAAAAGGAATGGCTGTCGCTAAACCTGCCCTAGTGTCCCTTTTGGAAAAATAAATCAGTCCCTGACCTCATGATCTAGTATGATTTTCCACCACAACCCTCCCATAAACATGATCTTACATAAGGGATCTTATCCATACAAGTTGCCTTCTTCTCAGTACCTATACTCAGCTTTTGCAGGTCACAGAAGGCCTTTTTTTCCATCGGGACTTGTACAATGTTTGACTTACTGAATTGTTAAAAGTGAGAGCCCATTAACAAATAAACACCAAAGAAACACAAAATAATCCCTAAACCAGCCCTATATATATTTCATTTAAAAAAAAGCTTTCCGTATCTTTGTGTTAGGGCGCTTTAGGTGCGTTCTGACAGATATTTTGTAAACTTTTTTTCCAGCAAGTTACTTTGGGAAACAGTTCCAATCAAAGCCATCAATATTCACCATTGCGTGCCCCTGACTCATTGCAGTCTTTTGGTTCCATCAGGAATGTACAGCTATTAGATAAAAGATAAAAGGTCACTATTCTCCACTTTGAACTCCTGTACCATGCTAATAACAAGTGTAGGTCTTCACTGGATAGTAGACCTATGTAAACACCAGTTTAACCCTTTCCACGTCATGCTAGTTCTTCTTCTTTATCGTTATCTCTTGGGTTGAGCAGCTCACCAGTAAAAAGCTATTGAAAATAGAAGTCCCCCCCTCCCACCCACGGAACCAACCATGAGAACGACCACTATTCAGATGCAGCCATTGCTCTTCATGGGATATGGCTCAAGAATCAACACACAACACACTTCTAGATCATTTGGTCAAAACAGATAAAACAAGGTCTTATCTGGCCCAGCTTGGAAAGAAAAAGGTCAGCCTATATCTGGATAGAAAACCACCAGGCTGGGATAGAAAATGGTGAACCATAAATTCACTCTTCCTTTAAAAAAAAAGATACTATTCTCCCACCCCACCACCCATTACTCTTTGACCAACCCTTTTAATGATTTCTCTCTCTCTTATAAATTATTGTCGTGAAGAGGTAGCAAGCTGATAAGTCACTTCACCTTTGCTAAACACAGGAAATAATATAAAGGAAATGTATATTAAGAAGATTGCAGCAAATTTAGCTCACACCAAACTAACCCACATTATTACCCTCGATCTTTCCACTTTAAACATTCACAGGAAAAATTGCCAAGGTCCTTACATTTTTTGTCACTCTTAACAAAACGAGTACCTCCAAGCTCTTGAGGATTTGCGGTTTTTTTTCTTCTTTCTCTCTAAGTGACTACTGGAAACTAATTATCCCCTTTCCCCCTCCCATCCTTACACTGAATCCCCATTAAAGAGGCAGTCCATCCACTGTTGACAGTGGGGGAAAGCAACATTTCTTCCCCCTCTCAATCTCCACATGCACACACACACACACACACATTCCCCTGAACAAAAGATATTTTAAACTTAAGAAAAATGGGAGAGAAAAAAAGTTCTGGAGTCTTTGGCTTTATGTTGGTGAGGTATGCATTCGCATGTGGCTTATCAAGTTGCGCTGTTGCGTGAATTTACCGCCGCAGACTTGACATTCATAGGGCTTCTCGCCCGAGTGTACCCGCATGTGTTCTGTCAGCCGGTACTGCCTGGTGAACCGCATGCCACACTCCTCGCAGGCGAAGGGCTTCAGGCCTAGGTGGCTACGCATGTGGCGGGTCATGGTACCGCGCTGGGTGAACATCTTGCCGCAGATGTTGCAGGGGAAGGGCCGGGACAGCCAGTGGGTTTTCTCGTGCTGGCGCAGGGTGGAGGGGTCGCGGTAGCTCTTCTCACAGACTGAGCACTTGTACGGCCTGGAGTCGCCAGCGTAAGTTAGGCTCTGGGTGGCCAGGCTGTCCGCCTCGTCCTTGATATACAGGTCCTCCTCGGTGTGGCTCTCCACGTGCGCATTGAGCTGCTCTGAGCTGGGGAAGCCCTTGCCACAGGGGATACAGACATAGAGGTTGTCACCATAGACAGCTGGCTCGAAGCCATCCGGCCCAGGGCGGTAGGTATGGGCACTAGGCTGGCCACCCTCCTCCTCGCTCTGGGCACTCTCTTCACTGCACTCCTTGCCATTCTCCTCCTCTTCCACTTCCTCTTCCACCTCCTCCTCCTCCTTGAGGTGCACGGCATGGTCGAAGTGGTGGTGATGGTGGTGGTGATGGCGGCCAGGCTCCCGCTCCAGTGACTTGACCAGAGGACCCATTATCACGCCATTCACCACTGAGGAGCCGTCCTCCCGGCAGTTGGAGCCCTCCTGCCGTTTGAACCCAGTCTCCTGCTTGATCCAGGCGGCGTTGTGGCCTGGCAGGCGGAAGCCCTTGGGCTGCCCCGTGTCGGCCAAGCCCTGCCCATCGGCCAGCTCACTCCTGTCCGCCTGTTCACTGTTCTCCGCCTGGTGAGGGTTTGTGGTGTTGTCTTCGAAGGAGGCACTGTTGGTGGCAGAGGTTGGAGATCCCTGGCTGCACTCCCCGAGGTGCATGTCTTCCTGAGACATATGTGCGGGGATCGAGGGGCTTTTCTTGGACAAGTCGAGGCCCAGCATCTGCTCCTGCTCCCCGCAGTTGTTGCTACTGCTGTTGGCGCCATTGCTATTGCTACTTTTGCCGCCATTTTGGCCAAGGGGGTGGGCACTTGCTTTGTTTGAGCTGGCCATGTATATATCCTCACTGCTCACCTCCACCCGGTGCAGCTCCACACCTGGTTGCCGCTTGAGACCTTCTGGCGACCCAGCGAAGCGGGTCTGGATGACCGGCGTGGAGGGAAACCGGTGCCCTCTGCCAAGTTTTACTGGGTTGGTGCCAGCCAGTTTCCCGTGTAATGTCTTCCCATTGCGTTTGATCTTCTTCCTGCAGAGTGCGGCAAGGTCGTGAAGCTGGAGGTAGCTGGCTGCGGTAAGGAGAGCGTTAAAGTTCTGCTCGCTGGCTTGGTCCGCTAGGAGGAGCTTACCAGTGTAGATGAAGTCCAGGATCTGCCGGAAGATGCTGGCATTGACCATGTCAGTGTCTAGGTTGATTAAGTTGTCGTGAAGCACGAGGGACTTGAAGTACATGCTGCTTGCTGCTAGGATGTTTTTGTGGGCACGGAACAGGGCATTCTCCACCACGATGATGACATCGCAGAAGAACCCTTTGCTTCTCTGTTGGTTTAGCTGCAGCAGTAGTTGCTTGGCGTGATTTGGGAGTTCCATCTTCACCTCTGATTCTTCAAACTCTAACCACCTGGAAGAGAAGAGAGGCCGGAGAAAACGTTAGACATGTTGAGAGTCACAGAGTACAAATGTAGAACTTTCGGCCCATGCATCTGGTCCCAATTTCCCATGTTGGTCCATATCCCTCTGTCTCACCTCTCTGGGTGCTAATTACATGACGTTATTGTACCCAACCACTTATCTAGTGAACTCATTCCATTCGTTCACACCTTCTCTAGGTCAAAAATTTGCCTCTCGTGTTCCTTTTAAAACTTTCCCTTTCTTACCCTAAACTTATGTCCCCTAAGTTTTGGACTCTTCTACCCTGAAGAAGACTGTTACCATCCACCTTTCTGAGTCTCTCAAAATTTAAACATAGTTATCAAGAGTCATCAGAAGAAACAGGGCCTTCGGCCTATCTAGTCCGTGCTGAACCCATTTAAACTGTATGTTCCCATTGATCTACACTGAGACCATAGCTCTCTATACCCCTACCATCCTTGTACCTATCCAAACTCCTCTTAAGCTTTGAAATCAAGCTCACATACACTGGCAGCTCATTCCACACAATCATAACCTCTGAGTGAAGAAGTTTCCACTCACACTCCCTTAAACTTTTCACCTTTTACACTTAACCCATGATCTCTGGTTGTAGTCCCAACCAACCTCAGTACAAAAAGTTGCTTGCATTTACCCTATCTATACCAATCATAATTTTGTATACATCTATCGAAACTCCTCTCAATCTTCTCCCAATAACTCAGCCCCCTATACCTAGTGTGATCCACCATCTCCCAATAACTCTGGACCTAGTCTAACCAACACCTCAGGTTCTTTAGACCTAGCCTAACCAACATTCCCCCATAACTCAGGCCATCAAGTCCTGGCAACATCCTCATAAATCTTTTATTTTTATTTTCATTTTAATTTAGCGATACAGTGCAGAGTTGACCCTTTTGGCCCTTCGAGACACGTCGCCCCAGCATCCCCAACAAACCCTGATTTGACCCTAACCTAGTCATGGGACAATTTACATGACTGTTTAAGCTACCCAATACATCTTCGGACTGCAGTAGAGAACCAGAGCATCTGGGGAAAATCCCACACGTTCCATACAGAACAGCCAGATGTGAACTCTGAACTCCAGAATGCCCCGAGCTGTAATAGTGTCGCAGTAACCGCCATGCTACCATGATGCCAAAGCTACACTACTGTGGTGTGTTGAGAACATAGAACCGTACAACACACTACTTATAACCCACTCCAAGATTTATCTAACCCTTGCCTCCTACATTGCCCTTTATTTTTCTATCTTCCATTTGCCTATCTAAGAGTTTCTTAAATATTCCTAATGTATCTGCCTCTACCACCACCCCTGGAAGGGTGTAAAAAACTTACCTCTGACATCCTTTCCATACACTTTCCTCCAAACATAACAGCACAGTACAGGCCCTTTGTGTATTGTGCCGAGCTCTCAACCTACTCCAGGGTCTATCTAACCCTTCCCTCCCACTTAGACCTCCACTTTTCCTTCATCTATGTGCCTATCTAAAATTCTTTTAAATGTCTTCAATGTATCTGCCTCTCCCACCAACCTTGACAGCACATTCCATACCCCATGTGTAAAAAACTTATCTCTGACATCCCCTCGATACTTTCCACCAATCACCTTAAAGTTACCATTATCATGTGCTGTTTTGTACGACGTGGGCGATCACGGCCTTTCCATGACCATGATTGTCCTTAGCAAATTTTTCTACAGAAGTGGTTTGCCATTGCCTTCTTCTGGGCAGTATCTTTACAAGACAGGTGATCCCAGCCATTATCAATACTCTACAGAGATTGACTGCCTGGCATCAGTGGTCGCATAACCAGGACTGCTCATACGACCATCCACCATCTGCTCCTATGGCTTCATGTGACCCTGATTGGGGTGAGGTGTGCTACACCTTGCCAAGGATGACCTGCAGGCTAGGGGAGGGAAGGAGTGCTTTACACTTCCTTTGGGAGAAACACATCTCCACCCTGCCAGCCATTTAAAATTATGCCCCCTCTATATCCTCATAGGACATGAAGTCTAAACTGAACAAATTTCCTCAGTATGAAGTGGGCAAAGTTGATTGGCGAAACCCTCATTTCACCAACCCTTCAAAGATTTAACTTCCTAGTCCTCTACTGATCACAATACCTATCACTGCGACAAGTTCCTCTACAAGACACACAGCACCAGACTTGGAAACCCATTACCACTCCTTCATCTTGTCTCAGTCCAAATCCGGAGCTCACGCTCCAACAGCACATTGGGATGGCCTTCACCAACGGGCAGTGGTGATTCACCACTGTCTCCTCAAGGATAGCTGGGATGGGCAGTGAAAGCTGGCCTTGCCAATGACACACTCATCCTAAGAAAATGAATTAACTAAAATCAAGACTACCAAACATCATCAGCCCTGCGCTCAGTCGAGACTCAAAGCCCATTGTCTATCTGTGGGCAAGGAAAACTGAAAAGGCTGTGTACTGGATTGGTTCCAAGCTCACTTTCAATGTGGAACGTTCTGACTTTCCCAATCAAATAAAAAACCTCACAGAACAGAATCAGAAGTAACCAGGAAGGAACATTTACACCTGACAGACCTGTGGCACCAAACAAACCCACTGATTTAACCCTAGCCTAATCATGGGAAAATTACAATGACCAATTCACTTACCAACTGGCACGGCTTTGGACAGTGGGAGGAAACCAGAGCACTTGGAGGAAGGCCACACGCACAAGGCCGTACTAACTTTCTTACAGAAGATGCCAGAGTTGAACTCCAAACTCTTGAAGCCCCGATCTGTGAGAGATTTTTCCCGCATTAACCGCTACATTACTGTGGCGCCCCAATTGTTGGCAGATTGGGGAATAAATGATTCCCCAATCATTTAGATGGGTAAGGGAGAATCATGACCAGAACTCCCTTCAAGTGCCACCTACTGCCTTGGCCTAAGGTACACCACTACGAACACACCATGATAATCACCACACACACAAAATGCTGATGGAACACAGCAGGTCAGACAGCATCTATAAAATCAACCTGAACAATTGCAACTAAACCTCCCTATTCTTAAACACCAATCCCTTTGCAATATAGGTAGCCATACTGTTTACTTTCTCAATGGTTTGCTGATCCTGCCTGCTAACATTTTGTGGTTTACCTGCATCACCTTGTTTCTGCCGAATTCCACACTTGCTTATAGTCCCAAAAGACCTTAATGAGAGAGAACTCCACCAGCTACACATCCGTATTGGTAAAGTTGCCCAACCATCCATACATTTCCATTACACCGTCATGGAAAAATTTGTTTCCTTGCTTTAATGGCAGAGGCATTATTTATGAAAATTAAGCGCTTGTTGTTACTGAATGAGCCTGTGGTGTTGGTGGGGTCATGTTTTGAAATAGCATGCAAACCTGACATCCCATAATTAAAGTGATATTAAATAAACATGCTGCAGGAATTTGCACAATGGGGAATGTTCTTACACCAGAATCCATCACTCAGCCAATAGTTCAAAATTAAGTCCTATTGAAGGGTGCTGACCTGAAATGTCAATAATTTCTTTCTGCCCCACAGATGCTGCTTATGCTGCTGGGTTTGTTTCTTACTGACCTTTTTTTATTACAAAATCCTTTATTACAAATATCGGTGCTATAAATATATACAAAACAGTGGCAAACACAATTACTTCACTACAAATAGACAATAGACATTACACCAAAATGTTGCCATCCCTATCCACGATGACATTTACACCCCGCAGAGCCCAACGGTCTCGAAACTCCTCCAAGGTCGCCGTGGACTGCGCATGATCTTTTTCAATATTTACCCCCTAAACATTGCCAGGCAGTCTGCCCAGGGAATCTGCCCTGGGTTGTTAGCCCTGTGGGCTGTTCCGTTCTGCCAAATAAATGCTGCTTATCCCACTGGGCTAGCCCCATGAGTTGCTCCTTTCTGCCCGGGGCTGTTCGTCCCCTGGGTGGTTCACTATCTAGGATGTTCTTTTATTAACCCTTGGCTCACGTCATTCGGGAGCTATGGTAGTGGCCAGCTTGATGCTATTGCAGCTCAGGTCTTTGGAGTTCGGAGTACAATACCAGGGTCCTCTGCAAGAAAGCTGGTACACTCCCTCCCTTGTGCGCGTTTTTCTCTGGGTGCTTTAGTTTCCACCCACAGTCCAAAGATGTACCAGTTAGTAGGTTAATTGGTCATTGTGAAATTGTCCTGTGATTAGAGTAGGATTAAATTGGGGGGGAAGGTTGCAGCCCGGTGGGCCAGAAGGGGTTTTTCCACACTGTATCCCAATAAATATGTAAATAAAACAAACAAAAACATTGCTGTTTGAGGGACTCCACTCTATTTGAATTGGCTCCTACATTCCTAAAGAGAAATCTAGACAGATTCAGGGATGGGAGGGTATGGAGGGCTATGGTCCAGCTGCACGGCAATGGGACCAGCATGGAGCAGATGGGCAGAATGGCCTGCTTCTGCACTGTAGTGTTCTATGACTGATACTCTATACAGAAGTATTTCAGAAGCAAGGCTGACATAGAGTGGTGGGGCCGAAGGGCATGTATTTCAGCCATATTGCTCCATGACCCTAAGTCAGAGTCTGTGAAACCTTTTGCAAGTCTTGTAGATTTGAAAGATTTGAACTTCCTTCAAAACAAAAGTAGCCTTACTTGTCACAGGTACATCATAAAATACAGAGAAATGCATCTGTACAATGACCAAGACAGTTGGAGGGTATGTTGGGGTAGCCCACCAATGTCGCCATGTCTCCAGTGCCAACATAGCAGGCCCACAACTTACCAACCCTAACCCGTGCAAGTCTGTGCAAAAGTCTCAGGCACATACAGTATATGTAGCTAGGGTGCCCTAAGGCTTTTGCACAGTACTGTAGTAATTTTATGTATTGCACTGCAATGCTGTCACAAAAAGAACAAATTTCATGACGTGGTTGACGATAAACCTGATTCTGATCTGGGTCTCTATTGTGGACTGAGAGTGGGAAGGGGGCAGGGAGATGGGAATCATGGCTGGGAAAGGGGGAAGGGAGAGGGGAGGGAGCAGGAAGCACCAGAGAGACATTCTGTAATGATCAATAAACCAATTGTTTGGAATCTTGCCGGGAATAAACCTTGCCTGGTGTTTCCAGGCTGTATGTGTCTGCACCTGTGCCACCACACACACCCCCCAACCTTCCCTGCCACCTGTCCCACTCCCCTTCCACGGTGCTCCACTCTCACCATTCCCAACATCCTTACTCCCCCCCCCCCCCAGATTTACAAACTCGCTGTCCACTCCACGTTGACAAATTCAGTACTGTGTAAAGAATTTCTCCAATGCTCCTAATGATTCTGCCTCTACTACACCCCTGCAGGGTTTTCAAGGCACTTTGTGTCAAAAACTTACCTCCAACATTCCCCCCACCCCCACTTATTACTCTAAACTCCAGCGCATATAGGCTCAGAGCATTCAAGTATTGCTAATACATTAACCCTTTCATTCCTGGGATCACTCTCGTGAAGCTCCTCTGGACCCTCTCCAGTGCCAGCACATCTTTCTTAGATAAGGGTCCCAAAACTGCTCACAATATTCCAAGTGCACTTTGACCAACATCTTATAAAGCCTCCACCTGCCTTCCTCACACCAAATCAACCCACAAATTACCCTTTGGGGAATCCTACACAAGGACTCCCAAGGTATCGGCCTGATCAGACACAGGATAGATCTTCACATAGAAACACACACAAAATGCTGGAGGAACTCAGCAGGTCAGACAGTATCCATGGAAATGAATAAACAATCAACATTTTAGGCTGAGGCCCTTCTTAGGACTGGAAAGGAAGGGGGAAAATGCCAGAATAAAAAGGTGGAGGGGAAGGGAAAAGGATAGCTGGATGGTTATAGGTGACGCCAAGTGAACATAGAACATTATGGCACAGTAGAGTCCCTTCGGCCCACTTTGTAATGCTGACATTTTAACCTACTGCAAGATCAATCTAACCTTTCCCTCCCACATAGCATTCATGAGCGTCTCTTAAAGGCTCATGTACCTGCCTCACCATTACCCCAGCAATGTGTTCCACGAGACCACCACCCTCTGTGTTAATAAAAACAGCCGACATCCCTCCTATGCTCTCCATCAATCACCTCAAAATTATGCACCTGTTTACTAAGCAGCTTGCACTGGGAAAAACTTCTGTGTCTGCCCTAGACTCACTGCAGATTTCAATGTACCTGTGACATATAAAGATCATCTTTATTGTTTGATTATCCTACGTAAGAGACTCTTACATGTCCCTAAGTAACTGCCTCTAACTCCAACCCCAGCAGGATGTTCTCCACTCCCAGCACTCTCTATCTCTGACATACTCCCTGATATTACACACCAAACTGATTAGGAAATCTGATGTGAAACCTGCACCGCTGCTGGTCTCAGAGGATCTGTCCTGGACCCATTATATAAACATAATTGCAAAGACATACAACAGTACCTCTACTTCCTCAGCAGCCTGTGGATATCTGGCATGTCATCAAAAACCTTGGCAAACTTCAACAGATGTGTGATGGGAAGTGTACAGACTGGTTGCATTACAGCTGGTATGGAAATAACAAAGCCTTTGAGGAGAAGATGCTACAAAAGGTAGTGGATTCAGCCCAGTACATCATGGGTAAAGCCCTCCTAGCCATTGAGTACACCTACATGAAACTTTGTCACAGGAAAGCAGCATCCATCATTGGAGATCCCCACCACCCAGGCCATGCTCCTTTTTCATTGCTACCATCAGGTAAAAGGTACAGGAGCCTCAGGACTCACACCACCAGGTTCAAGAACAGTTACTACCCCTCAACCATCAGGCTCTTGAACAAAAGGGGATAACTACACTCATTCTATTTCTGACATTCCCACAAGCAATGGTCTCACTTTAAAGACTCTTTATCTTATTATTTCATGTTCTCATTATTTATTGCTATTTGCTCACATTTGCATTTGCACAGCTTGTTTTTCATTGATCCTGTTTACAATTACTGTTCTACAGAATTGCTAAGTATGTCCACAGGAAAATGAACCTCAGGGTTATATGTGGTGACATGTATGTACTCTGATCATAAATCTTTTAACTTGATCTTAGATGCTGGAACTGCCTGTTTTTTGGCACTGTGAATGGATCTACACAGTACACAGTGATTCAAAGTGGGTGCTCACTATCATATTCCCCAGGGCAGTTACAGATGGTCAACAAAAGGCCGACCTCACCTTCTATTATACGGCTTAGTTCCTACAGCTCAACCCTACCCTACAGCCATCAGAGTTCTGAATTGGCATGCATAACTTCACTCACCACAACCTTCACTTAGCAGCCACAAAATGAGATGCACCAGGTGAATCCGGTGACGTCCTCTGCTGCTGTAGCCCATCCACTTCAAGGTTCGACATGTGGTGCATTCAAAGATGTTCTTCTACACACCACTGTTGAGACCCGTGGTAATTTGAGTTACTCTCACCTTCCCGTCAGCGTTTAAGCTGCTGCCACGTGATTGGCTGATGAGATATTTGCATTTACAAGGTGTACAGGTGTGCTGAATAAAGTGATCACTGAGTGTAGATGCCATTATATACTACTTTGGGATTCATTTTCTTGCAGGAATTCACAGGAAAATAAATTACTACAACAGAAGTTGTGAAAAACCAAAGATAACCAAAGATTGAGAAAACAGCCAACGCGCAAAAGAAGACAAGTTGTGTAATTTTTAAAATTAAATAATACTGAGAATATGAGCCAATGAGTCTGCACATTCGGTGCCCACTTTATTAGCCACACCAGTATACCTGCTTGTTAATTCAATATCTCATCAGCCAATCATGTGGCAACAACTCAATGCATAAAAGCATGCAGACATGGTCAAGAGATTCAGTTGTTGTTCAGACCAAACATCAGAAAGGGGAAGAAATGTGACCTAAGTGACTTTGACCATGGAAAGTTCAGACAAGCTGGTTTGAATATCTCAGAGCAGCTGATCTCATAGGATTTTCATGCACAACAATCTCTAGATTACAGAGAATAGTGTGAAAAACAAAAAAAAATCCAGTGAGTGGCAGTTCTGTGGGTCAAGATGTCAGAGGAGAATGTCCAGACTGGTCCAAGCTGACAGGAAGGCACAGTAACTCAGATAACCACATGTTACTGCAGTGATGTGCAGAATACATTGAACCTTGCAGTGGATGAACCACAGCAGCAGACTACAAACCTACACACAGCGACTACATTATTAGGTACAAAATACAGCAGTCACTGATTGTACAGGTGTCTGATTACAGGGTCACTGATTCTACAGGTGTCTGATTACAGGGTCACTGATTCTACAGGTGTCTGATACAGGGTCACTGATTCTACAGGTGTCTGATACAGGATCATTAATTGTACTGGTGTCTGAAACAGGATCACTGATTATACAGGAGGTGTCTGATACAGGATCACTGATTGTACAGGAGGTGTCTGATACAGAATCACTGATTGTACAGGAGTGTCTGAATCACTGATTATACAGGAGGTGTCTGATACAGGATCACTGATTATACAGGAGGTGTCTGATACAGGATCACTGTACAGGAGTGTCTGAATCACTGATTGTACGGGTTGTGTCTGATACAGGATCACTGATTGTACAGGTGTCTGATACAGGATCACCGATTCTACAGGTGTCTGATACAGGATCACTGATTATACAGGAGGTGTCTGATACAGGATCACTGATTATACAGGAGGTGCCTGATACAGGATCACTGATTGTACAGGAGGTGCCTGATACAGGATCACTGATTTAATGGGTGGTGTCTGATACAGGATCACTGATTATACAGGAGGTGCCTGATACAGGATCACTGATTGTACAGGTGGTGTCTGATACAGGATCACTGATTTAATGGGTGGTGTCTGATACAGGATCACTGATTATACAGGAGGTGTCTGATACAGGATCACTGATTGTACAGGTGGTGTCTGATACAGGATCACTGTACAGGTGCCGCCTGATACAGGATCACTGATTGTACAGGTGGTGTCTGATACAGGATCACTGATTGTACAGGTGGTGTCTGATACAGGACCACTGATTGTACAGGAGTGTCTGAATCACTGATTGTACAGGAGGAGCCTGATACAGGATCACTGATTGTACAGGAGGTGCCTGATACAGGATCACTGATTTAATGGGTGGTGTCTGATACAGGATCACTGATTGTACAGGAGGTGCCTGATACAGGATCACTGATTGTATGGGTGGTGTCTGATACAGGATCACTGATTGTATGGGTGGTGTCTGATACAGGATCACTGATTGTACAGCTGTGTCTGATACAGGATCACTGATTGTACAGGAGTGTCTGAATCACTGATTGTACAGGAGGTGCCTGATACAGGATCACTGATTGTACAGGAGGTGCCTGATACAGGATCACTGATTGTATGGGTGGTGCCTGATACAGGATCACTGATTGTATGGGTGGTGTCTGATACAGGATCACTGTACAGGCGGTGTCTGATATAGGATCACTGATTGTACGGGTTGTGTCTGATACAGGATCACTGATTGTATGGGTGGTGTCTGATACAGAATCACTGATTGTACAGGAGTGTCTGAATCACTGATTGTACAGGAGGTGTCTGATACAGGATCACTGTACAGGCGGTGTCTGATATAGGATCACTGATTGTATAGGAGTGTCTGATACAGGATCACTGATTGTACATAATTTGATAATAATCTAACATTGACTTTGACCCAGCTTGGGTTAAACAAACAGATAAGGTTTGAGATGTTAAGACCTACTCTTAGTCCACAGAAGTAGGCCATTTAGTTCATCCATCCCCTGTTGGCGTCAACATTTCACATAAGCCTCCAAAAGTCTTGCTTCATTTTGCTGCCACACTAAGAACTATGCAGAAACCTATCTACATAGTTCCAGTCAGATGATTTTACGAACCAAGCTGCACGTTTGAAAACAACCACAATCAGTTTAGTGGTATTAAGTGGGAGTGATTTTCCTTCTCCGGCTGAACATTATTTGTGTGCACAGATGACTGCACCTGGTCCCTTTTATAACACCTCCCTTAACAAGGAAGTCCAGCAGCACCTCCCCTTCCTAAGGAGATTGGAGCAGGTGAGGCTGCCCCCCCACCCTACCATTTTAACCGTATTTTACAGGAGCATCATAGACAACATCCTATGTAAATCTAGTCAGCTCCATGTTGGGCACTAGCCTACAAAGTACCCAGGACATCTTCAGGGAGGGTGTCTCAGAAAGGCAGTGTCCATTATTAAGGACCTCCAACACCCAGGGAATGCCCTTTTCTCACTGTTACCATTAGGTAGGAGGTACAGAAGCCTGACGGCACACACTCAGCGATTCAGGAACAGCTTCTTCCCCTCTGCCATCCAATTCCTAAAATGGACATTGAATCCTTGGTCACTACCTCACTTTTTAAAAAATACAGGCAGTCCCTGGGTTACGTACAAGTTCCAGTCCTGAGTCCGTCTTTAAGTCGGATTTGTATGTACCGTAAGTTGGAACAAGTACATCCGGTATTATTTAGCGTCAGTTAGTCAAACGTTTGTCTTAGTATATAGTATATATTTTGCCTTTCTATGCATATAAAACACTTAAGAAACGTATGTATTCCAATAATTAAACCACTACGTTGCTTAGTAATAATTGTAGCTTTCATCAGGGCAGGGCCTTTCACACGCTTCTATTATTCTCACTTTATCCTTTAAAATTGTTCCGATCATTGACTGACTGTAGCCTAACGCTTTTCCAATGACCGATGGCGTTTCATCTCTTTCCAAACGCTTTATTATTTCCACTTTATTTTCAATCACGATCACTTTCCGTCAATGGAACAGAAACACTGCGGGTGGCAGGTCCCGAGCTCCACCGGTTCCTGAGGTCCGCTGGGTCCTAAGGACCACCACAGGCTAAATGGGACAAGTGGAGGCTGTGCTGGGTTTGGGTATTTCATCAGCCACAATATTCCGCGTGGGAATTTAAATTGGAGGTGGCAGTGCTTTTTTTTTTACGAGGTCGAGTTGCGAGCTTGACATCAACCCAGCACGTATGGTATGGGAGTCACTGGATCAACATCAGCCCGGCATGGGAGCGGTCCGTTACTGGATCGAACTCGGAAGCCTCCGTTCTCCAGCCCGGCGCTGATCTCATTGCGCCACCAGCCGACTGGAACGGGGGAAGGGGTCAGGGTGAATCAGCCAAATACAAAGTTAAACACTCAACACAGTGTCAACAGCAATGACTTAAAATGGCGGACAGTGTCGCGATCTGACTTAAAATGGCGGACGGCGTTCTCCTTTCTCGGTTCATAAGTACGAATTGTCCGGAAGTCGGACGTTCGTAACTCAGGGATGACCTGTATACAGTATTTCTTTTTCCCCATGCTTTATATCTCTTCAATATACGTATACTGTAATTGATTGACTTGTTTATTATTATTATTATTATTATTTTTTGCCTATTCAAGTTTACATATTGCATTGATCTGCTGCTGCTAAGTTAACAAATTTCACGTCATATGCTGGTGATAATAAACCTGATTCTGATTCTGACAAGCTGCACCTGGGAGCAGCTGAACATTGGACCAGATGTCCCTGCAAAGGACTGTGAGAGTGGCTGAGTCTCTGAGTGAACAGGGGTCTCCCTACCATCCATCGGGGAGCACTGTGTACGCAGGGCCCTTAGTATTATTAAGGATCCCACCCGTCCATCCAGCATCCTGTTTGACTTTCTACCATCAGGCAGGAGACTACGATGCATAAAAACAAGAACGGTCAGGATGGGAAACAGTTTCCTCACTCAGACCATCAGGCTTCTGAACCCCCTTCCGTATCACATTCGAAATGTCACTGGTTAATCTGTTCTGTACCTTACAATATTTAATTTATGCACTTCAGTTTGTTATTTATGTGTGATTCATCTGTAGATTTTATCCTTCCCTTCATATTATCGTGTGCTATGTGTGTTATGTGCTTTACACCCTGGTTCGGGGAAATGTCTCATTTCTATATACATTACATGGATTATATATGTTATATACATGTCTGTAGCTAAATGACAAGAAACTTAATTTGATGATGTTTAAAAACTCACAGAAACAACTACTTAATCACATTGGTCCTGCAATATATAACTCACACTTGATAATTGCATTTTATACTTCTCCAGAGCAATCGGAGCTTTGGGCTTGGTTCCCTGAGGCCGCTCCCCAAAACCACGTACACTTTTCTTGTGTTGCTGTAGCAACATTGAACAGAACTGCACATACTTAAAAATAAAGAGAGACGCAGCTTGTCCAATAATCTATGTCAGACAAGCATTGCCACAGGCATAAAGATCTAAAGACATAAATCTAAATTCCAAAATCTAATAATGCCTTTGCTTTATAAAAATGGTTATTAATTAGGACTGTATTTCTGTATTTGACTAAGGGCTAAAGTGTACTGAGCAGCAAGTGTAGTCCAGAAACAGGGTCTCAGCCCGAAAAGTTCACTGTTTACTCTTTTCTATACTTGCTGCCTGATCTGCCTCATTCCTCCAGCATTTTGTGTGTGTTGTTTTGGATTTCCGACATTTGCAGATTTTCTCCACTCAAGATACAAAGAAATTTGATAGAAGTATACAAAATTTTGAGGGGTATCGATAGGATAAATGCAAACAGGCTATTCCTACTTTGGTTGGGTGGGACAACAACTAGAGGTCATGGGTTAAGGGTGAAAGGTGAAATGTTTAAGGGGAACTTCTTCACTCAGAGGGTGGTGAGAGTGAACCTGGTGGAGTGGGTCCTATGGTGCCTGTATCTCCTTCCTGATGGTAGCATGGCCTTTGGGACTTCACATGCACAATTTTACACTCTCAACACCCTCATTGACAGTGGTTAAGACACACAGTTGTGTAGCAGTTAGCTTAACACTATTACAGTGCCAGTGCCATGGGTTCAATACCCACTGCTGCCTATAAGGAGTTTGTACGTTCTCCCTGTGGCCACGTGGGTTCCTTCTTCCCATAATCTGAAGATGTATGGTCCTGATGAGGGGTCTCAGCTGTAAACACTGACTGTTTTGTCATCTCCATTGATGCTCCAGCAGTTTCTGAGTGCAATTGTTGAATCTAATCCTTTCCAATGAAAAAGTATTTTGTAAAGCCCCATTCAAAAGTCCATTTGGCCAGTGTCATTCACAATCAGCTGGTTAATGTTAACCTGCCTTCAAAGATTCTAAGTACATTTATTATCAAAGTATGTATGTAGAATACAACCCTGAGATTTGTCTTCCCACAAACAGCCACAAAACAAAGAAACCCCTTGGAACCCATTCAAAGAAAAACAACAACAAAAATCAACCCACCCTCCACCACGTGCAAAAAAAGTCACCCAAACGGCAACAAAAAAAGTGAAAATGCAGAATATAAAACACAAAATCAAAAGTTATACTTCAGCTGTGTTCACTACCTGCAGGCTGCCACGATTCAAAATCTCCTAGCCTTCATCCTAGTTTTCAAGGTAGTCAAGCATCTCTCCTCACCTTGTCTCTGTTATCCTCTTTCCGCCCTCCAAGCTTTCTGTCTCCCTCCAAGTGTAGAGTCTTCCAGAGGTAGGCACACACTCAACAAATGACTGACAACAACTTACATTCGGAAAGCCCTTTCATCTACCACAAATGCCTAAACACAAGATTAACAACTTTTGATAGTGGGAAATGAATGGAGATATTAGACCAAATGGACAAAACCTTGTTCAAAGGGCCTCAGGTCTCACACCACCAAGTTCAGGAACAGTTATTGCCCTTCAATCATAAGGCTCCTAAACCACTGTGGATAACTTCACTGAATGCTGAATCACAACTATGGAGTGAGTCGCTTTCAATGATTCTACATTACTGTGCAAATGTCTTAGCTAGTTAGATTTAAGCCTTTTACACAGTACTATAGTAATTTTATGTATTGCACTGTACTGCTGCCACAAAAAGAACAAATTTCATGACGTGGTTGACGATAAACCTGATTCTGATCTGGGTCTCTATTGTGGACTGAGAGTGGGAAGGGGGCAGGGAGAGGGGATTGATGGTTGGGAAAAGGGGAAGGGAGAGGGGAGGGAGCAGGAAGCACCAGACAGACATTCTGTGATGTACAAAAAACCAACTGTTTGGAAGCAATGACCTTTCCTGGGTGTGCCTGCACCTGTGCCAACTACCCCCCTCCCCATCCCTGGCATTCCTTCTCTGTCACCTGTCCCACACCCCTCCTGTGGCGCTCCACCCTCGCCATTCCCAACATCCTTTGTTCCCGCTAGATTTATCAATTTATTTGCTCCTCTCCATGTTGACAAGTACAGTACTGTTCAAAAGTTTTAGAGATCCTAGTTGTATCTATCTGCCTAAGACTTTGGCACACGACTGTAGGCCTCATACTCTCAGTGTTAGTTATCTATCTATCTATCTATTTATTTATTATTCATTCAGTTTGTCTTTTGCACATTGGTCATTTGTCAATCTGTGTTTGTGTGTAGTTTTTCATTGATTCTATTGTACTTCTCTGTTCTACTGTGAATGCCCGCAAGAATAGAATTTCATTTTTTAGTATTGATTCAGATATAGTGTGGAACAGGCTCTTCCAGCCCAATGAATCGCACCACTCAGCAACTCACCTAATTAACATTAGCATAATCACAGGACAATTTACAATGGTCAATTAACCTACTAACCGGACTGCAGGAGGAAACCAGAGCACATGGAGGAAACCCAAATACACTGGAAGGAACGTACAAACACCTACTGAGGACACCAGAACTGAACTCAAAACTCTGACAGCCCGAGCTGTAAGTCTTGTGCCACTTGCTACACAACTGTGGTGACATAAACGCATTTTGTTTATAAATTTACTTTGAACTTTGAAAGAGGCAGTTTTTAGCCTGACAGGGTAGAGTAATGGTTAGCATAATGCTTTACGATACCAGTGACCTGGGTTCAATTCCCACCACTGCCTATGTTCTATGTTCTCCTTGTGACCATGTGGGTTTCCTCCAGGTGCTCTGGTTTCCTCCCACAGTCCAAAGACATACCAGTTGGTAGGTTAATTAGTCACATGGGTTTAATTAGGCAGTATGGGCTCATTGGACCAGAAGTGCTGTACCTCTAAATAAAACATAATTATAAGAAGTATCTGAAATGGTAAGGAGCTCTAGAGAGAGACCATTGTAAAACCTATAGCCTCAGAATCCAATGGGATGTAATAGGATTCTTGACTGAGACCTAAAGTGAATAACAAGCTTCATATCTGGGTGCTTGTACCTCACCCTGTAACTGGATCAGGAGACTGCAGTCAGTGCAGATCCAGGACAACAGCTTTTTGTTGCTGACAATCAGCACAGGCACATCTCAAGGATGCGTGTTCAGCCCACTGCTCCAGTCTACGGTCTACACTCATAATGAAGCAAAGTTCAAATACCACCTAGGAATTCAACAGTGTCACAACAATCTTGCACTGAGGATTGAGAAATCCAAGGAACTGATTGCAGACATCAAGGAGGGGAAGTCAGGAGAACAATACATCAGTCCTCATTAAGGAGTCTGCAGTAGAAAGGGTGAACAGTTTCAAGTTCCTGGGCATCAACATCTCTAAGGATCTATCCTGAGCCCAGCACATTGACACAATCATGAAGAAGGCATGCCAGTGGCTGTACTTCGTTAGGAGTTTGAGGAAGTTTGGTATATCACCAAAGACTCGAACTAATTTCTACAGATGTACGGTGAAGAGCATTCTAACTGGCTGCATCATCCTCTGGCATGGACTGAAAGAGGCTGCAGAGGGTTGCACACTCGGCCAGCTCCATCACAGCTACAATCCTCCCCAACCTCAAGAAGATAGAGTACAACTCAGTCCCAGAAACTGCCTTGAGAATCTTTCCCAGCTTAATGGCATCCTTTCCATGGCTATGTGACCAGCAATTCTTCAAAAACATGATCTCACCAATAACATGTACAGACAAAAGACCATAAGAAATAGGATCTGAATCAGGCCATTCGGCCCAACAATGCTGCTCCACCACCATCCTTCTCAAACCCATTCTCCTGCCCTCTCCCACAAGCCCTGATCAATCAAGAATCTTTCAACCTCTGCTTTAAATATACCCAATAACTTGGTCTCCACAGCCATCCATGGCAATGAATTTCACAGACTCATCATCCTCCGGCCAGAGAAATGACTCCCCCTCTCCATGTTAAGGACTTCATTTTATTCTGATCCCAGACTCTCCTAACCATGGAAACATCCTCTCCAAGTCCACTCTATCCAAGCCTTTCAATAGCAGATAGATTTCAATGAGATCTTACCACCCCTAATCCTTTGAGTACAGGCCCAGAGATCTCAAATAGTCCTCACATGTTAAAATCTTTCACTCTTAGTAACAGGAAATCTCAGCTCTTGTACAGTTCTCTGTCTGATGGTCAAGGGTACCAAGCACATTCTTCCCCATCTTATCGACTTGCTCAAGGTACGTTTTATCGAGTACATATGTCACCACATACAACTGTGAGATTCAATGTCCTGCAGGCACACTCAGTAAATCTATAGAATGGAATATTTCATGGAGAATAGAATATCAAAGCAAGGAGATAATGCTGAGCCTTTATAAGACACTAGGTCAGACCAGCACTTGGAGTATTGTCAACAATTTTGGGACTTATATCTCAGGAAGGATGAGTTGGCAACAGAGAGTCTAGAGGAGGTTCACGAAGATGAATCCAGGAATGAAGGGGTTAACATATGAGCAGCATCTGACAGCTTTGGGCCTGTACTCAATGGAATTTAGAAGAATGCATGGGAATCTCATTAAAACCTACTGAATGTTGGAAGGACTAGATACAGTGGATGTGGAGAGGATATTTCCTGTGGTGAGGGTATCCAGAACTAGAGAGCACAGACTCAAAATTCAGTGGCGTCTTTTTACAGCAGAGGTAAGGAGGATTTTTTTTATCCAGAGAGTAGTGAAACTGTGGAATGCTCTGCAATAGACTGCGGTGGAGGTCAAATCTGTGGGTATATTTAAGGAGGAAGTTTACCGTTTCCTGATTGGTCAGTGTGTCAAAGGATGTGGCAAAAAGGCAGGTGTATGGGGTTGAGTGGGATCTGGGATCAGCCATGATGGATTGGCGGAGCAGACTCAATGGGCTGAATGGCCTAATTCTGCTCCTATGTCTTATGGTCTTAATAATAACTATAACAGGATCAATGAAAGACTAACCAGAGTGCAGAAGACAGCAAACTGTGCAAAGGCAAATATAAATACATAGCAATAAATAATGAGAACAAGAGATAACAAGAAAGAGTCCTTAAAGTGAAATCATCGGTAGCATAGTGTGGCTCAAAGGGCCTACTCTGCGAGGTATCTCAATAAATAAATTTGTCCTTCAGCCATGACCGCACATCTCCTTAAACAGTTTGATGACTCTAGCTTGTGTACAGCTTGACTACAAGAACGAACTATATTTCAAACCAACATTTATGGGCTATGAAGAACACTATACCTCTCAAAAGTCTACCCTACGTCCCTGTCGTGAGAGGTGGAAACAGGTAAGGCCAGCCAACAGGGCTCTGGTGAAGTTGTAGAGGCCAGTCCCCTGTGTACAATGGATGAGTTCCAACCATCCTATCAACTTCATGAGAGAAGAGGCTCATCATCGAGTGAGCACATGACACAGCACAGGGAATGTCGTCAGCACCCTGCACAGCTGACAACTCTTATGTCACCAAGCTCCATCTCTGCTTTGGGTACCTGGTATCTGAAGACTAAGTGCCAGGCAGGCTTTCATCAACCAGTGCCTGAGGAGGATCCTAAACATCAGGTGGACTCACAAAGGAACCAACCAGACACTGTGGGAAAACACCAACCAGGAATCCTTAGAGATGCAAATATGCAGTCAGAAATGGAGGTACACTGACGACACCTCGAGGAAGCAAAGCAACATCACCAGGCAGGCAATAAAATGGAAATCCCAAGGAAAGAGAATAAAAGGAATGTCTAAAGAACACATGGAGGAGAGAAATCGAGGATGAAATTAGATGATGGAGGTGCTCCTGGCCCACCCTTGACAAACTGGCTCAAGACAGAGGATGGTGGAGATGGGAAGTCACTGGGAGCTAAGGGCCCTGAAAGAAAAAGATGAAGTGGTGAAGAGCACTATGAAATGCAAATTCTTTCTTTAAAAGCGACAACATAATACTGGAATACTCTTCTCCAGCTGTGTAAATGGCAGGAACGAAAGCGCTGTGATGAACAAGGAACAACTGCAGCATGCTATTATTCTCATGCTTCCGTGGTAGCAGGCGAATATACAGAACAACACCACAGCTAATCAGATCAAACAGATTTTATTAACAAACCATGCATGGATGACATAATGGCCATCACCATCAGCATCAATCATCAGAGACCTCCAGCATTTAGGGCATGCTCTCTTCTCACTGATGCCATGAGGAGCCTCAGGACTCACACCGTAACCCCTCAACCATCAGGCTCTTGAACCAAAGGGGATAAGTTGGTAAACACGAGGAAATCTGCAGATGCTGGAAATTCAAGCAACACACACAAAATGCTGGTGGAATGCAGCAGGCTAGGCAGCATCTATAGGGAGAAGCGCTGTCGACGTTTCGGGCCGAGACCCTTCCTCGGGTCTTGGCCCGAAACGTCGATAGCGTTTCTCCCTATAGATGCTGCATGGCCTGGTGCGTTCCACCAGCATTTTGTGTGTGTTGCTGGGATAAGCTGGAGCAGTCTTTCATTGATTCTTGTATATTAAAGGCAGAGGTTGATAGGTTCACAGATAAGTGCACCGCAGGCAGACAATAAGGTGAATTGTATGGAGGCAAGCATCAACGTGATTGCACTAGAGAGTATTCCAGAGTCTGATAACAGTGGAATAGAATCTGTCCTTCAGCCTGGTGATACGTGCTTTCAGACTTTTGGATCTTCTGCCCAATGGGAGAAGGGAGAAGAGGGATCCTGGTTTAAGGCGACGCTACTGAAGACGGGCAACAGCTAGCTGGTGGTTCATAAAGCAGACTTATGCTGTTGCTTGCTTTAATTGTTTGCATGAAGTCTCTGCACATTTGGTCTTTTTTAAAATAAGTTATTTTGTTTTTGTTTGTTTTGTGGCTGCCTGTAAGGAGACAAATCTCAAGGTCTTATAACGTATACATACTTTGATAATAAATGTACTTTGAGGCTAATTATGCTGGCTGTTTTATTGAGGCAGCGAGAATGGGAAACAATTTTATTTTGTTGATTTTAATAGAGCAAAGCAAAGTGTTTTTCTATTGCAGTGGAGCATGCATTAACAGAGAGATTGTTTGGAGAAGAGATTACTGGATGTGAGCCATTCCAGTGTATTTGTTTAAATGAGTCAAACATGTTGCCCAACAAGCACAGTAAAGCCGACATCTCGATTTAATCTTCCTAATGAATGTCTTTGTCTCCACACCCGTTATTCCAATTGATAATCATCTAACTGGCAAGTGTACATGGCAACAGCCACTCTGACACACGAATCAATTGGCTTCCACGTGCACTTGATATGGAACTGCCATGGGTTCTTCTACTTCAGACCTGGTCGTCCTGGGAGGACACCATCAAGCGCACATTTACCAGTCTAACAGAAATCACATCCCCCACACAGATCTCCAACCTTGAGACATCAGAGAGGTGGTCTTAATTTAATTGAGGCAAAGACAAGATGAAGAGTCAGATGAATATTCAAGCTTATTTAATATGTGTACATCGTATACACACATATTGCTCGACTAGGTAACAGGTAACAGAACATTATCCTTAGTAATGGATGCCACCTTTCTGAGGCATCGCTCCTTGAAGATGTCCTGGATACTACAGAGGCTAGTTCCCATGATGGAGCTGACTGAGTTTATAACTCTGCAGCTTCTTTCGATCCTCTGCAGTAGCCCCCATCCACCCTCATACCAGACGGTGATGCAATCAGTTTGAATACTCTCCACAGAGATTCGCAGACTTGGCTGTGGTCAACGGGCCTTGATATCTAGTCTTTCAATTTAACTCTCGGGCCTTGATCTTTGGTATTCTCCTTAACAAATTATTTTCCCTCAAATGCTTGTCCAGTTTCCTTCTGGAAAATTCTTTTAATCAGTCCTTACCATCCCCGTGGGAAGCATGTTCTGTAGTGCAACCAAACGGCCAGGCCAGTTGACATTATAGATTAACATAAAATATTACAGGCCCTTCAGCCCATGATGGTGTGATGACCTTTTAACCTACTGTAAGATGAAACTAACCCTTTCCTGTTTACATAGCCCTCCATTTTTCTATCATCCATGTGCTTAACTAAGATTCTCTTAAATAAAATCTTTTGTCAATAAATAACATAGTTACAATAACGTCCCTTATGTATCTGGCTCTACTACCATTATTGGTAGGGCAATCCACACACCCACCACTTTTGTGCAAGAAACCTATCCCTGACATGCCCCCAACACACTTTCCTCTAATCTCCTTAAAATTATGCCTCCTTCTATTAGCCATCCCACCCTGGGTAAAAGCCCCTGACTGCCCTCTTGATCTATGCCTCTCATCATTTTATACATGACTGACACCTCTATCAAGTCACCTCTCATCCTCCCTACACTGCAAAGAGCTCCAAGCTCATTCAACCTTTCCTTGTTAGACAACATTGAGACCTTTCATCTGGGCATGAATAAACTTGTTCCCTGAACCACCTGGTACTTGCTCCCCACCTTCATGTGCTTTAGATCAGGGGTACCCACCCATTTTTTTTTTTGCCTTTAACCAAGGGGTCCGCGGACTACGGGTTGGGAACCTCTGATTTAGATGATTATCCTTTGGAATAGTGGGGGGGGGGGGGTGTAGACACCAAGACACTAATTAGGGAAGAGTAAATAGAGAAGGCATCGTCTTTCATCTATTTGATGGGCAGTTTAGTTTCCTCTCAAAAACAAACACATGCAAATAGCCAACAATCCCTCAAATCCAGTAATCTCTGATCCAAACGAGCCCTGTGTTAAATGCATGCTCCATTGCAATATAAAACCATTTTTCTTTGTCCCATTAATGTCATCTACATTAAATACTTTCCTTATTCTCGCGCCTTCAGTAAAGCATAATCAAACCTTGCGTAAGAAAACTGATCAATGATCAACTTTATTTGCCATATTCATTTATATGTAATTAGAAGTTGCTGTGATGCATTGGTCAGACACACAGAGAAAACAACATGTAACAATTACGTTAAATCTGGGGGTGGCACAGCACAACGCTTTACAGTACCAGCTATCCGGGTTCAATTCCCATCGCACGGTAGTGTAGTGGTTAGCACAACACTTTACAGTACCAGTGACCCGGGTTCAATTCCCATCACACGGTAGTGTAGTGGTTAGCACAACACTTTACAGTACCAGTGACCCGGGTTCAATTCCCATCACACGGTAGTGTAGTGGTTAGCACAAC
This sequence comes from Hemitrygon akajei, assembly GCF_048418815.1. Taxonomy (NCBI): domain Eukaryota; kingdom Metazoa; phylum Chordata; class Chondrichthyes; order Myliobatiformes; family Dasyatidae; genus Hemitrygon; species Hemitrygon akajei. Next base: position 121,159,529 of record NC_133130.1, on the reverse strand, counting down.
GCTTTACAGTACCAGTGACCCGGGTTCAATTCCCATCGCACGGTAGTGTAGTGGCTAGCACAACACTTTACAGTACTAGTGACCTGGGTTCAATTCCCATCACACGGTAGTGTAGTGGTTAGCACAACGCTTTACAGTACCAGCTATCCGGGTTCAATTCCCATCGCACGGTAGTGTAGTGGCTAGCACAACGCTTTACAGTACCAGCGACCCAGGTTCAATTCCCATCACACGGTAGTGTAGTGGTTAGCACAACGCTTTACAGTACCAGTGACCCGGGTTCAATTCCCATCACACGGTAGTGTAGTGGTTAGCACAACACTTTACAGTCCCGGTGACCCGGGTTCAATTCCCATCACACGATAGTGTAGTGGTTAGCACAACACTTTACAGTACCAGTGACCCGGGTTCAATTCCCATCACACGGTAGTGTAGTGGTTAGCACAACACTTTACAGTCCCGGTGACCCGGGTTCAATTCCCATCACACGATAGTGTAGTGGTTAGCACAACACTTTACAGTACCAGTGACCCGGGTTCAATTCCCATCGCATGGTAGTGTAGTGGTTAGCACAACACTTTACAGTACCAGTGACCCAGGTTCAATTCTCATCGTACGGTAGTGTAGTGGTTAGCACAACACTTTACAGTACCAGTGACCCGGGTTCAATTCCCATCACACGGTAGTGTAGTGGTTAGCACAACGCTTTACAGTACCAGCGACCCGGGTTCAATTCCCATCACATGGTAGTGTAGTGGTTAGCACAACGCTTTACAGTACTAGTGACCTGGGTTGAATTCCCATCACACGGTAGTGTAGTGGTTAGCACAATGCTTTACAGTACCAGCGACCCGGGTTCAATTCCCATCGCACGGTAGTGTAGTGGTTAGCACAACGCTTTACAGTACCAGCGACCCGGGTTTAATTTCCATCGCACGGCAGTGTAGTGGTTAGCACAACACTTTACAGTACCAGTGACCCGGGTTCGATTCCCATCACATGGTAGTGTAGTGGTTAGCACAACGCTTTACAGTACCAGTGACCCGGGTTCGATTCCCATCACACGGCAGTGTAGTGGTTAGCACAACACTTTACAGTACCAGTGACCTGGGTTCAATTCCCATCACACGGTAGTGTAGTGGTTAGCACAACACTTTACAGTACCAGTGACCCGGGTTCAATTCCCATCACACTGTAGTGTAGTGGTTAGCACAACACTTTACAGTACCGGTGACCCGAGTTCAATTCCCGCCACTGCCTGTAAGGAGTTTGTACATTCTCCCTGCAACTCTGTGGGTCTCCTGTCCTGTGATTAGCCTAGGATTAAATCAAGGCATTGCTGGGTGCTGCAGCTCAAAGTTCTGGAAGGGCCTATTCCACACTGTATCTCAAAAAAATGTTTAAAGAATGATATAAAAATGCTAGAAATACAGCTATGGATTAAAATGTGATAAATACATAAATACCAGCAGATATTTCCAATGTAAACAGCATTATAAAAAATTATATAAAGATTGCTCGTGAGTAGGTATGTTCGCTGCGCGTGGAGGATAGGTCCCAAACGTTTCGTCACCAGTTCAGCAATTGAGTGCTTGGGTTTATAGTATTCTGACTCATCGTTCTGATTGGTTGGCATTTGTGTTGGCTGCTAGTGTCTGCTGGGTCTCAGCCAGCTGGATAGCTGAGTGATCTCCACTGACACGTGTCCCCGGTTACCAGTTGCTGCGAGCGTTGGTTTCTCAGGTGTCTGCGGCTCACGCCTCACCACCGATCTTGCAGACAGATGGGTTTGTAAATTGTGTCCAGTTGGATATGCTTGTTAATAGAGTCTTCTGTTGAGAACTGTTTCTAAGAATTCTCTTGATATCTTGGTTTTTTGTAGTTTCCCAGACAAACTTGCGTCCTTGGTCTTTGTGTACTAAAATGAGTGACAGAGAATCATATCTTCTTACAGCCAGCTGATGTTAATGTAGCCTCGTGGATATTTTAAAGTATTTACAGTGTAGTACAGTAACTGAGATACTATATAGATGAAGGGTCTAGGTCCAAAACATCGACTGCTCATTCATTTCCAAAGATGCTGCTTGATTTGCTGAGTTCCCGCAGCATTTTCTGTGTGTTACTCTGGATTCCCAGCATCTGCAAATTTTCTCATGGTAAAAAATAGAAGGGTTGTGGGGGGAGGGGAATCAGATTAATTGACTGGGAGAAGAAACTTTTAAAATGATGCCACAGTAGCGTAGCGATTAGCACAACACTATTACAGCTCAGGATATTGGAGCCCAGAGGTCAAACCCCAGCGTCCTCCATAAGGAGTCTGTATACATCCTTCTTGTGTCTGCATGGGTTTCCTCCCACTGTCCAAGGATGTACTGGTCACAGTTAATAAGTTGTGGGCATGCTATTGTTGGTGCTGGAGGCATGGTGACACTTGCAGGCTGTCCCGGTACACATTTGGACTGTGTTGGTCTTGATGCCAACAAGTACTCCATTTAGTTATTTATCACGTAACCTGAGCGACATGGTAATAACATGTAACACTTCACAGTGTCAGAGATTGCGGTTCAATTCCCGCCACCGACTGTAAGGTGTTTGTACGTTCTCTCCATACGGTGGTGTCATGTGACACACATGGTCACTGTGCAATCAACAGTGCACTGATGATGTCTCCTTGCATGGTGAAGAAACATTTGCAAGTAAATTGCCAAGATCGTTACAACAAGCAACCACATTTTCCCAATTATTTACAGTATATTTGGATTGCATTGGCTGCTGATGCAAATGATGAATTTCACCGTATGTTCCCATGTATATGTGAAAATAAAGCTAAATTAATCTTACAGTGCCTATAAAGAGTATACCCCAGCTCTCCCCACCCCCCGGATGTTTTCATGTTTTATTGCTTTACAACACTGAATCACAGTGGATTTAATTTGGCTTTTTTTTGGCACTGATCAAGAGAAAAATACTCTTTTAAATTTTTTTTAATTGTTTTCAAATGATTACAGAAAGAAAAAAAAATATCTACCCTTCCCCCCTCCCCCCTAACATCCCTATAGAAGAAAAGAAAAAAAAAGAAAAAAGAAAGAAAGAAAGAATGCCTGGATATCGGAAGATCCCCACATGCTCCATGGAGTTCATAATAACTTTAGTATATAAATTTATTTCTTTCCCCAAATAACCAATTATTTTATCTTCGGAGTACCTATATATTTAATCCTGTATTTTGTAAATAAGGGCGCCAAATTTTCAAAAATGTTTCATATTTATCTCTTAAATTTTAAGTAATTTTTTCAAGTGGAATGCAGCTGGAAATTTCATTCTTCCAATGATCTATACTTAAGTATGAATCCGATGAGAAAAATACTCTTTTGTGGCAAAGAGAAAACATCTCTACAAAGTGATCTAAAGTAACTAAGGCTCTAAAAGTAATCCAGGAAATTATAAACCGGTAAATTTGACGTCAGTAGTAGGTAAATTATTGCAAAGAGTACTAAGAGATTGGATCTACAAATATTTAGATGGACAGGGACTTATTAGGGAGAGTCAACATGGCTTTGTGCATGGTGGGTCACGTTTAACAAATCTGTTAGAGTTTTTCGAGGAGGTTACAAGGAAAGTGGATGAAGGGAAGGCAGTGGATGTTGTCTACATGGACTTCACTAAGGCCTTTGACAAGGTCCCGCATGGGAGGTTAGTTAGGAAGATTCAGTCGCTAGGTATACATGGAGAGGTAGTAAATTGGATTAGACATTGGCTCAATGGAAGAAGACAGAGAGTGGTAGTGGAGGATTGCTACTCTGAGTGGAGGCCTGTGACTAGTGGTGTGCCACAGGGATCAGTGCTGGGTCCATTGTTATTTGTCATCTATATCAATGATCCGGATGATAATGTGGTAAATTGGATCAGCAAATTTGCTGATAATACAAAGATTGGAAGTGTAGTGGACAGTGAGGAAGGTTTTCAAAGCTTGCAGAGGGATCTGGACCAGCTGGAAAAATGGGCTGAAAAATGGCAGATGGAGTTTAATACAGACAAGTGTGAGGTATTGCACTTTGGAAGGAAAAAAACAAGGTAGAACATACAAGGTAAATGGTAGGGCACTGGGGAGTGCAGTAGAACAGAGTACAGATATAAAATTCCCTAAAAGTGGAATCACAGGTAGATAGGGTAGTAAAGAGAGCTTTTGGTACATTGGCCTTTATAAATCAAAGTATTGAGTATAAGAGTTGGAATGTTATGGTGAGGTTGTATGAGGCATTGGTGAGTCCAAATTTAGAGAATGTGTGCAGTTTTGGTCACCAAATTATAGGAAGGATATTAATACGGTTGAAAGAGTGCAGAGAAGGTTTACAAGGATGTTGCCGGGACTTGAGAAACTGAGTTACAAAGAAAGGTTGAATAGGTTAGGACTTTAGGACTTTATTCCCTGGAGCGTAGAAGAATGAGGGGAGACTTGATAGAGGTATATAAAATTATGGTGGGTATAGATAAAGTGAAAGCAAGCAAGCTTTTTCCACTGAAGCTAGGGGAGAAAAAAAACCAGAGGACATGGGTTAAGGGTGAAAGGGGAAAAGTTTAAAGGGAAAATTGGGGGGGGCTTCTTCACACAGAGAGTGGTGGGAGTGTGGAATGAGCTGCCAGGTGAAGTGGTAAATGCGGGCTCACTTTTAACATTTAAGAAAAACTTGGACAGGTACATGGGTGAGAGGGGTATGGAGGGATATGGGCCAGGTGCAGGTCATTGGGACTAGGCAGAAAAATGGTTCGGACAGCCAAGAAGGGCCAAAAGGCCTGTTTCTGTGCTGTAATGTTCTATGGTTCTAACTACAAATATAAAACACAAAATAATTGATTGCATAGGTATTCACCCCTTTTAATTTAACACACCAAATCATCACTGGTGCAGCCAATTGGTTTTAGAAGTCACGTAATTAGTTAAATGGCAGTCACTGTGTGCAGTCAAGGTGTTTCAATTGATTGTAGTAAAAATACACCTGTATCTGGAAGGTCCAACTGCTGGTGAGTCAGTGTCTTGGCAAAAGCTACACCATGAAGACAAAGTAACATTCCAAACAACCCTGCGGAAAGGTTATTGAAAAGAACAAGTCAGGAAACGGATACAAGAAAATTTCCAAGTCACTGAATATTCCTTAGAGTCTAGTTGAGTCAATCATCAAGAAATGTAAACAATATGGCACAGCTATAAATCTGCCTAGAGCGCCATCCTCAAAGACTGAGTGACTGTGCAAGAAGGGGACTAGTGAGGGAGGGCACCAAGAAACCTGACAACTCTGGAGGAGTTACAAGCTTCAGTGGCTGAGATGGGAGAGACTCACATACAACAACTGTTGCCCGGGTGCTTCACCAGTCACAGCTTTATGGGAGAGTGGCAAAGAGAAACCCACTGTTGAAAAAAATTCACATGAAATGTTGGCTAGTTTGTCAGAAGGCACGTGGGAGACTCTGAAGTCAGCTGGAGGAAGGTTTTATGGTCTGATGAAACCAAAATTGAGCTTTTTGGCCATCAAACTAAATGCTATGTTTGTCATAAGTCAAACACTGCACATAATCAAAAACACACCATCCCTACCGTGAAGCATGGTGGTGGCTGCATCATGCTGTGGGGATGCTTCACTGCAGCAGGTCCTGGAAGGCTTGTGAAGGAAGAGGGTAAAATGAACGCAGCAAGATACAGGGAAATCCTGGAGGAAAACCTAATGCAGTCTGCAGGAGAACTGGGCCTTGGGAGAAGATTAGTTTTCCAGCAATACAATTACCATAAAGCCAAAGTTACACAGCTACAATGATCAAAGTTAATGTCCTGGAGCGGCCAAGTCAGAGTCCTGACCTCAACCCAATTGAAAATTTGTGGCTGGATTTGAAAAAGGCTGTTCACTCCCGAGCACCATGCAATCTGACAGAGCTTGAACAGTTTTGTAAAGAGAACGGGGGGGAGAATTGCTGAGTCCAGACATTCTAAACTAATAGAGATCTATCCACACAGACTCACAGCAGTAATTGCTGACTTGAAAGGTGAGTAATTAGGCAATTAATTATTTTGTGTTTAATAATTGTAATAAATTTAGACCAATTTGTTTTCACTTTGGCACAAAAGAGTCTTTTTCTGTCGATCAGTGTCAAAAAAGCCAAATTAATCCACTATGATTCAATGTTGTAAAACAATAAAATATGAAAACCTTCCAAGGGGGGAGGATGAATACTTTTCATAAGCACTGAATTTAAAATGTCACCTTCTCCAGTCCAAGGAACTGAAGCCCTTGCCCCCGGACCACTCTGGTGAATTTCTTCTGCTCCTTTTCTAGGATCTCCACAAACATTCGAAATTATGATGACCAGAATTGGACGCACAAATGTAGCTTTGGTCTGACTTGAAGTTATACACCCTAGGCTAGCCTGCAGGTCACCTGCTTAGTCACCCGATCAGTATCATGTAGAGCCATGGGAGCACCTGGTGCACATCACAAGTCCTGGTTATGGCAGGCAGGCAGTCTCTGAAGAGCACTAATAATAGAACCATAGAACACTACAGCACAGTACAGGCCCTTCAGCCCTCCATGTTGTGCTGTCCCATATAATCCTTAAAAAAAAGTACTAAACCCACACTACCCCATAACCCTCCATTTTTCTTTTATCCATGTGCCTGTCCAAGAGGCTCTTAAATACCTCTAATGTTTTAGCCTCCACCACCATCCCTGGCAAGTCATTCCAGGCACTCATAATCCTCTATGTAAAAGACTTACCCCTGATGTCTCCCCTAAACTTACCTCCCTTAATTTTGTACATATGCCCTCTGGTGTTTGCTATTGGTGCCCTGGGAAACAGGTACTGACTATCCACCCTATCTATGCCTCTCATAATCTTGTAGACCTCTATCAAGTCCCCTCTCATTCTTCTACACTCCAAAGAGAAAAGTCCTAGCTCTGCTAACCTTGCTTCATATGACTTGTTCTCCAATCCAGGCAACATCCTGGTAAATCTCCTCTGCACCCTCTCCATAGCTTCCACATCCTTCGTATAATGAGGTGACCAGAATTGAACACAATACTCTACGTGCGGTCTCACCAGAGATTTGTAGAGTTGCAACATGACCTCTCTACTCTTGAACTCAATCCCCCCGTTAATGAAGCCTAGCATCCCATAGGCCTTCTTAACTACCCTATCAACCTGTGCAGCAACCTTGAGGGATGTATGGATTTGAACCCCAAGGTCCCTTTGTTCATCCACACTCTTAAGTAACTGCCCATTAATCCTGTACTCAGTCTTCTGGTTTGTCCTTCCAAAATGCATCACCTCACACTTGTCCGGATTGAACTCCATCTGCCATTTTTCTGCCCAACTCTGCAGCCTGTCTATATCCTCTTGTAACCCTTGACAACCTACAGCTTCATCACAACTCCTACAATCTTCATGTCATCCGCAAACTTACTCACCCATCCTTCCGCCTCTACATCCAGGTCAATTATAAAAATCACAAATAGCAGGGGTCCCAAGACAGATCCCTGCGGCAATCCACTAGTCATCAACCTCCAGGCAGAATACTTTCCTTCCACAACTACCCTCTGCTTTCTTCCTTTAAGCCAATTTTTTATCCAAACAGCCAAGGTTACACTTATCCCATGCCTCATGACTTTCTGGATGAGTCTCTCATGAGGGACCTTGTCAAATGCTTTGATAAAGTCCATGTAGACCACATCCACTGCCCTACCCTCATCAATTTCTTTTGTTACCTCTTCAAAAAACTCAATCAGGCTCGTGAGGCACGTTCTTCCTTCACAAAGTTATGTTGACCATCCATGAGTAGATTGTACTTCTCCAAATGCTCATAGATCCTATCCTTAAGAATCCTTTCCAGTAGTTTGCATAACACTGACGTAAGACTCACCGGTCTATAGTTCCCAGGTTTCTTTTTTAAACAAGGGAACTATATTTGCCATTCTCCAGTCCTCCAGCACTTCCCCTGCAGCCAAAGAGGATTCAAAGATCATGGCCAATGCTCCTGCAATCTTTTCTCTCAATTCCCACAACAACCTGGGGTGTATCATATCTGGCCCTGGGAATTTATCAATCTTAATGTTTTTAAGAAGATCCAGCACTTCTTCTTCCTTAATCTCCACATTGTCCAGCACACAGGCCCACTCTACTTCGACCTCATCCTGATCAAGATCCTTTTCACTTGTGAATACTGAAGCAAAGTATTCATTTAGGACCTCCCCAACCTCCTCCGCCTCCAGGCACATGTTGCCCTCCTTATCCTTCATTCTCGTCATCCTCCTATTCTTCACATACGCATAGAACGCCTTGGGGTTCTCCTTAATCCTACATGCCAAGGCCTTCTCATGCCCCCTTCGAGCTCTCCTAAGTCCTTTCTTTAGCTACCTGGCTACTCTATATTTCTCATAAGCCCTTCATACTTCCTGCTTCTTATATCTAACATATGCTTCCTTTTTCCTCTTGACGAGTTGCCTCACATGTTTCGTCAGCCACGGTTCCCTATTCCTACCATTTTTTCCTTGCCTCAGTGGGACAAACCTATCTTGAACCCAGCTCAAGTAGTCCCTAAACTTCTCCCACATTACTTCTGTGCTCTCCCCTTTGAACATCTGTTTCCAATTTACTCTCGCTAGTTTCTGCCTCATCCCTTCAAAGTTAGCCCTTCCCCAGTTAAGCACTTTACCATTTCATCTGATTTTATCCCTTTCCATAGCTATGCTGAAGCTAATGGCTAGGGTCACGTTTTTATAAAGACACTGCCCAGAAGGTGGCAAAAACCTTCTGTAGAAAAAATTTGCCAAGAATGATCACAGTGAGGGAAAGACCTCAATCGCCTACGTCACACAACATGGCACATAACGAATGAACGAGTGACTATACTGGTTCCATAATATTGGTAAGGGTGAGAAAATCCTTTGACAGTTTAAGTACAGGTGTAGCTTACAGAAAATAGATTGTCACTGTGTCAATGATCCAGAAACAATAAGCCCTTTCATCTTTTTGCTGTCAACATAATGGTATGAAAGGAGACGCCAAAAGGGATTTTCAAGTGTACAGGAACTCCTTGATGGATATTATACCACAATAATGAGGTGACTAGTGACGGAAGAGACTGCAGATTATAAAATCAGTGGTTCAGACAGCAGTTGTGGAGAGGAATAAACAGACAACCTCTTGGGCCGAGACCCTTCATGACTGTGGGGAAGATGGATCTCAGGCTTGTATACTGCAAACATAATTCGATAATAAATGTACTTTGAATCTTTGAATTCAGGACTGGAAAGGAAAGGGGAAGAAGCCAGAATAACAAGGTGCAGAGGGTGAGGGCAGGTGAATAGGTGAGACCAGGTCGGGGGGGAAGGTGAGTGAGTTGGGGAGAGGGGATGAAGTCAGAAGCTGGGAGGTGATAGGTGGAAGAGGTAGATGCTGCATGACCTGATGAATGCCCCCAGCATTTTGTGTGCCTTGCTCAAGATTTCTAGCATCCGCAGAATCTCTTCTGTTGATGTTGTGAAGGAAACTGAGTAACTTGCATTTACAGTTGATACCCTTAATCAGGGTTATCAAGGTCCAGGTGAAGGTGCTTGGCCCAAAACACTTTCTTTCCAGTCTGAATTCATTTATTATCAAAGTATGTACACGGTATACAACCCTGAGATTGCTTCAGCACTTTGCATTATAATTAACAAGGGGATAAAAAAGCAACACAGCAGACTTCAACATTGCAATCAGAGAGTTGTGTTTTTTTTGTTTCTTTTAGTCTCCCCTCTCACTGTGTGACGCCTCTCTGCCTCTTTATTAGGGAGATATGGCATGTCAAATTGTCAGGTGAACAATGAAATTTTGTTGTACAGCAGATCATGGTCTTGTGAGGGGGAATTGGTTATTGCTTGCTTGGTGGGTGGAGGGTGCTGAGGCTTTTTGCTGAAGTAAATGGGGGAGGGGGGAGTGTTGATGTTTCCTGATGCTTGTGCATGGGGGAGGGAGTAGAAGGGGGTTTGAGCTCCATGTTTTTACTGTCACTCATTCTTTGGGATACTCTTCTGCTTCGTGGGTGTCTGTGAAGAGCAAGAAGTTCAGGTCGTATATTGTATACATTCTCTGATTTTAAATGGAACTATGGAAAATGTATGAATTATTGAAAAGGGCAGCATGGTAGCTTTACAGCACCAGTGATCAGTGTTCAATTCCTGCTGCTATCTGTATGGAGTTTGCATGCACTTCTCATAACCGCACGGGTTTTCTCTCACATTTCAAAGATGTACTGCCACATGGGAAGGCAGGTCGATGGCTGATTTTACTGTGTAGGTCATCAACTGGCCTATTTAAGGATGTAGCAGCTCTTTCCCATTGGTTGCCTTGTGTACCACAGCACTGGTGTTCAGGTTCAGGCACACTTCCTTTGTCTTTGAGGCACTCGTTTTCACAGTGAGGTCACGCCCAGTGCTGAAGATCCATTGGGAGAGCTTTAGGATGCACTCTTAGCCAAGCATCTATTTGATGAATTTTAGTATCGTAGTTTGTGTAACTTAGGGGAATTTAGATGCCTGATCAAATGTTTTACTGTTGCTTAAATGGTTTACGTGCTTATTCGTCATCACTCTCTTCTGTCTCACTCATCAAACTTGCTTCCTGGTAATATACACTGATCAGGGTTAGTAAGCTACAGGCACTGTATGTTGGTGCCAGAAGCACGGCTACACTTGCAGGCTGCCTGCAGCGCATTCTCTGATTGCTCTGGACATTGCATTTCACGCTGTGTTTTGATGTATGTTTGAGAAGTAAAGCTGATCTTATGATTTTATGCTAAATGACAGCTTGTGAAAGTTAAGTACACAGTCTGGTCTTACAGAGTTGGAGATGTAACCACCAGGTTCAGGAATAGTTACTACCCATTGAATTAAAGAACTTCACTCAACTTGAATAGCTACATGGATGGGAGGGGTAGGGAAGGTTTAATGAAGAGTCTTAGCCAGAAGCATCAACTGTATATTCACTTCCATGAACGCAGCCTGGCCAGCTAAGTTTCTTCAGCATTTTGTGTGTGTTGCCGGGAATATGGAGGGCAAATCGATGTGATTGGGCAGTTTAAAAAGATGGGCCTAAGGACCTGTTTCTGTACTGTACTTTTCTATGACTCTATAACCACACTTGACCCATCATTGAAATGTTCCCACAACTAATGGACTCTCTAAGACTCTTCCTCTCATATTGTCGATACCTATTGCCAGAGAGTGGTAAATCTGTGGAATACTCTGCCACAGACTGCAGTGGAGGCCAAGTCTATGGGTATATTTAAGGCAGAAGTTGATCGTTTCCTGATTGGCCAGGGCATCAACAGATATGGTGAGAAGGCAAGTGTATGGGGTTGAGTGGGATCCGGGATCAGCCATGATGGAATGAATGGGTTGAATGGCCTAATCTGCTCCTATATCTTATGGTTTTATATCTATTTATTTATTTATCATTATTATTTCTTAATTTTTGTATTTGCAGAGTTTGTTGTCTTTTGCACACTGGCTGAACACTCAAGTCGGTACAGTCTTTCATTGATCCTATTACAGACTTAATGAGTATGCCTGCAGGTAAATGAATCTCAGGATCGTAAATTGGGGTACAGCTTCATCTGCCGAAAGCAAACTTCCCAGTGGCCAAACATTTTAGTTCTGATTCCCATTCTGATGTGTCGCTTCATGGACTCCTCTTGTACAAAGAAGAGGCCACCCTCAGGATGGAGGAGCAACACATTTTTGTCTGTCCAAGTAGCCTCCCACCTGATGGCATGAATATCGATTTTTCCTTCGGATGAACAAAATTAATCCTTCCCCTTCCCCTCCCCCAACATTCCTCTATTACACACTGTGGCCTTCACCACTTCCCCCTAGGTCCTCTCCTTCATTTTCTCCAGTGGTCCACTCTCCCCTCGTATAAGATTCTTTCCTGTCCTGCCCATTGACCTTTCTCACCCACCTTACTTCATCTATCACATCCTTCCCACCTTTTTATTCTGGCATCTTCCTCCTTCATTCTCAGACCTGATGACGGACCTTGGCACAAAACATCGACTGTTTATTTATTTCAATAGATGCTGCCTGACCTGCGATCCTCCAGCTGTTTGGGTGTGTTGCTTTGCCATACAACTACATTGATAATAAATTTACATTGTCTTTGAGAACAGTCATTTTTGCAAACATCAGTGATGGAGAAAGGGCATGGTTATTGCCCGTTTTACATACAATCAGTCTCTTCAAAAGGATATCGTTTTCTCAACAAATGCAAATCCGTACACAAATGAAGCATGTATTTACATAGAATCTTTCACCTGAACAAAATGTCCCGGGGGGGGGGTTAATTATTTATTTATTGAGAAACAGCGCAGAACATGGCCCTTCTGGTTCTTCGAGCCACACCGCTCAGCAATCCCTTGATCACAGGACAATTTACAAAGACCAATTAACCTACCAACTGGTAGGTGTTTAGACAGTGGGAGGAAACCAGAGCACCCGGGGGAGTAACACGAGGTCACGGAAACTCCTCACAGGCAGTGGTGGGAATTGAACCCACATCATTGGTACTGTAAAGCGTTGTGCTAACCACCACACTACTGTGCGATGGGAATTGAACCCGGGTCACCAGTACTGTAAAGCGTTGTGCTAACCACTACACTACTGTTCACCAGCAAACTAGTCCAAAGTAAACAACCATGCAGCACACTCAACATAAATTCCTCTGAAAGAGAATCCAGAGCAACACAGACAAGTCCAGAAGAAGGGTCTCTGCCCCTAACATCGACTGCTTACTCACTTCCATAGATGCTGCCTGGTCTGCCGAGTTCCTCCAGCATTTTATGGATGTTGCTTTGGATTTCCAGCATCTGCAGATTTTCTCATGTTTAATCCGAAAGGCTTTTTTTTCTCCAAAGTTCATTTTTTTCCCAGTTAATCTGGCAACAGGAGTATTTTAGCTGCCCCAATTTCAATTCAGATTTGCAAGAACTGCCCTCACTGGTTTAGAGAATTAGTTAGATATTCACTCAGACCCCTCTCAGGAGTGAGTGAACCTGGTTATTTTCAAACGTGTGTTTTGCAGTTTTGTGAAGAGCAATCACGCTCAAATGCTCCACGCCCAGTCTCTGGGAAAAAGAAAATTAAGTTACTCAGGCAATCTCCCCTGACATCACATCCACACCCTCATTATCAAATATTGACAAACTTGCGAAACAGGTAATGAGTGAAGACCATGTGGGATGAGGGAGTGTGGTGGGAAACAGTGAGAAACAATCTCAGCAAAGTGGGTTTGGATAAGTATGTGTATGGGAGGGGTGCATAGGACTATTAGTCAAAGGGCAGGGCAATGGCACTAGACAGTTCAGTTTAGACCAGATGGGCCTAAGGACCTGTTTCTGTGCTATAGTACTCTGTTGTTGTTCCTCTCTGTGCCTTGTGGCACATTGGGCAACAACCTTGCTGTTTCCTTAGCATTTTGTCTGTTTTTAATTGCTAGCTTGACACAGCTCAGCATGTAAAGAACCAGCTTGCCTTGAAGTCCGGTGCAGATGCCACTACACCACTGGCCAGCGGTTAGTGCTCTATGATTCTAACCAAAAGACTGAGGTGACAATCCCTGAACTTCTACAGTACCCTTCATATCCTTCAGCATGTTCCATCTGTATCACAGACAACGGGGTCCTCATGAAAGGTCTTGGCCCAAAACGTGACTGTTTATCCATTTCCATGGATGCTGAGTTCCTCCAGCATTTTCTGTGTGTTGCTCTGGATTCCTAGCATCTGCAGACTTACTCATATTTGCAAAGTTTGGTCACTCTATCATTAGTCCTGGTTATGTGACCACTGACACCAGGCAGACAATCTCTGAAGAGTATTGATAATGGTTGGGGTCACCCATCTTGTAAAGACACTGCCTAGAAGGTGGCAATGGCAAACCACTTCTGCGGAAAACTTTGCCAAGAACAATCATGATCACAGAAAGACCATGATCGCCCACGTCATATGACACGGGACATAACAAATGAAAACTCTCTTTATGTGGGAAGCATTATGACTTCCAGCTCCCACAAACAGACATATCGTAAAGATCAGATTTGTTTTTATGCCACTGATTGAGGGATCGATACTGACCAGTGAAAACTGATTAAGCCCTACTCCTCCACCCCTCTTCTTTCCTCATCCACTCACCAAGATAGATCTTGGTTTGGTGTCACAATTGAGAGGTACAAATGCCGGCAGTGTGGCGCTCCCTCAGCACTCTGCTGAGGAGTTGGCTGAGAATTTTACGTTAAAGTTATTGGAATAAGCCTGGAACTCTTAACTCAAAGAGCCAAGACCATCACCCAATGAGTCTAGGTGGTTATATACAGATTAATTACCATGTACACAACAAAAAAAATCTCAGAATAAGCTTCCCATATCATCACAATGTAGTTGTACAAACAAGCGTGAGAACAAAGGGTGCACCACAGGAAATATCAGACCACCAGGGAGAAAGCAAACCAGAGATGCTCCTTGTGAATTTACAATTACACAATACTGTCCAGAAGCCATAGGCACACACACACACACACACATATATATATATATGTAGCTAGGCTTCCCAAGACTTTTTCACAGTACTTTAGTAATTTTATGTATTGCATAATTTTACGTACTACTGCCTCAAAAAAAATTCCATGACATATATGAGTGATGATAAACCTGATTCAGATATGGGTCTCCATTGTGCACTGAGAGTGGAAAAGGGGCAGGGCGAGGGGAATCATGGTTGGGAAAAGGGGAAGGGAGAAGACATTCACGAGATCTGTACTGATGAGCAATACACGAAGAACCTGGCAGCATCTCAAATGGATTAATGAACAGAAATAGACTTGTCGCTCCTGGACATACAAATCATTCACACCTCAGGACAAAGACTGACTAACAGCACTCTTCTCTTCCAAAGCCAGTCACGGGGATGAAGACAATGTCCCACGTGACATCCACTGACAGTAAAAGCTGCTGATAAACTTCCTCTACCAGGGAATGCTTTTGCCAGAATCTCCAAGCACAACAGAAGGAAGTACTTGTCTTGGCATAGCATGCAAACATTGACATACAGTTATGTGCAAAAGCTGTAGGCACACATTTATAGCTCGGGAGACTAAAGACTTTTGCACAGTACTGTAGTAATTTGATGTATTACACTGTATTGCTTGTGCAAAAAAAAACAAACCTCATACCTATGTGAGTGATGATAAACCTGATTCTGAAATGAGTCACTATTGTGGACTGAGAGTAGGAAGGGGTCAGGGAGAGGGGAATTGTGGTTGGGAAAAGGGGAAGGGAGATGGGAGGGAGCAGGAAGCACCAGAGAAACATTCTGTAATGATCAATAAACCAACTGCTTGGAATCAAGTAACCTTAAGGTTGGGTGTGTCTGCACCCGTGCCATTTCCCTACCCACCTTGGAACTCCTTCTCTGCCACCTGTCCCACACCCCTCCCATGGCGCTCCAACCTCACCATTCCCAAGATCCTTAGCCCCTGCTAGATTTAGAAACTCACTCTCCGCTACACTTTCACAAATACAGTATTGTACGCTGTAGACGTGCAGTTATGGATCAGGTCTAGCAACCTTGAACTCACTGGTACAAATCTTACCAAGGCTACACAGTGAAAATCTAAACAAATAAACACAGCAATTTGTGGGTTTGCAGGGAACAAAAAATACTGTTTTCTGAAGCCCAAAATACCTCGGACGTTCTTCAAAGAAAAGAGATTACTGCTGTGGCTTTGGCCTTTTGTGTGGCCCATGGTGATCCTTACCTCCCCAGGCCAGGCAACAAGTACCCATTTGGTGGTGTTGCAACACCTCAAAGTCAAAGTCAATTTATTATCAACGTATATACATGTCAACATATGACTAACACAAGAAAATCTGCAGATGCTGGAAATCCAAAGCAACACACACAAAATGCTGGAGTCAGGCAGTATCTATGAGGAAGAGCAAACAGTACTGTAGTAATTTTATGTATTACACTGTATTGCCTATGCAAAATAAAATTTCATACATTTGTGAGTGATGAACAACCTGATTCTGATATGAGTCTCTATTGTTGACTGAGAGTGGGATGGGGGCTGGGAGAGGGGAATCGTGGTTGAGAAAAGGGGAAGGGAGAGGGGAGGGAGTGGGAAGCAACAGAGAGACATTCTGTAATCATCAATAAACCAATTGTTTGGAATCAAGTAAACTTGCCTGGTGTCTCAGGTCTGGGTGTGTCTGCACCCACGTCACTCCCCCCTTCAACACTCCTTCTCTCCCACCTGTCCCATAACCCTCCAACGGCATTCCACCCTCGCTGTTCCCAAAATCCTTTGCTCCCGTCAGTGTTACAAAATGGTTCTCCACTCCATGTTGACAAATACCCTACCTACAGACATAACTTTTGCACAGTATGTATAAACCAGAAATTCACATACAACAAATTATTTTTTCCAAGATATAGTCACTCATGAAATGCAGTTGCAGACAATAAGTATATACAAACAACAATTAACTAATCTTTATTTGGTCATAATGACAGACACTCAATGGTGTGACAGTATGCAATAGGAAATGTTTCTTAAAGGAGAATTATTCACTTGGTGGCATTAGTAACCAGGCCAGCTTTTTACAACACCTGTCTTTAATTACCCCCGAACCAAGTGGCTTTTGCACATTGGTTTCTGTCAGTCTTTATGTATTTTTTTCATAAGTACTATTATATTTCTTTATTTCACATAAATGCCTGCAAGAAAGTGTATCTCAGGTTAGCATATTGTGATACAGATTGTACTTTGATAGTAAATTTCATTTGAACTTTGCTAATTGCAGATTAAAAATTACATACAAGTTTATAATGGAATATATATGTTTTTCTCCCATTTAGGTTATTGCAAAGATCTAGGAGTTTCACAATCACCACCGCAAGCACTAAATTTTAATTGTAGAATTTAATTAATTGAATGTCATTCCCAAAGATACCATGGTGGGATTTGAATTTGTCTCACAAACAGGTGAAAGTCTGTAGATTCTGGAAAACAAAAGCAAAACACACACAAAATGCTGGAGGAACTCAGCAAGTCAGGCAGTGTCTGCGGAAAAGAGTTAACAGTCGACGTTTCAGACTGAGACCCTTCATCAGAGCTCCCATTTGTCTCTTTAGCATGGATACCAATAAATAACTAACCACTGTGCTACTACATAACTAATGCAAGATCCTTTGTTACTGTATTCCGTAATTTAAACCGCTCCAAAAATAGACAGAAAACATGAAGTGAGGTGTACATTCTCCAAAAGAATAAAGACCTATCACTTATGCAAAGAACCTGAGGGAGCATGCCTGTCTTTAGATCATCCAATGTCTGTGAGCAACTGAGAGAAAAAATCAACTGCAGAGACGAAAAAATTTCATCAATGGAGCAGGAACCTCTGCCTGGAGATGTGCTGACTCTACTTCAAAACCCATACTCCAAGGAGAAGTTCAAGGTCCGCTTCAGTCTGTAAATGGTTCTGTTTCGCACCACTGGTTCCACTGGTTTTCTTGTCAAACCCGCTGAACAGGTATTTAGCAAGTTTGGAATATATGGCTGCTTAACACCCAGTTTTCAACGTCTCATGGTGTTATTGCTTAGTACAATGTGAACTGTACTGTTTCAGCCCCGGGATAAAAGCGCAGAACTAAACAAAGATGAGATTCTTTGATTTTGAAAAACTGGATCGCTAACATATTCTTATTTGCTACTGGTTCTAAGGAAGGCAGAGGGCTAGTGGAAATAATTTGAAAGCAAACAATCTAAAACAAAAACAGAAAAGTCTAGAAATTATCAGCAGCTAGGAAGAAAAGTACTGTCAGCATTCCATTTATTTATTGAGATCCAGCGAGGAGTAGGTCCTTCCAGCCCTTTGCATTGTGCTGCCCTGCTTCCCCACCCCGCTCCCCAATTTAACGCTGGCCTAAAGCATTGTGCTAACCATTACACTACTGTGCGATGGGAATTGAACCCGGGTCGCTGGCACTGTAAAGTGTTGTGTTAACCACTACACTACCGTGTGATGGGAATTGAACCCGGCTCGCTGGCACTGTAAAGTGTTGTGCTAACCACTACACTAACGTGTGATGGGAATTGAACCTGGGTCGCTGGCACTGTAAAGTGTTGTGCTAACCACTACACTAACGTGTGATGGGAATTGAACCTGGGTCGCTGGTACTGTAAAGTGTTGTGCTAACCACTACACTACCGTGTGATGGGAATTGAACCTGGGTCGCTGGTACTGTAAAGTGTTGTGTTAACCACTACACTACTGTGCGATGGGAATTGAACCCGGGTCACCGGTACTGTAAAGCGTTGTGCTAACCACTACACTACCGTGCGATGGGAATTGAACCCGGGTCGCTGGCACTGTAAAGTGTTGTGTTAACCACTACACTACTGTGCGATGGGAATTGAACCCGGGTCACCGGTACTGTAAAGCGTTGTGCTAACCACTACACTACCGTGCGATGGGAATTGAACCCGGGTCGCTGGCACTGTAAAGTGTTGTGTTAACCACTACACTACTGTGCGATGGGAATTGAACCCGGCTCGCTGGCACTGTAAAGTGTTGTGCTAACCACTACACTACCGTGTGATGGGAATTGAACCCGGGTCGCTGGTACTGTAAAGTGTTGTGCTAACCACTACACTAACGTGTGATGGGAATTGAACCCAGGTCGCTGGTACTGTAAAGTGTTGTGCTAATCACTACATTACCGTGCGATGGGAATTGAACCCAGGTCGCTGGTACTGTAAAGCGTTGTGCTAACCACTACATTACCGTGTGATGGGAATTGAACCCGGGTCACTGGTACTGTAAAGTGTTGTGCTAACCACTACACTACCGTGTGATGGGAATCGAACCCGGGTCACTGGTACTGTAAAGCGTTGTGCTAACCACTACACTACCATGCAATTGGAATTGAACCTGGGTCGCTGGTACTGTAAAGTGTTGTGCTAACCACTACATTACCGTGTGATGGGAATTGAACCCGGGTCACTGGTACTGTAAAGTGTTGTGCTAACCACTACACTACCGTGTGATGGGAATTGAACCCGGGTCACCGGTACTGTAAAGTGTTGTGCTAACCACTACACTACCGTGCGATGGGAATTGAACCTGGGTCGCTGGTACTGTAAAACGTTGTGCTAACCACTACTCTACTGTGTGATGGGAATTGAACCCAGGTCGCTGGTACTGTAAAGTGTTGCGCTAACCACTACATTACCAAGCAGCCCTTCAGACTGGAGACTGCTGATAATTTTATGATTTATAGAGCCATAAGATTCAAAGAACATTTCACTTCAATTCAAGCATCATTCAGCTGCACATGAATATCCATAAATACTGTACAACCAAACGAGACAGTGTTACTCCAGGACCAAGGTTCAAACAACTGTACCAACAGTCACTCACAGCACAAACCACACATAGCACATACAAAACACCAAGCACATAAAGATAACAGAATCGTGTTTATCATCAATCACATATGTTATGAAATTTGTTCATTTTGCTGTAGCAGCAACAGTGCAATACATAAAATTGCTACAGTACTACACAAAAATCTTTGGCATTCTAGATAGTCTATATACATGTGCCTGGACTTCTGCACTGTACAACAACCTTCAACACTACCCTCACCAGTGACCATCGTATCATCTGCAAACTTACTAACTCAGCTGTCCACTTCCTCATTCAAGTCATTTCTACAAATCACAAAGAGCAGAGTCACTAAACAGATCCCTGTGGAACAGCACTAATCACCGACATGGTCCCCTCTCAGATCCCCTCGAAACCTCAAACCCCTTACTTTGAATGTATGATAGTTTTTTTCCCCTCTGAGGGGTGGAATAGTTTCTTGCAGTCTGTGCTGTCTCCACCCCACATAATTATCTATACATTCAAAGTGCATTTATTATCAAAGTACACACACAGTATACAACCCTGAGTTTCGACATCCCTGCAGACAGACACAAAACAAGGAAGAACCATGGAATCTGTTCACAGAAAAACATCACACTCTCAATGCGCAAAAAGAACAAATCGCTCAAATGACAAAAAGAAACGAGCAAGAAACACAGAATATAAAACACCAAACCACAGAGTACTCGCCAAAAGTAATACATCATGGAAATGGGTCCCATGGCACAACTTGTGCATTTGAAAACAAAACAGGAGAGCTTTTCTTTATTCACCGATAGACCTCCAGATTCTACTGCTCTGTGGGATTTATAGGTGTTAAAGAACAGCAGAACTCAGTAAAAACCTCCGAGAGGATCACCAGGTTCTACCACACCCCCCCCCCCCACCCCATTTGTGACACAACAGGTATGTTTTATACAGAAGGCCTAAAGCCTATTGAAGATCCCTACCACCAATCCTACAATTTCTTTGACCCACTACCATCAGGAAACTTAAAAAGATACTGCTATGTCTGGGGGCCTGAGTTAGTAGGAAAGACTGAATAGGTTTGGACCTTATTCCTTGGAGTGTAGAAGATTGAGGGAGATTTGATAGAGGTCTAAAACATTTTGAACGATATAGATAGGGTAAATGCAAGCTGCTTCTTCCACTGAGGTTGGGTGGGAATATAACTGGAGGTCATGGATTAAGGGTGAAAGGTGAGAAGTTTAAGGGGAATATGAGGGGAAACTTCCTTCACTCAGAGCGTGGTCAGAGTGTGGAATGAGCTGCCAGCGCAAGTGGTACATGCAAGCCTGATTTCAACATTTTTGTATAGGGTGGGAGAAGTATAGATAAAGTAAATGCAGACAGGCTTTTTTCCACTGAGGTGGTGCCGGACTACAACTAGAGGTTATGGATTAAGGGTGAAAGGTGAAAAGTTTAAGGGGAACATGAAGGGAAACTTCTTCACTCAGAGTGTGGTGAGAGTGTGGAACGAGCTTTCAGCACAAGGGGTGCATGTGAGCTCGATTTCAACGTTTAAGAGAAGTTTAGATAGGTACATGAATAGTAAGGGTATGGAGGGCTATGGTCCAAGTGCAAGTGGTTTACCACCGATTAGATGGGCAGAAGGGCCTATTTCTGTGCTGCACTTTTCTATGACTCTAAGACTAGGACTGCCAGACTGAGTAACAGCTTCTTTCCTCAGGCTGTGAGACTGATGAATACCCTGCCACCACCGAGGTCTCATCACTAGGACAGCAAGCTGCTTGCTGTTTACCTGTGCTGTACACTACATGCAATTTGAATTAATTATTTTATTAACTTATTTATTGTAATATCTTGGTTTATGTGCTGGATATGATACATGTTTTGTGGCTGCACCGTGGTCCAGAGGAACGTTGTTTTATTTCATTGTATGTACGTACAGTCAGATGACAATAATCTTGAACCTGAAAGATTTGCTATTATTCCACCACACAAGTAATTTTATGGAAGGGTAAGTCAGAAGAAGGACAATGTCATCAAGGATGAACCATTCTACTACCTCAGAGATTACTGAATCAGGAATCCATTCAAGGATATTCTCATTGCTGTTGTGCTCACCTGCCTGCAGGAAAGATATCAGTAAGTTATTCTCACAGAAAATAACTTACTGATGTACTGTGTAAAATGATTTACAGAGAGGGATGTGGGTGCCTGGAATGACTTGCCAGGGATGGTGGTGGAGGCTAAAACATTAGGGTTATTTAAGAGCCTCTTGGACATGCACATGGATGAAAGAAAAACAGAGGGTTACAGGGTAGTGTGGGTTTAGTACTTTTTTTTAGGAATATATAGGTTGGCACAACATTGAGGGCTGAAGGGCCTGTACTGTGCTATAGTATTCTAGTGTCTAGAAATGTACAGCACAGAAACATGCCCTTTGGTCCATCTAGTCCATGCTAAACAATTTAAACTGGCTACTCCCATCGACCTACACCCGGACCACAGCCCTCCATACCCCTACCATCCACGTACCTATCCAAACTTTTCTTAAACTTTGAAATTGTGCTCGTACGCACCACTTGTGCTGGCAGCTCATTCAACACTCTCACCAACCTCTGAGTGAATAAGTTTCCCCTCATGTTCCCCTTAAACATTTCAACTTTCGCCCTTAACCCATGACTTCTAGTTGTAGTCCCACCCAACCTCAGTCAAAAAAGCCTGCCAAATTTAACCTATCTAACCCCTCATAATTTTGTACACCTCTATCAAATAAGATTGAAAGAGAAAATTTACAAGGATGTTGCCAGGAGTTGAGTACGTGAGTAATAGGGAACCGTTGAATAGATTAGAATTTTATTTCCCAGAGTTGCAGGAGGATGAGGGAGATTTGAAAGAGAAAGGGTTGAGGGGTATAGACAAGGTAAATGCATGCAGTTTTTCTCCACTGAGGTTAGGACTAGAGGTCATGGGTTAAGGGTGAAAGGTGAAATGTTTAAAGGGAACATGAAGGGAAAATTCTTCAATCAGAGCATGGTGAGAGTGTGGAATGAGCTGCCAGTGAAAGTGGTGCATGCAATTTCAATTTCAACTTCAACATTTAAGAGAAGTTTGGATAAGTAAATGGATGGGACGGTTGTGGAGGATAATGGTCCAGGTGCAGGTTGATGGGATGAAGCATAATAACAATTTAGCATGGACTAGATGGACCAAAGGGTCTGCTTATGTGCTGTAGTTCTCTATAACTATAAAAAATTGCAGCATTCCAACCAACCTCTGAGAATCCTTACACCATGACTACTCCAAAGTGGAGCATCTGGATTATCACTGTGGACCTAGAGTTCATGCATCAGGGGCACATGGAAATTCAGCTGAGACACCAAAACAAAGCACCCTGATAAGGGGTCTCAACCTGAAACTTCGGCTGCCTATTCCTCACCATAGATGCTGCCTGACCTGCTGAGTTCCTCCAGCGTTCTGTGTGTGTGTTAAACATCCAAATGAATGCATTGTCATCATCTATATGTGCCACGTCGTATGACATAATCATTATCTGCCGCATCATATGACATGGTGATCATGGTCTTTGACCAAGTTTGTTCTTGGACAAATTTTTCTACAGAAGTGGTATACCATTGCTTTCTTCTGGGCAAGATGGGTGACCCCCAGCCATTATCAATACTCTTCAGAGATTGTCTGCCTGGCATCAGTGGTCACACAACCAGGACTTGTGATCTGCACCAGCTGCTCATATCACCATCCACCTTCTGCTCCCATAGCTTCAGGTGACCCTGATCAGGAAGGGGGGAGGGGGTAAAGGAGCTAAGCAGGTGCTACACCTTGCCCAAGGCTAGTGGAGGGAAGAAGCGCCTTACACCTCCGTTGGTAGAGATGCATCTCCACTGCCACCCAAAAAAGAGTGCACTCCCATCTTATTATGGCCTGCCAGAGATAAGGCTGAAAGATCTATTCTCTCTGCTCTTCTGGACTGAATGGCGTGAGCAGAGTTCAAGTTCAAGTTAATTGTCATCCAACAGTACACATGTACCCTGCCAAACGACACAATGTTCCTTGTTGACCTGGAGAAGATGGAAGATGCTCCCATCAGTTAGAGAGTCTAGAATGTAAGGGCACAGCCTCAGAATGAAGAGAAGTCCCTTCATAGCTGAGATGAGGAGGAATTTCTTCTGAAACTGGTGAATCTGTGGAATTCATTGCCACTGAGGACTGTGGAGGCCAAGTCACTGGATGTACTTAAGGCAGAGACTGATAGGTTCTTGATTAGTTGGGGGCTTAAGGGTTATGGAAAAAAAGCAAGAGAATGAGACTGAAAATAATCAGTCATGACTGAATTGTGGAGCAAACTATTCTGATCCTATACTATATGAAGTTATTTCTTTCTTAGTCTGTTTGAAACGCATGGAATAACATCCTCTTCCAAAATACTTCAGCAATTTGAGACTTGAAATTATCCCAGCGCAGGATGGCAGAGTGGACGGTATATTTTTTATGTTGAGGGGGACTGACTGGAATTGACAAGGCACTGACTTCATAAGGGATGGCTGTTTACCTGCTCTGTGTAGGTAGAGGGGAATTGGTTCCATTGAATATTAGATCGCTAATTGGTTAATTAGAAGTTACAATATAAAAATGTACTGATAACTACGTTTGGAAAATCTTGAGAACGGGTACGTGCAAAAGTAGTAGTATTAAAGAAGAAAGGAATGGAACATGATCTGACCCTGCAGCAAAAGAAATTGTCATATAGATGGAAAATGATTACATTTTTGGTCTGTGAAAGTCACTCAATTAATCAACACAGACTGCAATAGCACACACTCGGATCATCACTTTTATGGTTGAGTTGTGTTTGATTCAACCATTTGAAAGAGAGACAGGAAGATAGATATACACACACACAGACCATTAGAAAGGTTCTGATCTATTCTGGGCTCAACACATTGATGCAATTATGAAAAAGACATGCCAGTGACTCTAATTTCTTAGAAGATTAGTGAAATTTGGTATGTCACCAAAGACTCTTACAAACTTCTACAGATCTATGGTGGAGAGCATTCTGACTGGTTGCATCACTGTCTGGTACGGAAGTTCAATGCAAGAGGGTGCAGAAGGTTATAGACTCAGCCAGCTGCCTGTGGCAATGAATTCCAGAGATTCACCATTCTCTGGCTAAAGAAATTCCCCCATACGTCCATTCTAAAAGGATGTCTCTCTTCTCTGAGGCTGTATTCTCTGGTCTTAGATTCCCCTACCATAGGAAACATCATCTTCACATCCATCTAACAAGTCCTTTCAACATTCGATAGGTTTCAATGAGATCCACACCCCCCTCCACCCCCATTCATCTGAATTCCAGTGAGTACAGGCCCAGAGCATCAAACACTCCTCATATGATAAGCCTTTCAATCCTGGAATCACTTTCATGAACCTCCTTTGAACCCTCTCCAATTTCCTGACACAGATTTACAAATCACAAGATAAACACAGAACATGGTTGTCATGCTTGCGTCCAAGGGTTAAACTGCACAATTCTTTTGACCCCCTATTGAGGAATTACACCACACGTCAACAGCTCTTCAGGTGCTCTCCCTTCACTGCATCAGTTCCTTCTCACTCCTCCCAATATTCACCCAGATTTATCTGGTGAAGTTTTTTCATTTAAGATCGAAATAATGACTTGGATCTGCTTGGTATTTGGAGGAAGAACCAACATTTTTGGGAGAGGAGATGGGAGCTACCAGCTCACCTTCCTGACTGCAGGACCAACTTTTTCAGACAGAATTTGGGAGGGACCCAGTCTAGAAAGCAAAATGCTGTTGATGATCGAGTCCTACAGAAACATCAACAGATCTGAAATTTTAACATCATTCTTTCATCACTGATACTGCCTGACCTGCCGAGTGTTTGCAGCAATGGATTTGCAGAGAAACTCTATCAAAAATATCACCTGGACCTTGGAACTGAGCATTTTTCCACCAAAGCCAAAATGGCACATATTTGCTTATTTGAACGGATCTTTTCTCAGACACTGGATTAAGTTTCCAGGCTTCCATTTTCTCCCAGGGCCAGGTTCAAGGCTCAAGGTAAGTACGTTTGCAGTGTACAACTAACTCCGAGATTCATCTTGTCCTGATGGTCCAGTTTTGACAGATTAAAGTGAGACATGCAATGCAATAGAAACAGAAGATGCTGGAATAATCTGTTTATTCATCTTCAGCCTGACCTGCTGAGTTCCTCCTGCATTTAGTGTGTATTGCTGGACTAATCAACCATCTGGTCAGTCAGCAGCTGAGTAAAGAATAACAAAGCCATTTCCTTCCATCAGAGCACAGTAAAGTCAGACGAGAGTGCTAGTCACTTTTTTTAAAAAATACAACCTTCTTTGATCAACCTCTGTAATAAACAGGGAATGTAGTTTGCCTTTATATGCTATATGAGAAGCCTGCTAATACATTAAGATTCCTTTCAGACTATACCAGAAGTTCCCAACCATTCTTATGCCAGTGGACCAATACCATTAAGCAAGGGGTTCGTGGACTATACTTTAGTGCAGGGACATCCAGAGGATGTATAAAGGTGCTATATAAATGCATGCTTTTCTTAGAAGGAGTTGAAATTTATTTTCACGGCACTGTAGTAGTTAGCACAACATTTTACAGTAGCAGTGACCCGGGGTCAATTCCCATCACACGGTAGTTTACTGGTTAGCATAACGCTTTACAGTACGAGCGACCTGGGTTCAATTCCCATCACACGGTAGTGCAGTGGTTAGCACAATGCTTTACAGTACCAGTGACCCGGGTTCAATTCCCATTGCACGGTAGTGTAGTGGTTAGCACAACACTTTACTGTACCAGTGACCCGGGTTCAATTCCCATCACACGGTAGTGTAGTGGTTAGCACAACACTTTACAGTACCGGTGACCCGGGTTCAATTCCCATCACACGGTAGTGCAGTGGTTAGCACAATGCTTTACAGTACCAGTGACCCGGGTTCAATTCCCATTGCACGGTAGTGTAGTGGTTAGCACAACACTTTACTGTACCAGTGACCCGGGTTCAATTCCCATCACACGGTAGTGTAGTGGATAGCACAACGCTTTACTGTATTACTGACCTGGGTTGAATTCCTGTTGCTGCCTAATAGGAATCTGTATATTCTCCCCATGTCTCTGCAGTTTGCTCCGGGTGCTCTGGTTTCCTTCCACGATCCAAAGACGTACCGGTTGGTAGTTTAATTGGTCATTGTATATTGTCCTGAGATTAGGCTGGGGTTAACTCAGTGCATTGGTCAGCGGTGAGGCTTGAATGGCCAGAAGGGCCTTTTCTGCTCTATCTCTCAATAAATATCAAGAACACGAGATGAAGAGTCCTTGAAAGTGAGTCAATAGGATGTAGGAACATTTCAATGATGGGGCAAGTGAAGTTGAGTGAAGTTATCTGCTTTCATTCAACAGCCTGATGGTTGAAGGGTAATAACTGTTCCTGAACCTGTTGGAATGATTCCTAGGTGGTGGGGGTCCCTGATGATGGTTGCTGCTTTCCTGTGGCATCATTTCATATAGATGTTCTCAGTGTTGGGGAGGGCTTTACCCATGACAGACTGGGCCGTATCCACTACTGTCTGTACGATTTTCCATTCAAGGGCATTGCTTTGGTTGTGTAGAACATTTGCTTCCAAAAATATTCTTGATTGCTCACTTTGGGAACCCAGAGGAAATGAAAGGTGCTATATCAATGCAAGCTTTTCTCAGAACAAGTAGAAACTTTGT
This sequence comes from Hemitrygon akajei, assembly GCF_048418815.1. NCBI lineage: Eukaryota > Metazoa > Chordata > Chondrichthyes > Myliobatiformes > Dasyatidae > Hemitrygon > Hemitrygon akajei. Next base: position 121,132,261 of record NC_133130.1, on the reverse strand, counting down.
GGTTTCTCAGGTTCTCTGAAATCGTCCACAATTGGATTTTATGTTATATCTCAACAAAGCAGCACAAGGAGAGTTTGCTCCGAAAGCTCACAAATAATCTATATTAAAGAAAGCTTTCCCAGCATATTAGATAAAACAGTAACACTACATTCTGATCAACATTGGGACAAGCAGCTGAATAACGTAATTGCTTGGCTACAACTTTCGCTCCTTTCCTGAGATAATCCACTTCACCAATGCCAAGGAAGTCAAACTGACCATTTGCATTAAAACCCACAAGCCACAAATCTGCACGATCTTGTTTAAATGATTTTTCCAGGCAAAGCTGGCATGAGAGAGAACATTCACGAGATCTGTACTGATGAGCAATACACGAAGAACCTGGCAGCATCTCAAATGGATTAATGAACAGAAATAGACTTGTCGCTCCTGGACATACAAATCATTCACACCTCAGGACAAAGACTGACTAACAGCACTCTTCTCTTCCAAAGCCAGTCACGGGGATGAAGACAATGTCCCACGTGACATCCACTGAGAGTAAAAGCTGCTGATAGACTTCCGCTACCAGTGAATGCTTTTGCCAGAATCTCCAAGCACAACAGAAGGAAGTACCGTAGATTCCGGATTTTAAGCCGCTACTTTTTTCCCACATTTTGAACAGCTTTGAACTCTGCGGCCTTTAATACGGTGCGGCTAATGCATTATTTTTTTTCATGCCGCCAAAAACATTTTGCCTCGTAACAGTAGACCAATAAAATTGATGAGTAGTTCACAGAGGTCCAATGAAATTGTACGATAAATCAAGCGCACTTTCACAATTAAATTATTGTAAATCAGTCATTTGTACTCACCCTCATCAACATGGAAAACACTCGAAGAAAAGCATTGTGCTGCCTTTATGGCAGTTATTTAGTTTATAATATTTTCGCTTAGTAATTCATTTTCTAGTTAAAGTTAGAAGAGTTTTAACTATATTTGTTTTCTGTACTACATCGCGGGATGCTATGACGTCACACCCGGTTTCGCCGCGTCTTGTGGGAAAAATACCGGTTTGCGATAAACGGGAAGGCGGGGGGCGAGCGGCGGAGCCAAAACGCTGCTTTTAAGTTAAAGGCGATCAATAACTTTTCCTGGTAGGCTGCAGTATATATATTTTTTACCAGTCGTTAGGAGATATTGGAATGTTGTTCAGTAAAAAAGTATACGCAACGTATATTTAAAAGTAGCCGCGTTACAGGCACGGTTCGAAAAAAAGCATTTGCAATATGTATTTGTTTATGTTACCATATGGATTTAATTAAAAGTTAAAAAATCCTCACGTGTAATATCTTTCTGTGTAAATATCTCATATTACAACGTGGGACACCTGCGGCCAAAAATCCGGTGCGGCCTGTACAAGTAAAAAATTGATTTTCTTTCTAAAATTAGAGCCAGCGGCTTTTAATCAGGTGCGCTCTGTAGTCCGGAATCTACGGTACTTGTCTTGGCATAGCATGCAAACATTGACATACAGTTATGTGCAAAAGCTGTAGGCACACATTTATAGCTCGGGAGACTAAAGACTTTTGCACAGTACTGTAGTAATTTGATGTATTACACTGTATTGCTTGTGCAAAAAAAAAACAAACTTCATACCTATGTGAGTGATGATAAACCTGATTCTGAAATGAGTCTCTATTGTGGACTGAGAGTGGGAAGGGGTCAGGGAGAGGAATCGTGGTTGGGAAAAGGAGAAGGGAGATGGGAGGGAGCAGGAAGCACCAGAGAAACATTCTGTAATGATCAATAAACCAACTGCTTGGAATCAAGTAACCTTAAGGTTGGGTGTGTCTGCACCCGTGCCATTTCCCCACCCACCTTGGCACTCCTTCTCTGCCACCTGTCCCACACTCCTCCCTAAGGCGTTCCAACCTCACCATTCCCAAGATCCTTAGCCCCTGCTAGATTTAGAAACTCACTCTCCGCTCCACTTTCACAAATACAGTATTGTACGCTGTAGACGTGCAGTTATGGATCAGGTCTAGCAACCTTGAACTCACTGGTACAAATCTTACCAAGGCTACACAGTGAAAATCTAAACAAATAAACACAGCAATTTGTGGGTTTGCAGGGAACAAAAAATACTGTTTTCTGAAGCCCAAAATACCTCGGACGTTCTTCAAGGAAAAGAGATTACTGCTGTGGCTTTGGCCTTTGTGTGGCCCATGGTGATCCTTACCTCCCCAGGCCAGGCAACAAGTACCCATTTGGTGGTGTTGCGACACCTCAAAGTCAAAGTCAATTTATTATCAACGTATATACATGTCAACATATGACTAACACAAGAAAATCTGCAGATGCTGGAAATCCAAAGCAACACACACAAAATGCTGGAGTCAGGCAATATCTATGAGGAAGAGCAAACAGTCGAATTTCGGGCCGAGACCCTTCTTCAGGACTGAGATATTTTTGGGATTTCGGGATCAAATGAAAAGTGGAAGAGGTAAAAGGGTCAAAGTTGTGAAGTGGATGAGGTAAAAGGGTCAGAGATGGTAGCAATTAGTAATAGAGAAGGCCAAATACGTGGTTCAAAACAGAAGCCAGGGAAGTGATGGGGGAAATTCAGGAAGGGGAAGAGGAGGGAAATCTCACACCTGTTGTCATCAAGGGGGTCAGCAGTGGAAAGTGTGAGCTGCTGCAAGTTCTGGGTGTCAACAACTCAGTGGATTTATCCTGGGCCCAACATATTGATGCAATGACAGAGAAGGTACCTCAGGCTTCATTAGGAGTCTGAGGAACTAGATGTTAAATGTCTATTTATGAAACTATGTTCCAAAGTTTCCACTTTGAATCTGAGCTCTAATAACAACGGCAACAAAAATTTTGCATCCAGAATGCCTTTGCGTGTATCTTATGGATTTTTGGGCTGCTGATCATGAAAATCACCATGAAATTTCCCTATCATGCACCATTAAAAAAAATAACCGGTATTTGTTATTTGAATTCATAATTCTAGTTAGATTTACTGATGCCAAGATTAAGGAAGGCATACTTATTGGTCCTCAAATCAAAGAATACAAAGAACTTCTAGTGGGACCAGAGAAAATCACATGGAAGGCATTCAAGGATGTTACTGAAAATTTTCTTGGCAACTACAGAGCATCAAACTACGTGCAGCTGGTTGATTGAAAACCATGAAGTGCAACATGTCACTAAGGATTCATATTCTACATTCCCATTTAGACTGCTTCCCTGCAAATCTTGGCGCTGTCAGCAATGATCATGGTGAAAGTTTTCACCAGGACATTGTGGTCATGGGTAAATAGTATCAGGGCAACTAGAATTTATCAATGTTGGCTGATTATCGTTGGACACTTAAATGAGAAACTTTAGATGTTGAGTACAAAAGAAAATCAACAACAAAACATTTTCAGCTGAGTTGAACTATTGCAAAGCATCAGCACCATCATGCAATTAAATGCATTATATTCAATAAAGGCTAACTTCTTGCTTCTCCAAATTCTTATGTGATACAAGTAGTCTGAAATCATATTTGTGTTCAGCTTCAAGCGACCTGTCATTATCAAAGAACAATTCTGAGGAAGCAACACTTTTGAAAAAATTTGTTGTCGAGAGTAATAAATAGTATTCAATATTTCAACAGAACATAGAACACAGACCAACACAGCACAGGAGCAGGTCCTCAGACAACAATAATGTGCTGAACCAATCAATTAATAATTAACCGGCAAACTAGACTAATCTCTTCTACTTGCACAATATCCATCTCCTTCCATTTCCCTCGCATTCGTCTGTCTATTGAAATGTCTCTTAAAATTCCTTACTGATTCTGTCTCTATCAGCACCCCAGGCAGCACATTCCTAGTGCTTAGCACTCTGTGTCAAAAAACTTGCCCCTCACATCTCCTTTTTATTAACCCCCCCCGCCCCCCCATCTCACCTTAAATTCAGTGGTGTGCAGAAGATGTACAACACATCAAACCCTGAGTAGATAGGCTACAGTAGCAGAAGTCCACACCGGGTTCCATTGCTGTACCTAATAAAGAGGCCTCTGAGTGTATATACACTTTGATAATAAATTATACTTTAATTTGCTGAATTATGTGACAAAAGTAGTGCAGTGGGGGAAAACTGGAGAGTTTCAAAAAAATATTCCAAAAAATCAACTCTTTATTCCTCACCATAGATGCTGCCTGACCCGCTGAGTTCCTCCAGCATTCTGTATGTGTTACTCTGGATTTCCAGCATCTGCAGAATTTCTTCTGTTTATAAATTGGAAAATCAACCTATTTTAGTGGTTAGTGTAAAATTATTGCAGCTTGGGACATTGGATTTAGGAGTTCAGTCCCAGCGTCCTCTGTAAGGAGTTTGTACATCCTCCTTGTGGAATGCATGGGTTTTCTCCGGGTGATCCTCTTTCCTCCAACAGTCCAAAGACGTGAAAATCTGCAGATGCTGGAAAGCCAAAATAACACAAACAAAATGCTGAAGGAACTCAGCAAATCAGGCAGTATCTATGGAAATGAATAAACAGTCGACGTTTCGGGCCGAGACCCTTCATCAGGACTGGAAAGGAAGGGGAGAAGTCAGTGTAAAATGGTGGAGGGAGAAGAGGAAGAAGTACAAGGTGAAGAGCTAGTTAGTAGGTTAAAATGATCATTGTAAATTTTCTCATGATTAGGCCTGGATTAAATTGGGGATTACTGGGCGGTGCTGATCGAAGCACTGGATGGGCCTATCCTGCGCTGTCTCAATAAATAAACATCATAGACGGAACTGTCTCCATTAGTCCGTAGGTTTTCTTCAGTTATATACCTGATGCCTGCATTTGGGAACTAACTCAAAATCTGGATCAAATCAATGCCACTAAACTACATAAACTATAAAGCACTGCTTACACTTTGAGAGCTATCAGATTTTAATCCAAGTAATCCAAATGAGAAGTTTACTTGGTGTTTTACATTGAGTTATCCAAACCGAAAACTACCACATAAACTAGCAGACTGATAAATGTGTAAAATTCCTCTCTGAAAGGAAAAAGAATGCAGCACAAATCTTCTCCTGGATTGGGGCGACATTATTCGTCATTTTCATGGTGAGGTAGCTGGCATGGCGTAACGCCTTTTCACATGTTACAACTAAACTGCAAGCTTTGAATTACAGGAATTATTTAATCTGCCTCTGTAACACTTCACAATCACAAGCCAGATGGCTTATGACACTCCGATAAATGTTACTTCCTTCCACTCGCCTTCTATCGAGCCCAGAATCCAGAAAATTCCGCAGGTCAGGAAGGGGCAACATAGAAAATGTTTGAGGAGTTCAGTCAAGGAGGGGAGCATCTCTGGAGGTTCCTGACTTATTGGGTTCCTCCAGCTTTTTGTTTGTGATGCTCCGGATTCTAGCATCTGTAGTTTCTTCTGACCCCAAGTCAGGAAGGATGTCCAGAGAGACAGACGTCAGAGGCCCTTAGTAAAAAATGGGGAACAATTCAGATTCAGATTCAGTTTATTGTCATTTAGAAACCACAAATGCAATGCAGTTTAAAAATGAGACAACGTTCCTCCAGAATGATATCACAAAAGCATGTGACAAAACAGACTACACCAGAAAATCCACATAACGTTTGGCAATCCCCAATCCAGAGTCCGGAGAGGCTGCTGCGTATTAATATCACGCTATCATCTTAGCGCGTTCCCCGGAAAGGAGCTCCAAATCCACCATTCAAAACAAGACCAAAAACTAAAGCTACAAGACCTGCACAAAACTTACAACATATAGTTACAACAGTGCAAACAATAGCATAATTGATAAAAAAACAGACCATGGGCACAGTAAAAATAGTCCAAAGATGTTAAAGGACTATAAGTTCAAAAGAAATCACCACACAGTTTCCACAAGCCCCCAGGGTCCCAACAGACTCGCCATCTCACGCCAGCGGCAGAAGAGAATATCCCCGCTATGGACTTCCACGGCGCCACCCAACTCAGCCTTGCAGACGCAGCACACAATGAAAGCTCCGTCGAACCCAGCCTCATAGACGCAGCACACAACCAAAGCAACCTGACCGCAGCGGACTCCGAGTCCGTCGAACCTCCGAGTCAACGACCATCCCCTCCGGCACAGCTTCTCCGAGCACCATCCTCTGCCGAGCCCCACCAATTGCCATCGGCAATGCAACCCCGAGGACTGGGGGCCTGTTCTTCCCAGCAGAGTCCCGGACCTCACAGCAGCAGCAGCAACGAAGAAGGTCTTCCTGGAGATTTCCCAATGTTCCTCCATGCTCCCACGTCCATTTTCAATCGATTATGATTGCACATGGCACCCCACTTCACAAATAACAGATAATCAGCTCCGGAGTGGCCGCTGCAAGCTGCGTCGCGCCGCCATCTTGGATCTTGGATCTTGGATCACAAGTTTTTTCCAGCAACGGCAGTCTTATCTCAACAAGTTAGTCAAAATAAGAATCTCAAAGCCTGAAAGCATGTATCACCAGGATCAAGAAACAATAACTATAGAACAGAGATCACACAACATCTATGAAGAGGAATAAACAGCCACCGTTTCAGGCTGAGACCCTTTTTCACAACTTTGTCTTGGACTGATATGTTGACTGTTTATTACCCTCCATAGATTCTGCCTAACCTGTAGAATACCTCCAGCATTTGAAAAATCTCTTGTGTTTCTATTGAACTGACCTCTTGCACAACAAAATCAAGTCAAGTCACTTTTTATTGTCATTTCAACCATAACTGCTGGTACAGTACACAGTAAAAACGAGACAGTGTTTTTCAGGACCATGGTGCTACATGAAACAGTACAAAAACTACACTGAACTACGTAAAAACACAGGAAAAAAACCTACACTAGACTACAGACCTACCCAGGACTGCATAAAGTACACAAAACAGTGCAGGCATTACAATAAATAATAAACAAGACAATAGGCACAGTAGATGGCAGTAAGTTGGTGTCAGTCCAGGCTTTGGGTATTGAGGAGTCTGATGGCTTGGGGGAAGAAACAGTTACATAGTCTGGTCGTGAGAGCCCAAATGCTTCGGTGCCTTTTCCCAGACGGCAGGAGGGAGAAGAGTTTGTATGAGGGGTGCGTGGGGTCCTTCATAATGCTGAATTATCATGAAATCTTTCAGTCTACAGAACTGTGCGAAAGTCTTAGGCACACAGACACACTTGGTACCTAAGACTTTTGCATGGTACTATAGTAATTTTATGTATTGCACTGTATTGCTGCCACAAAAAAAATTTTCATGACATATGTGAGTGATGATAAACCTGATTCTGACATGGGTCTCTACTGTGGACTGAGAATGTGAAGGGGGCAGGGAGAGGGGAATCATAAGACCATAGGATATAGGAGCAGAATTAGGCCACTTGGTCCATCGAAGCCTGCTCCATCATTTCATAATGGGTGATTATGAAATCCCATATGAAATCAGCCCCAATCTCCTGCCTTTTCCCCATATCCCAAACACAGTTTGTGGGAATGAATTCCAGCGATTCACCACCTCCGGCCAGAGAAATTCCTCCTCACCTCCATTTTAAGGACACCACTTTATTCTGACACCAAAATTGAACTCCAAACTCCCGAACGACCCCAACTGTAATACATTGTCGTGGTGAGCTACGAGACAGAAGGGTGAGTTAAAAATCAATACAATATCCTGGGCTGAAAGGCCTGTAATCAGAATCAGGTTTAATATCACCAGCAAATGTCATGAAATTTGTTATCTTTGTGGCAGCAGTACAATGGAATACATAAAAATAGAGAAAAAAAAGCCTCTGACAGTCAGAGGTTTTTTTCCCAGGGCTGAAATGGCTGAGGGCACAGTTTTAAGGTGCCTGGAAGTAGGTACAGAGAGGGTCAGGGGTAAGTTTTTTTTTTACGCAGAGAGTGGTGAGTGTATGGAATAGGCTGCTGGTGATGACAGTGAAGGCAATATGATAGAGTCTTTTAAGAGACTCATGGAGCTTAGAAAAATAGAGGGCTGTGGGTAACCCTAAGTAATTTCTAAAGTAAGGGCATGTTTGGCACAGCTTTGTGAGCCAAACGGCCTGTATTGTGCTGTAGGTTTTCTATGTTTCTAAAACTGTGAATTACAGTAAATATATATAAATTAAATTAATAGAGCAAAAGGAGAGGGAAAAAAAGGCGAAATAGTGTTCATGAGTTCAATGTCCATTCAGAAATCAGATGACAGTGAGAAAGAAGCTGTTTCTGAATTGCTGAGTGTGTGCCTTTCTATGTCACCTGTTCTACATTCTAATAATTAGCAGCCAGGCTGAAATTCTTGGCTTTCTTGACTACAATACTGGGACAGATTGGTGAGAGCCTTCCCATTTTCATTTCATAAGTTCTCATCTCCAGTACCCATTTGCCATATTTTAGCAAAAGCCCATCAAAACATCTCTACCAGATTAAACCCACTTTGCCCAGTCCCTCTCTGCAACTGTGATCATATCCACAATTGCACCTTTGAGTTGCATCACAACACTTTATAGATGATAAAACTCTCTGCTGTTATAAGAGGAATGTGGGCAAAAGGAAGAGCTAATGTGATCAGAGTCAATCCCACCAATTCCAAGTCCAATGACACAGTGGATTCATTTTACTTGGGCTGTGTGGTGGACGGAGTGTTTACTGGGGCACTCAGCATGCTTTGTGAATAATTATGCAGAATTTATCCCGGTTACATGCTCAGTGGTCACTTTGCTACCTCCTATACCTAATATAGTGGCTACTGAGTGTATGTTCATGGTCTTCTGCTGCTGCAGCTCATCCACTTCAAGGTTCAACACGTTGTGCATTCAGAGATGCTCTTTTGCACACCACTGTTGTAACGCGTAGCTATTTGAGTTACTGTCACCTTCCTGTCAGCTTGAACCAGCCTGGCCATTCCTTTCTACCTGCTCTCATTACCAAAGCACTTTTGCCCACAGAACTGCCACTCACTGGATGTTTTATTTAGTTTTTGCACCACCCTCTGTAAACTCAAACAACAAATTTCACGAAATATGCCTGCGATACTAAACCTGATTCTGATCCTGAACTCTAGAGACAGTTGAGCTTGAAAATCCCAGGAGATCAGTAGTTTCTAACACATTCAAACCACCCAATCTGGCACCAGTAATCACTCCAAGGTCATTCAACAGGACATGTCCACTCTGACTGTCAAATCATGGAGGAACCTTCACAAATTCCCACAAGCCCCGACAACCCTACTATTTCAATCTCTGAGGTTGGCATGAGAGCATCCTTCAGGAGGATGAATCCATAAGAAGTATCCAGCCCATACGGTGTGTACTGGGCCAAGTACTGATATGCTAAACCAGCTGGCTGGACTGTTCACTGATTTCTTCAACCTCTCACTTTAGCAGTCTGAGGTAGCCACTTGCATCAGACCGGCTTCAATTATACCGGTGCACAAGAAGAACCTGGTGAGCTGCCTCAATTACTATTATCCGGTAGCCATTACATGCACAGTGATGAAGTGTTTTGAGAGGTTGGTGATGGAAGATATCAACTCCTGCCTGAGGAGTGACTTAGATCCATTCCAATTTGCCTAGCAGAGCAACAGGTCCACAGTAGATGCGATTTCATAGGTTCCTCACTAACCCTGAACCATCTGGACAACAAAGATGCATATATCAGGATGATCTTTATTGACCAGCTTACCATTCAATAACATCATCCCCTCAAAACCAATCAATAAGCTTCAATACCTTGCCCTCAATACAACCTTGTGCAATTAGATCCTCAATTTCCTCACATGTAACCCCAGATTGGATTGGCAGCAACATCTCCTCCATGATTTTCATCAGCACAGGTGCACCACATGGCTGTGTGCTTAGCCCCCTGCACTATACACTTTAGACTGTGAGGCTAAGCATAGCTCCAATGCCCACATTCAAGTTTGCTGATGACACCATTATCATTGGCCAAATCAAAGGTGGTAATACATCAGTACATAGGAGGGAGAATGAAAATCTGGCTGAAGGGTGTCCCAATAAACTCTCACTCAACAGTAACACAGAGAGCTGATTACTGACTATAGGAGGAGGAAGCTGGAGGTCCATGAGCCAGCACTCATCGGGGATCAGAGGTGAAGAGGGTCAGTAACATTTCAGAGGATCTGTCCTGGGCCAGCACATACGTGTAATTTCAAAAAAGGCTGGGGAGCACCTCTACTTTCTCATACCATAAGGTATAGGAGCAGAATTAGGACATTTAGCCCATCAAGATTTCTCCACCATTTCAACATGGCTGATCCAGTTTTTCTCTCCTGCCTTCTCCCTGTATCCCTTCATGCCCTGACCAATCAAGAATCTGTCAACCTCTGCCTTAAATATTCCTCCACAGCTGCCTGTGGCAAAAAATTTCAGAGATTCACTGCTCACAAGCTAAAGAAATTCCTCATCATCTCTGTTCTAAAAGGACACCGCTCTATTCTAAGGCTCTGTCCTCTAGTCTAAGCCTCTCCTATCATAGGAAACACCCTCCCCACATCCACTCATCAAGGCCTTTCACCATTTGATAGGTTGCAATGAGGTCTTCGGAATTCTAGTGAATATAGACCCAAAGCCATCAAACACTCCTCATATGACAAGCCTTTCAATCCTGGAATCATTTTCGTGAACCTCCATTGAACTCTCTCCAGTTTCAGCACATTCTTTCTAAGGGGTCCAAAACTGCTCACAATACTCCAAATAAGGTCTCACCAGTGCTTTATATAGTCTCAACACTACATCCTTGCTTTTATATTCTAGTCCTCTGGAAATGAATGCTGACATCACATTTGCCCTTCCACACCACAGACTCAGAAAGTGCAAATTAACCTTTAGGGAGTCCAGCACAAGGATTCCCAAATCCCTTTGCACTTCAATTTTTTGTATTTTCTCTCCATTTAGAAAATAGTCAACCCTTTCATATCTTTTACCAAAATGCATGACCATACACTTCCTGACACTACAGTGGCATGCAAAAGTTTGGGCACCACTGGTCAAGATTTCTGTCACAGTGAGTAAGCGAGTAAAAGCAAGTAAGAGATGACCTGATTTCCAAAAGGCATAAAGTTAAAGATGACACATTTCTTTAACAATTTAACAAAATTACTTTTTTATTTCCATCTTTTACAGTTTCAAAATAACAAAAAAGGAAAAGGGCCCGAAGCAAAGGTTTGGGCACCCTGCATGGTCAGTACTTAGTAACACCCCCTTTGGCAAGTATCACAGCTTGTAAACGCTTTCTGTAGCCAGCTACGAGTCTTTCAATTGTTATTTGGGGGATTTTCACCTATTCTTCCCTGCAAAAAGCTTCTAGCTCTGTGAGATTCTTGGGCCATCTTGCATGCACTGCTCTTTTGAGGTCTATCCACAGATTTTCAATGATGTTTAGCTCGGGGGACTGTGAGGGCCATGGCAAAACCTTCAGCGTGTGCCTCTTGAGGTAGTCCATTTTGGATTTTGAGATGTGTTTAGGATCATTATCCTGTTGTAGAAGCCACCCTCCTTTCATTTTCAGCTTTTTTACAGACGGTGTGATGTTTGCTTCCAGAATTTGCTATTTAATTGAATTCATTCTTCCCTTTACCAGTGAAATGTTCCCCGTACCACTGGCTGCAACACAAGCCCAAAGCATGATCGATCCACCCTGTGCTTAACAGTTGCAGAGGTGTTCTTTTCATGAAATTCTGCACTGTTTTTTCTCCAAACATACCTTTGCTCACTGTGGTCAAAAAGTTCTATTTTAACTTCTTCAGTCCCCAGGACTTGTTTCCAAAATGCATCAGGCTTGTTTACATGTTCCTTTGCAAACTTCTGGCACTGAATTTTGTGGTGACGGCGCAGGGAAGGTTTTCTTCTGATGATTCTTCCATGAAGGTCATTTTTGTGCAGGTGTCGTTGCACAGTAAAACAGTGCACCACCACTCCAGAGTCTGCTAAATCTTCCTGAAGATCTTTTGCAGTCAAACGGGGGTTTTGATTTGCCTTTCTAGCAATCCTACAAGCAGTTCTCTCGGAAAGTTTTCTTGGTCTTCCAGACCTCAACTTGACCTCCACCGTTCCTGTTAACTGCCATTTCTTAATTACATTACAAACTGCAGAAATGGCTACCTGAAAACACTTTGCTATCTTCTTATAGTCTTCTCCTGCTTTGTGGGCATCATTTATTTTAATTTTCAGAGTGCTAGGCAGCCGCTTAGAGGAGCCCATGGCTGCTGATTGTTGGGACAAGGTTTGAGGGTATGTATAAAGCGTTGAAATTCGCATCACCTGGCCTTTCCTAACAATGACTGTGAACAAGCCATAGCCCTAACAAGCTAATTAAGGTCTGAGACCTTTGTAAGAGTTACCTGAGAGCTCAAATCTCTTGGGGTATCCAAACTTTTGCATGGCGCTCCTTTCCTTTTTCTCACTCTAAAATTGTACAAAGCAAAAATAATACACTAATCTTGCTTAAAATGTTGAAAAGAATATTTCATCTTTAACCTTATGACTTCTGGAGATCAGTTCATCTTCTGCTCACTTAACTATTCACAGTAACAGAAATTTAGACTGGGATGCCCAAACTTTTGTATGCCACTGTATATTCCATCTGCCATTTCTTTGCCCATTCTCCTAATCTATCTACGGTAAGTCCTTCTGTAGCCTTTCTACTTGCTCGAAACTACCTGCTGATCTACCTATCTTCATGTTGTCTACAAACGTTGCAACAAAGCCATCAATTCCATCATCCAAATCATTGACGTATAATGTAAATGAATCGGTCCCAACATAGACCTCTGTGGAACACCACTAGTCTCCGGCAGCCAGTCAGTAAAGGCTCCCTTTATTTCCACTCCTTGCCTCCTTCCAATCAGCCACTGTATTATCTATGCTAGGATCATTCCAGTAATACCATGGGCTTGTAGCCTCATGTGTAGCATGTAGCACCTTGTCAAAATCCAAGTACACAACATCAACTGATTCTCGTTTGGCTATCTGCTTGTTATTTCTTCAAAGAATTCTAACAGATCTGTCAGGCAAGATTTTCCCTTAAGGAAACCATGCTGACCATGTTTGTGAGGATTCAACATGTCCTCTAAAGCTTTGAGAAACTTGGTGGAGAGTAGATTGACTGGTTGCATCACAGCCTGGTATATACCCAACAACACCCTTGAACAGAAAATCCTACAAAAAGTAGTGGATACAGTCAGCCCATCATAGGTGAAGCCCTCCCCACCATTGAGCACATCTGCTAGGAGCAGTAGCACAGGAAAGAAAGATCCATCATGTAGGACCCCTAACACCAAGGTCATGCTCTTTTCTTGCTGCTGCCAACAGGAAGGAGGTTCAGGAGTCTCAGGCATCACATCACCAGGTTCAGGAACAGTTATTATCCTTCAGCCACCAGTCTGAACTGTACCTACAAGCTATGGACTCACCTTTCAGGACTTAACAACTCATGTTCTCAATATTTATTATGGACTTGTTATTATTACTATTATTTTCATTTTTTTTATTGCATTTGCACAATTGTTTGTCTTTTGCAGATTGGTTGTTTGGCTGTCTGTGTTTGCAGATTTTCATTGATTCTATTGAGTTTCTTTGTTTTTATTGTGAATTCCCACAAGAAAATGAATCTCAGGGTAGTATATGATGACATATATAGTCCCATGCACAAATCTTAGGCACATATACTGTATATAGTTCGGGCATTTAAGACTTTTGCACAGTACCATAGTAATTTTATATATTGCACTGTACTGCTGCAAAAAAAACTAAATTTCATGACATGAGAGTGATAATAAACCTGATTCTGATATGGGTCTCTATTATGGACTGAGAGTGGGAAGGAGGAAGGGAGAGGGGAATCATGGTTGCGGAAAGGGGAAGTGGGGAGTGAAGCAACAGAGAGACATTCTGTAATGATCAATAAACCAATTGTTTGGATTCAAATGACCTTGTCTGGTGTCTCAGGACTGGGTGTGTCTGCAGCCACACGACACCCTGCCCCAACAAACACTCCTTCTCTGCCACCTGTCCCACACCCCTCCCGCGTCGCTCCACCCCCGCCTTTCCCAACATCCTTTGCTCTTGTCAGATTTATAAACTTGCTCTCCATTTCACATTGACAAATACAATACCGTGCAAAAGTCTTAGACACACAAGCGATATACATGAGTGCCTAAGACTTTTGCACAGGCCTGTACGTACTTAGATAATAAATTTTCTTTGAACATTGAACACTTAGATCACATTTTTTCCCCATTCTGATATTTGGCCTGAACAACAACTGAACCCCTTGACCACGTCCATAAGACCTTAAGATATAGAAACAGAATTAGGCCATTTGGCCCATCAGGTCTGCATGTTTTTATGCATTGAGTTGCTGCCACGTGATTGGCTGATTAAATATTTGCAGTAACAAGCAGGTGTACCTAATAAAGCTGCCACTGAGTAGATTCAATGTAGCCAGTATCAGCCACATCCATGGTAAAGATTGGAAGAACTTTGTTAGATTCAAAACCATTGGAGTCCTGTTCCCTTGGTTTAATATTCAATTTAAAAACTGAACTTTAAACCGGTGGAACAGGGCAAAAGTGCTTTGTAAATTGTAAACTAATTTTAAATATAAAGAAAGTCTACAGATGTTGGAATTCCAAAGCAACACACTCAAGATGCTGAGGTCAGGCAGCATCTATGGAAGTGAATACAGTCGATGTTCCAGCATGAGGCTCTTCATTGGGACAGGAAAGGAATGGGAGAAGTCAGAATAAGAAGGTGGGCAGAGGGGAGGAAAAAGTACAAGGTGAAACCAGGAGAGGTGCTGGGAGACAAAACGGTGCAAGGCCAAAATTAGGTAGATTGTAACATCCTAGAGTCCATCTTACCACACTCAGGAAACTTTCAATAGACTTATAACAGTGGTGTAGAATCAGTCCATGAGTCTATTCCCACAGATACAGACCTGCTCGGTCTTTCCCAAATGTCTCTTACCATTTTAAAATTCCAGAGTCTGCTGTTCTTAAAATCTACTTTACAAAAGAGAACAGCTCCTCCTTATTTCTAACCCTTCATTTTCCTGCATTGCTCTCACATGCCCCGGGTACACATCATTTCATCGGTCCTGTGTGTTGAGGGAAAAGCAGAAACAGAATGCAGAATAAAGAATTACAATTACAGAGAAAGTGCAGGGCAGGCAGTAAGGTGCAAAGTCGCAACAGGGTAGATTGTAGGGTCAAGAGTTCATCTTATTGTACAAGAGGCCTGTTCAATAGTCTTATAACAGTGGGGTCCTTGAGCCTCCTGCTATGTGTTTTCAGGCTTTTGTACACACAGTGTCTACTTTACCAGGAACCTCCCATACCTAATAAAGCGGCCACTGAGTGTATGTTCGTGGTCTTCTGCTGCTGTAGCCCATCCACTTCAAGGTTCAACATGTGTGTTCAGAGATGCTCTTCTACACACCACTGATGCAACACATGGTTATTAGAGTTACAGCTTAACCCAGTCTGGCCGTTCTCCTCTGACGTCTCTCATTAACAAGATGTTTTCACGTACAAAACTGCTATTCACTAGACCTCTTTGCTTTTCTCTGTAAACTCTAGAGACTGCTGTACATGAAACTCACAAAAGATTAGCAGTTCCTGAGCTTCACAAACCACCCTGTCTGGCACCAACAATCTGTCAAAGTCACGTCAGTCACATTTCTTCCCCGTTCTGATGTTTGGTCTGAACAACAACTGAACCTCTTGACCATGTCTGCATGTTTTTATCAATTGAGTTGCTGCCACATGATTGACTGATTAAATATTTGTATTAACGAACGAATGTGTAGGTGTACCTAATGAAATGGCTACAGAGTCTACCTTCTGCCCAAGCAAAGTGTTGTGGGGGTGGGGGAGGAATGGGGTAGCAGAAGAAATGTTCTGGAAGGTGGGGTTTGTGATTTTATTGGCCACTTTTCCAAGATAGCAAGAACTATAGATAGAGTCCACGAAAGAGAGGCTGGTTTCTGTGATGTGTTGAGCTATATGTCCTGACATAAGTCCATGGAAGGGAGGCTGGACTTTCAGGATCAGACCAAAATTCCTTTGTTTTTGTTATAAGTAACTTCAGTACATGATAAAAAGACTGTGCTCTGCAGAAAGCTATGTCACTTTCGTAGGTATGTTAACAATTATAAAATAAAAAGTTCATTTCCTAAGAATGAGTTTTGCACACCAGCAGAACTATATAAAGGTTTATTACACTTGAGATACTGAGAGAAGCTATGTCACTTTCATAGGAGTGTTAACAATTATAAAATAAAAAGTTCATTTCCTAAGAATGAGTTTTGCACATCAGCAAAACCGTATAAAGGTTTAATATACAGTACTTGAGATACTGAGAGAAGCTATGTCACGTTTATAGGAGTGTTAATAATTATAAAATGAAAAGTTCATTTCCTAAGAATGAGTTTTGCACACCAGCAGAACTATATAAAGGTTTATTACACTTGAGATACTGAGAGAAGGTTGCTTATCCCTGGCCACTACAGACCATGTATCCTGGGTTTGTTTTATTCCCCCCTCACACACATCATCTCTCTGGGGCAAAAGATCAACTTTTTTTAGGGAGGGATCTTTCTCCTCTGGTGAAGCGGCTCGTCCTGTTCGTTCTGGGGCAGCTCACTCACCTTTGGTCCCCACCGAACACTCAGCTTTCCTGTGGCTCCAGGTAGTTGTGACAGTTGCCACACCCTGGTACACCTGGTACACCACTTCAACAGGCAAGGGTAGATGGCAGCCTTATACCCCTGTGAGATAGGGACACGCCTGTCCTGGCATGCGAAGTCAGCTCTAGTGGACTGGATGGGTGGGATCTACAGTCAGATCCAGTGAGGAAGGCAGTTCTGCAACACTCTGTGGAGAATGAAGGACATGATGAGGAATAAAAGATGTCAAAGTCATCCACTGCAATCAAGGAAGACCCCAGTTTGTGACACTTGTTCGTAGCACTGAACCTGGATTTCTGAGGTTGAGAGAGTGGAACTGCCCCAGTATAATGGCACTTTAAAAACTCTCCAGCACAGGACTCCTGTTATTGTTGAACATGATGGACAACCACACAACATGTGGAGAGAATGTACGTATTCCAGAAAGGCTTGCATTTGTATAGTATTGTGGACAAACCTTTTAGGACATCCCAAAAGACTTCACAACTCTGAACTACTTGTGAGTCTCTAGTCACAGAACATGGGGAGCAAACTCAAACGTCGGTGACGTCTGGCACAGTGACATTAGTCGAATTTGAACACGGCCACTTCACAGAGTGAGCAGTTTATTGAGATACAGTGTGGAACAGGCCATTCTGGCCCAGTCAGCCACACAATCCAAGAACCCACTGATTTAACCCTATAGCCTAATCACAGGACCAATCAACCTACTAACCGGTACATCTTCGGACTGTGGGAGGAAACACACACACACGAACAGGAACATACAAACCTACCTACAGAAGACGCCAGAAATAAAGTCCAAACCTTGATGCCCCGAGCTGAAAGAGGCAGGTTTTAGGGTGGTGTAGTGGTTAGCATAACTCTAATACACCACCAGCAGCCAGGGTTCAATTCCTGACTTTGTACTGACTTTGTATGTTCTCCCCACGACCATGTGAGTTTTCTCCGAATACTCCAGTTTCCTCCCACATCCCACAGACATACGGATTTTAAGTTGATTGGTCACATGAGTTTATTTGGGCAGAATTATGTTTGAGGACACCCACATGGTCACCAGGAGGAACATAAAAACTTCTTACAGAGGGCATCAGAACTGAACTCTGAACTCTGGCACCCCCAGCTAGAATAACATCACACTAACCGCTACACTACCATGGCAAATCTCATTAATAACATGGAATTGCTTCATCATCCCTCAATCAGGGGTTCCGAACCTGCGGTCCATGGACACCTTGCTCAATGATATTGATCTATGGTTGGGACACTGTTAATGCCCTCGGCACATCCAAAAACACTTGCTATGAATTGATTTCATAGCAATGCCGTCTCTCTCGCCACAGTTTATATGAAGCCTGACAACAGCAGCTGGTCAAACTGTTCTGCTGAGGAAGAACTACTGGGAAGTCAACAGGAAATGACTTTCTCAAAATCTCTGTTTAAGATCAAGTTCAAGTTTATTATCATCTGTTTGTATATACAAGCAAACATTTAAAAACTTTCCTCCAGATCGTGGTGTACTCACAAAACATATCACACACAGAATGCAAAATATCATATTATCATAACATATAATTCAAAATGCATGTAGTGTGCAGCACAGGTAAACAGTAAATAGCTCGGTGTCTTAGTGATGAGAGCTCGGTGGTGACAGGGTGTTTACAGGTTTCACAGCCTGAGGGAAGAAGCTGTTTTCCAGCCTGGCAGTCGTAAGTCCTGATGCTCCTGTACCTCCTTCCTGATGGTAGTGGGTCAAAGAGATTGTGGGATGGGCGATAGGGGTTCTCAGCAATGCTTCAGGCCCTTTGTCTGCAACACTGCCAGTAAATGTCATAGAGAGAGGGAGGGAGACCCCGGTGATTCACTCTAGTTTTTTACCATCACTCGGTGGTTTATCGCAACCAGACAGAATAGTACTGTTCAGTACAGGGCCTTTGGCATACAATGTTGTGTCCATCTTTTAACCTACTCCAAAATCAATCTAACCCTTCCCTCCCTCCCACATAGCCCTCCTTTTTTCTTTCATCCATGTGCCTGTCTAAGAGTCTTTTAAACATCCTTAGCGTACCTGTCTCTACCACCACCCCGGCCTTGAACTGCCATTGTTAAGTTAACAAATTTCACATCACATGCCAGTGATAATAAACCTGATTCTGATTATGTTCCACTCACACACTACTCTCTGGGTTTTCAGCAATTGGATCAAAGGGATAAACAGATGGATAATACCGTATGGTATGGAGGGGGCTACTGCACAGATCAGAAAAAGCTGCAGAAAGTTGTAAATGCAGTCAGCTCCATTATGAACACTAGCCTCCCCAGCACTGAGGACACCTTCAAAAAGTGATGTTTCAAAAAGGCAGCATCCATCATTAAGGGCCCCCATCACCCAGGACATGCCCTCTTCTCATTGCAATTATCCAAGAGAAGGTACAGGAGCCTGAAGACACACACTCAATGTTTCAAAAGCAGCTTCGTCCCTTCTGCCATCTGATTTGTGAATGGATACTGAACCCATGAACACTACCTCAGTAGGTTTTTGTGCTGGATCTACCACCAGGCTCACAATTAGACCCAGCATGCAGACACAGTGATGCCAAGACAGAGGCCGAGCATCCTGCGTCGAGCAACTCTGCTCCCAGGGCCTTTCCACCATCTACCAGCACAAGCAGGCATACTCACCAGTGCGGCTCTAATAATCTTCAAGGAGCACATCATCGCTGACAGAGCAGCCTGCTTGTTTAATTCCCCACCAATCTTTCTTAAAATCCACCCTCTCCACCGACAGGACTTGTCACCTAGATTGTGTTTTCACCAGCCCTCCTGCAGCACCTCCGAATGCCAACGTCAGCAGGAACATCACCACTTACAGGTTCCCCTCTGACTTCCAACCACATCTACACTCAGTGGCAATTATTATTAGGTATCTCTGGTACCAAATAAAGCTGCCAGTAAGTTTTTGTTTACAGCCTTCTGCTGCTCTAGTGCAATCAGAGATGCTCTTCTGTGCACCACAGTTCTAACACGTGGTTACTTGAGTTACTGTCACTTTCCTGTCAGTCTCGTCATTCTCCTCGGCCACTCACTGGATGTTTTTTGTTTTTTGCACCATTCTCTGTAAACTCTAGAGACTATTGTGTGTGAAAATCCCAGGAGGTCAACAGTTTCTGAGATACTCAAACCACCCCGTCTGGCACCAATAATCATTGCATAGTCACTTAGATCACATTTCTTCCCCGTTCTGATGTTTGGTCTGAATAACAAATGAACCTCTTGACCATGTCCGAATGCTTTTATGCATTGAGTTGCTGCCACATGATTGGTTGGCGAGACATTTGCATTAACAAGCAGGTGTACAGCTGACAGAGTGGCCACTGAGTGCATTTCTCAATGGGTCTAAATTCTGGCCTTTGAGAGACATAAATTATAAATGCTGGCTTTCTTAGTGATGCCAAGATCTTATAATTGGAATAGTTTGCAAGAACTGGGTGCAATACACACAACAGGTCAATAAGCATCTGAGAGGGAGGAATAAGCTGAAAGACCTGGGTGGGTCTGCTCCGAACAAGACAGGAACCATGCTAGCAGTTTGTCTGCAAGTCCAAGGAGAGATTTTCTGAAGGTGATCTGACTGCCTGTGCAATGCTTTCTTCAAACCTTTAGTGAGACATGACACCTTGTCGAGATTCAATCAAAATTATTGTCAACATCAGAATCAATCAGGTTTAATATCATCACCAAACGTCATGAAATTTGTTAACTTTGCAGCAGCTGCACAATGCAATACACAATAATATAGAGAAGAAATAAATACGTCAATTACAGTAAATATATAAAATAGTTAAATTAGAAATAGTAGTGCAAAAGAGAAATTTTTTTAAAGTGAGGTAGTGTTCATGGATTCAATATTCATTTAGAAATTGGATGGCAGAGGGAAAGAAGCTGTTCCTGAATTGCTGAGTGTGTGCCTTTGGGCTTCTGTACCTCCTCCCTGATGGTAGCATTCAGAAGAGGACATGTCCTGCATGATGGGTCCTTAATGATGGATGCTGCCTTTTGAGGCATTGCTCCTTAAAGATGCCTTGGATACTACTGAGGCTTGTACCCATGATGGAGTTGACTCATGTTACAAGTTTCTATAGTTTCTTTCAATCCTGAGCAGAACCCTCTCCCTGCCCCTGTACCAGATGGTGCTGCAGCCAGTCAGAACGCTCTGCACAATACGTCTGTGGAAGTTTTTAAGTGTTTTGGGTGACAAACCAAATCTCCTCAAACCCTTGATGAAATAAAGCTGCTGTCTTGCCTTCTTTGCAAGGGAGAAAATAATCTTCAAACTAATAGCCTTGCATGAATTATATGCAGTTCCACCTGTCATTTTAATTTCAGTTTGGCAAATTCACAGAGCCATGGTGTGGTAGAGGAACAACCTTCAGCCCATCTAGTCTGATTATTCTGCCTCATCCCATCAACTTGCCCCTGGACTGTATCCCTCCATTCCCCTCCCATCCATGTACTCATGAAAATTTCTCTTAAATGTTACCTTTGAACCACATCCACCGGCATCCACATACCCCTTGGTTAATGCTGGGGGTCTGCAGCATAAAAAATGCATGGAAACCCCTGCTCAGGGTGAATGTTGCCCTTAAGCACGTCACCTTCTACCCTTAATCTATGACTTTTAGTTCTAGTCTCACCCAACCTCAGAGGAAAAAGCCTACTTGTATTTACCCTATCTATACCCCTCATAGTTTGGAATATCTATCTATACCACTCATAATTTTATATCTACCTAAACTCATAATTTTGCACATTTTTGCTTGTGCAAAGAGTGGGGAGGGGGGAAGGGTGAGCTTCAGGGTTTCAATGTTTCTGTTAGGGCATATTCTGGAGTTAGATTGTACAGCAAAATATTACCTTCCACAACCAATCTTTAGACCTGAATGTGGACTGTACTTTAAATATAAAATATAGCCCTGGACAATAATGGCTAGAGCTGCGAACAGCAGGCAATTGAAAAAACAGACGATGCTGATAAACTTGAAGGTGGTGTGAACGTTATATGTAATTCAAAGGAAGCATTGTAGATACATTGTTACTATAGAATTATCCTTTGATCTTTTAGCATATAAAATGCCATGTAATATTGGGTCAAAAAGGTTTCAATATGACGTCTGCTGTTTGTTCTGTTGAATAAAACACTTCTATATACACTAGCTTCAGCATCTCTCCGGTGACATTACTACAGTTTCTATCATTCATTCTAGGGGTTTCTCATTTTGTGAATGTCTGTGATGACTACGAATTTCAGACTGTATACTGAATACATTCTCTGATACTATGAACCTTTGAATCCTGATAATTCTGTTTACCTTTGCTTATATTTCTGACTTTACCTCAGTCTGATTACGTTTAAATTCTGTCACAAGATGAAAAGAAAGTTCTGGAAAATTATAAAGGGTTCTGCACAAACTTACTGTTCCCAACCCACTCACCCTACCTCACAGAGCTCTTTCTTCTCACTTCACCGTCATCAATACTTTTCGATTCAGAGCTGATGTTTTTTTCTTCCCTTTGCTTTAAGCAAGAAACCCCAAAAGAGCACCTCTAAGGTTTTACTTGGGAGAAAATATTTTTTTTTCCCCACTGATAAACTCCACATCAGCATTAAATTTCAATTGGGCAGAATCTTCTCTCCCTCATGCTCCTTTAAGAATTCATGAAGCCACTTGCAAAATGCTCTTTTTGGCGGCTGATTGATTCCTTTAGTTCCATGTGATGTACAGGTCAGGGAAGCAAACTGGAAGACGGTAAATTTTAACAGGCAAGTGTGTGTGTATGTGTGTAGATGTTGCTATGATTTACTTATTTACTTCAATTTCATTACCCTGTATAAACATCAAACATAAGTTGACTTAACTCTTAACTAAAATATTTCCTTAAATAAATACCATTTATTGACATTTTCCTCCCCTTTTGCACCACCTATTTAACTTATTTAACCTATTTAACTGTAATTCACAGGTTTTAATTCCACTGCTGCTGCATAGCAACAAACCCCGATGATGTTAAACCATATTCTGATTCTGAAATAAAACACACCAGAATGGAACTCAAAATATTATCAGAATCAGAATTGGGTTTTATATTTCTGGCATATGTCATTAGATTTTTTACTGAGAAGCTCCAAGTATACAGTTTGGAGTTTGATGTTTTTAAGTTAACTATTTTTGGAATATAGCAAAAAATGTTCCTGAAGAGGCACGGAGAAATTGGAGGTAAAACTCCAAACATTGTTTCACCAGCACTTCAGACAGGCTTGGAGAATTACCTCCTTCAGATGCACGGATGGACAAGCTGGGATTTGCATATTTCCTTTCTAGTTCCAACAAGTAAATTAGAGATGTTGTTGTCAAATAGTCCACATTGAGATCACATAAAATACAAGTGGATAGATTCTCAAATAATCTGTGGACTTAACCCCCTTTACAGAAAGAAATAACTGTGATAACTGCCACAAGGACACTTCATATTAAAGTGAATGGGTACAACTAGTTTGGGGTCAGCTTCTAAACTCATTTCATCAAAAAAAAAGCACTATTAACTTTGACAATTGGAAAGACAGATCCCAGCTCTGCCACTCAAGCATTTTCATTTCCTGTCCTCTGCTACTAAAGCAGCCAGCATTAATCACAGACCCCACCCACCCTGGACATGGCCCCTTCTCCCCTCTCTCATCGGGCAGAAGATACAAAAGCCTGAAAGCACATCCCACCAGGCTCAAGGGCAGCATTTTTCCTGCCCATTACACCACTGGCATTTAGGGCAGCAATGAAGGTCCTCCACTTCTGACCATACTGTTGCACACAGATATAGAATGATTCACAAGACCATAAGATATAGGAGCAGAATTAGGCCATTTGGCTCATCGAGTCTGCTCCAACATTTCATCATGGCACCAGGGAGAGAGGATGAGGGCGGGAGGGAGGGAGAGATGCCTCTGACAGCCATGCCCTGTCTCGATTTATACATCACATGTAAGTCAGTAGTTTTATATTTATTCAACATTGTTAAATGCACTGTGTGATAATATGATCTGTATAAACAGCTTGCAAGCCAAGCTTTTCACTGTATCTTGATACATCTGACAATAATAAACCAATTACAAAAATAACCTAGAATCTTGAGTAGCTGGCAGATTAAAACAGCCCTCATGCCTGGGTATATCTCTCTTCCTTCCATAACTTTAGCACAGCCCAAACTTGGCTGCTGTCATCCTAATACATCCCAACCCATCAATATCTTTTTTTTTCCAGCACAAAGACACTTTAGCATTCAATGTCAAAAGTATCTCTGTGTACTTAAAGTTCTTGTTCCCACCATCCCCTCCAAAAGTTCAAACTCCAGTTTGTTATCTTTTGCGCGCTGGTTGAATGCCCAAGTTGGTGCAGGCTTCCATTGGTTCTGTTATTGAGTATGGTCGCAAGAAAATGAATCTTGGGGCTGTATATGGTGACACACGTATACTTCGACAACAAATTAACTTTGAAATTTGAACTCTCTTTTCTCCAATAATGAAGTTCCTCTCTTCAATCCAGAACTTTCTACACCTGTTCCTGGAAACCCTTTATCAGCCTCGCCGTCTTCACAATCAACCAAATATTTGGTCCTCTCTCGTTCTTGAACCAACTGGCAAAACCTTAATCACTAATGTTGAGCAGCATTTGGACCACTTTGAATATTTTAAGCTGAGGTTGACTTTATTTTTTTGTTCTAGTTGTGTCCTTTCGTGTAAAAATTGTGTATAATTTGTAATTTTTTTCTTGTGAATGCAGCTTATACAATGCTGCTTCAGGTTTTTGATTACACCTGTGTGTATACTTGTGCCTTTGACAGTAAACATGATTTTAACTTTGTACAACACACACCAAATGCTGGAAGAACTCAGCTAGTCAGGTGCCATTGACTTCATGCTCTAGTCTTTTTGTTAGTTTCTTGTGCCGGGGAGGGGAATTTGGGAGCCAATATTCTTGTTGTATTTCTTGTGAGGGGAGGGGGTTTGAGGGCCAATATTCTCATTGTGTTTTGTGCAGGGGGAAGGGCACTTGGGGGTCAACATTCATATTGCCATTCTTTTTTATGCGAGGGATTGAGTTTACTGTTTCTCTTTGAACTGACTTCCATGGTTTTCTTTGTTCTGTGGCTATCTAGAGAAGAAAAACATATATTTTCTGTAATTCATAGGTTTTTTCCTAGTAGTAAGTATCACATTATACTGCTATCACAAACACAAGTGATATGCTGGTGATATTAAATCCGATTCTGATTCTCATCCTTGACGGTAGCAATAAAAGGTTTCTCAACTGTCTTCAGCTTGTATCTGCTTCATAATGACATGGAGGTTGCAAAGTTAACCAGTGAATTTGCAACAGACCCAGTCTCAATGCACTCTAGACTACCACAGAGATTCTGCAGATGCTGGAAATCCAGAGCAACACACACAAAATGCTGGAGGAACTCAGCAGGTCAGGCAGCATCTAATGAGAGGAATAAACAGTTGATGTTTCAGGCTGAGACCCTT
This sequence comes from Hemitrygon akajei, assembly GCF_048418815.1. Classification (NCBI taxonomy): domain Eukaryota; kingdom Metazoa; phylum Chordata; class Chondrichthyes; order Myliobatiformes; family Dasyatidae; genus Hemitrygon; species Hemitrygon akajei. The sequence continues at coordinate 121,106,963 of NC_133130.1, read as the reverse complement.
CATCAGGACAGGAAAGGAAGGGAGAAGTAGGTGGAGAGGAGGGTGCACAAACTACAAGGAGATCGGTGAAACCTTTGCCATCTGATTTCTGAAAGACATTGAACCCATAAACACTCATGAACCCATACATCAAATTTCATGACATATGCCAGTAATATTGAACCTGATTCTGCTCTCTGGAGGAAAATAAACAGTCCACTTTTCAGGCTGAGATCCTTCATCAGAGTCCTGAAAAAGCAGGGGTTCCCAAACAGGGATCCATGACATAAAAAAAAAGGTTGGGAACGCCTGTAAGGGTCTCAGCCTGAAATGTCAACTGTTGATTCCCCTTCATAGGTGCCGTGTACGATTTGCTCCAGTATTATGCGTGTGTGTGCATCTGCAGTATCAGTGCGCTTAAGACTTTAACTTTGCTTTCTCTTTCTTAGTGTTCTATTGAAGTACAGGTCTGCGTCTTGGCATACTTCCCTGAATTAAAAACAAATATTCCACGAATTGTAAGCTGCAATTGCAAGGCCCAAAATTCTCCAAGCACATCTTCATCCTCATAGCCTTAATCATTTTCTTCCTGTCAAAAGAAGACTCGATGGGCCAAATGGCCTAATTAGCTCCTATATCTGGGATATGAAATTGTTAGACATTGACTTTGCTATTCAACATTTTTACCTGCTGTTGACTGCTGTTCTTTATAACCATATAACCATATAACAATCACAGCACGGAAACAGGCCATCTCAGCCCTCCTAGTCCGTGCCGAACTCTTAATCTCACCTAGTCCCACCTAGCCGCACTCAACCCATAACCCTCCACTCCTTTCCTGTCCATATACCTATCCAATTTTACCTTAAATGACACAACTGAACTGGCCTCTACTACTTTTACAGGAAGCTCATTCCACACAGCTATCACTCTCTGAGTAAAGAAATACCCCCTCGTGTTTCCCTTAAACTTTTGCCCCCTAACTCTCAAATCATGACCTCTCGTTTGAATCTTCCCACTCTCAATGGAAACAGCCTATTCACGTCAACTCTATCTATCCCTCTCAAAATTTTAAATACCTCGATCAAATCCCCCCTCAACCTTCTACGCTCCAATGAATAGAGACCTAACTTGTTCAACCTTTCTCTGTAACTTAAGTGCTGAAACCCAGGTAACATCCTAGTAAATCGAAATTCACCAAATTCAAAATTTGTTATGAAAATGCAAAAGTGACATTTTCAATCTCTCACTGCTATGGGCGGAAGTTCCCACTTGCTTCAAAAAGGCAACAATTATACCAGTGCCAAAGAAGAATAATGTGGGCTGCCTTAATGGCTATCGCCTGGTAGCACTCACATCAACAGAAATGCTTTGAGAAGTTGGTCATGACTAGACTGAACTCCTGCCTCAGCAACAGCAGACGCAATCTCAATGGCTCTCCACACGGCTTTAGACCACCTGGTCAACACAAAAACCTACAGTGGCATACAAAAGTTTGGGCACACCTGGTCAAAATTTCTGTTACTGTGAATAAGCGAGTAAAAGAAAGTAAAAGATTACTTGATTTTCAAAAGGTTTAAAGTTAAAGATGACACATTTCTTTAATATTTTAAGCAAGATTACTTTTTTATTTCCATATTTTACAGTTTCAAAATAACAAAAAAGGAAAAGGGCCTGAAGCAAAAGTTTGAGCACCCTGTATGGTTAGTACTTAGAGAACACCCCCTTTGGCAAGTATCACAGCTTGTAAACGCTTTCTGTAGCCAGCTAAGAGTTTTTAAATTCTTGTTTAGGGGATTTTCGCCCAATCTTCCTTGCAAAAGGCTTCTAGTTCTGTGAGATTCCTGGGCGTCTTGCATGCACTCTCTTTTAAGGTCTATCCACAGATTTTCCACAGATGATGTTTAGGGCTGTGAGGGCCATGGCAAAACCTTCATCTTGTGCCTCTTGAGGTAGTCCATTCTGGATTTTGAGATGTGTTTAGGATCATTATCCTGTTGTAGAAGCCATTCTCTTTTCGACGACTGCATTGGCGCTGCCTCCTGCATGCATGCTGAGCTCGTTGACTTCATTAACTTTATCTCCAACTTTCACCCTGCCCTCAAATTTACCTGGTCTATTTCTGACACCTCCCTTCCCTTTCTTGATCTTTCTGCCTCCATCTCTGGAGACGGCCTATCTACTGATATTTACTATAAGCCTACAGACTCTCACAGCTACCTGGACTATTCCTCTTCCCACCCTGTCCCTTGCAAAAATGCCATCCCCTTCTCACAATTCCTCTGTCTCCGCCGTATCTGCTCTCAGGATGAGGCTTTTCATTCCAGGATGAAGGAGATGTCTTCCTTTTTTAAACAAAGGGGCTTCCCTTCTTCCACCATCAACTCTGCTCTCAAACGCATCTCTCCCATTTCCCGCACATCTGCCCTCATCCCATCTGCCCGCCACCCCACTCGGGATAGGGTTCCCCTTGTCCTCACCTACCACCCCACCAGCCTCCAGGTCCAACGTCTAATTCTCCGTAACTTCCGCCACCTCCAACGGGATCCCACTACCAAACACATCGTTCCCTCCCCCACCTTTCTGCTTTCCGCAGGGATCGCCCCCTTCGCGACGCCCTTGTCCACTCGTCCCCCCCATCCCTTCCCACCGATCTTCCTCCTGGCACTTATCCTTGCAAGTGGAACAAGTGCTACACCTGCCCTTACACTTAGGGCCCCAGACAGTCCTTCCAGTTGAGGCAACACTTCACCTGTGAGTCAGCTGGTGTGGTATACTGCGTCCAGTGCTTCCGGTGTGGCCTTTTATATATTGGTGAGACCCGACGCAGACTGGGAGACCGTTTCACTGAACACCTACGCTCTGTCCACCAGAGAAAGCAGGATCTCCCAGTGGCTACACACTTTAATTCCACGTCCCATTCCCATTCTGATATGTCTATCCATGGCCTCCTCTACTGTCAAGATGAAGCCACACTCAGGTTGGAGGAACAACACCTTGTATACCAGCTGGGTAGCCTCCAATCTGATGGCATGAACATTGACTTCTCTAATTTCCGTTAATGCCCCTCCCCTTCTTACCCCATCCCTGATATATTTAGTTTTTTTTCTCTCTCAGCCCATCACTCTGCCTGTTCTCCATCTCCCTCTGGTGCTCCCCTCCCCCTTTCTTTCTCCTTAGGCCTCCCGTCCCATGATCCTTTCCCTTCTCTAGCTCTGTATCCCTTTTGCCAATCACCTGTCTGGCTTTCAGCTTCACCCCACCCCCTCCGGTCTTCTATCTTTTCGCATTTTCCCCTCTCCCTCATACTTTCAAATCTCTTCGTATCTTTCCTTTCAGTTAGTCCTGACGAAGGGTCTCGGCCCGAAACGTCGACAGCGCTTCTCCCTATAGATGCTGCCTGGCCTGTTGTGTTCCATTAGCATTTTGTGTGTGTTGCTTGAATTTCCAGCATCTGCAGATTTCCTCGTGTTTGCTCTTTTCATCTTCAGCTTTTTTTACAGACGGTGTAATGTTTGCTTCCAGAATTTGCTACTATTTAATTGAATTTATTCTTCCCTCTACCAATGAAATGCTCCCCATGCCACTGGCTGCAAAACAAGCCCAAAGCATGATTGATCCACCACGGTGCTTAACAGTTGGGAGAGGTGTTCTGTTCATGAAATTCTGCACCCTTTTTTCCCCAAAAATACCTTTGCTCAATGTGGCCAAAAAGTTCTATTTTAACTTCATCAGTCCACAGGGCTTGTTTCCAAACTGCATCAGGCTTGTTTAGATGGTCCTTTGTAAACTTCTGACACTGAATTTTGTGATGAGGATGCAGAAAAGGTTTTCTTCTGATGACTCTTCCATGAAGGTCATATTTGTGCAGGTGTCGTTGCACAGTAGAACAGTGCACCACCTCTCCAGAGTCTGCTAAATCTTCCTGAAGGTCTTTTGCAGTCAAATGGGAGTTTTGATTTGCCTTTCTAGCAATCCTACGAGCAGTTCTCTCGGAAAGTTTTCTTGGTCTTCCAGACCTCAACTTGACCTCCACCGTTCCTGTTAACTGACATTTCTTAATTACATTACGAACTGAGGAAACGGCTACCTGAAAACGCTTTGCTATCTTCTGATAGACTTCTCCTGCTTTCTGGGCATCATTTATTTTAATTTTCAGAGTGCTAGGCAGCTGCTTAGAGGAGCCCATGGCTGCTGATTGTTGGGACAAGGTTTGAGGGTATTTATAAAGTGTTGAAATTTGCATCACCTAGCTTTTCCTAATGATGACTGTGAACAAGCCATAGCCCTAACATACTAATTAAGGTCTGAGACTTCGGTAGAAGTTATCTGAGAGCTCAAATCTCTTGGGGTGCCCTAACTTTTGCATGGTGCTCCTTTCCTTTTTTTTCCAGTCTAAAATTGTACAAAACAAAAATAATACACTAATTTTTGCTTAAAATGTTGAAAAGAATGTTTCATCTTTAATTTTATGACTTTTGGAGATCAGTTCATCTCCAACTCACTTAACTATTCACAGTAACAGAAATTTTGACCAGGGGTGCCCAAAGCTGTTCATCGACTGTAGCTCAGCATTTAATACCATCATTCCCACAATCCTGATTGAGAAGTTATAGAACCTGGGCCTCTGTACCTCCCTCTGCAATTGGATCCTCGACTTCCTAACCGGAAGAGCACAACCTGTGCGGATTGGTGATAACATATCCTCCTTGCTGACAATCGACACTTGCGCGCCTCGGGGGTATGTGCTTAGCCCACTGCTCTACTCTCTCTATGTATATGACTGTGTGGCTAGGCATAGCTCAAATACCATCTACAAATTTGCTGATGACATTGTTGGTAGAATCTCAGGTGGTGACTAGAGGGCGTACAGGAGTGAGATATGCCAACTAGTGGAGTGGTGCCGCAGCAACAACCTGGCACTCAACATCAGTAAGATGAAAGAGCTGATTGTGGACTTCAGGATGGGTGAAACGAAGGAACACATACCAATCCTCATAGAGGGATCAGAAGTGGAGAGAGTGAGCAGCTTCAAGTTCCTGGATGTCAAGATCTCTGAGGATCTAACCTGGTCCCAGCATATCGATGAAGTTATAAAGAAGGCAAGACAGCAGCTATACTTCATTAGGAGTTTGCAGAGATTTGGCATATCAACAAATACACTCAAAAAACTTCTATAGATGTACCATGGAGAGCATTCTGACAGGCTGCATCACTGACTGGTATGGGGGTGGGGGGTTACTGCACAGGACTGAATGAAGCTGCAGAGAGTTGTAAATTTAGTCAGCTCTATCTTGCGTACTAGTCCACAAAGTACCCAAGACATCTTCAGGGAGCGGTGTCTCAGAAAGGCAGCGTCCATTATTAAGGACTTCCAGCACCTAGGGTAGTGGTCACCAAACCGTCGAACACGATCGACTGGTCGATCTTTGAGACTTCCCCAGTAGATCCCGAAAAAAAATCAAAAATAAATACACAAATACTGTTGAGAGATTGTTTCCGGGTTGCAGGTTTCAGTTCTGTTCTTTCTGCTCAGTGCGCATGCTTGTAGCTCCCCGCACTACACAGTGTAATTCAACACGTACAAACAAGCTGGATGAACTCAGCAGGTCGGGCAGCATCCATTGAAATGAGCAGTCAACCTGCTGACTGCTGAGTTCATCCAGCTTGTTTGTACATGCTGATCTGACCACAGCATCTGTAGTGTACTTTGTACTTACACAGTGTACTTTAGTGGTCCCCAACCACCAGGCCGCGAGGAAACAATATGAGTCAGCTGCACCTTTCCTCATTCCCTGTCTCACCCACTGTTGAACTTGAACCCATGCGAGATCATCAGTCGCCTAGACGCAGTGATACTCTCACGCCAGGGATCACTGGTTCGCCTTGGGCAGCCGGCAAGAACCGCAGATGCTACTGGCCCGGAGCGCGGACAGATGGGCGCTGCCTCTAAACCTGTTCACCACACCGAATGTTCGTGGGGAACCTGGTGCTAAAATATTCGCAGATGATCTAATTCGGGCTCAGGGTTCCGTAAGTATCAGAGCAGCTACCCCGCTGCGATCTACTGAAACAAACTTTTGTCGGCTGATTGACCCTACAAGAGGGGCGGGCGGGTGCCTTGTGGCACTCCTCGCTCGGTAGCTCTCTCCGGACTGGAACCGCCGTGGCCCCGGTACAGGGACCTCCGGCCCTGACCTTGTCCTCTCACCCCACCCACGACCAACCGCACCTGGCCAAGGCAGCGGGCGGGCGGAGGCTGTCTAATGAGGCAATGATGCCCTCAAAACTGCTTCGGTACCCTGAGTCCAAGCACCCCGCAATTAAAGACAAACCCGCTGAGTTTTTTTAATGGAAAAAACGTAGGCAAGGGGGACAGAAGCTAAGTGCCGAGAGCCGCTAAAACTACATTGCAGAATAGACTGGGCATAAGAAACCTGCTTCAAGTATCGCTGTATTCCCGTTGTGTTTAACACCTCCCCCACCCCACCGTCGGCCGGTCGGCAAGAATATTGTCAATATTAAACCGGTCCGCGGTGCAAAAAAGGGTATGTACCCCTGGTGTTGATACATTATTTCTACTTCCGGGTTGCGGGGTTTTACTTCCGGTCTCTTCTGCCCCGGTGCGCATGCGTGTAACTAATCGATCTGAGGGGTCGATCTCGCCTTTGACCATAGCCAAGGTAGGGGATCTTGGGCTTAAAAAGGTTGGTGACCATTAACCTAGGGCATGCCCTTTTCTCACTGTTACCATCAGGTAGGAGGTACAGAACCCTGAAGGCACACCCTCAGTGATTCAGGAACAGCTTCTTCCCCTCTGTCATCTGATTCCCAAATGGACAGTGAATCTTTGGATCCTACCTCACTTCTGTTTTTAATATACAGTATTCCAGTTTTTGCACGTTTTAAAAAATTTATTCAATATACACATACTGTAATTGGTTTACTTATTTATTATTAATTTATTATATTTTATTTTTTTTTCTCTCTGCTAGATTACGTATTGCATTGAACTGCTGCTGCTAAGTTAACAAATTTCACGTCACATGCCGGTGATAATAAACCTGATTCTGATATGCCTGTATCCAAACTTCAAATTTTCCGTCAGTAATTATATTTATTGAATAATAATAACAAGATTATATTTATTAAAATACAGGACATACCATGTCAGCCTGCAATCCCCTGATTTAATCCTAGCCTAATTACGGGACAGGTAATAACGAGATGTTATATATATATATATATATACATATACACACACACACACACCAGATGGACCACACATCCCTGAGAAAGGTTTCTGAAGAGATAATGGATGCATTGGTCATGATCTTTCAAGAGTCACTTGATTCTGGTCAGTCAGTGGTTGGGAAAGTGTTGGAGTCTATTATTAAGGATGAGGTTCTGGGGTACTTGGAGAGTAATGATAAAATATGTGAAAGTCAGCATGGTTTCTGTGAAGGGAAATCTTGCCTGACAAATCGGTTAGAGTTGTTCGAGGAAGTAACGAGCAGGGGGGGGGCGAAGGAGAAGCAGTGGATATCATTTATTTGGATTTTCAAAAGGCATTTGATAAGGAGCCACACACAAGGCTGCTTAACAAGATAAAATCCCATGGCGTTACAGGAAAGATACTGGCATGGATAGAGGAATGGCTGACAGGCAGGAGGCAGCAAGTGGGAATAAAGGGGCCTTTTCTGGTTGGCTGCAAGTGACTAGAGGTGTTCCTCAGGGGTCAATAATGAGACTGCCACTTTTCACATTGTTTGACAATGATTTGGATAATGGAATTGAAGGCTTTGTGGCAAACTTTGTGGATGATACAAAGATAGGTGGAGGAGTAAGTACTGCTGAGGAAGCAATGCCTTTACTACAGGACTTAGACAAATTGGAAGAATGGGCAAAGAAGTGGCAGATGGAATAAAGTGTTGGGAAATGTATGAAAATGCATTTTGGTAAAAGGACCAATAGTGTGACTATTATCTGAATGTAGAGAAGGTTCAAACATCAGAGGTGCAGAGGGACTTAGGAGTCCTTGTGCAAGACTCCCAAAAGGTTAATTTATATGTTGAGTCTGTGGTAAAGAAGGCAAATACAATGTTGGCATTTATTTCAAGGGGAATAAAATATAAAAGCAATAAGATAATGCTGAAACTTTATAATACACCAGTCAGGCCACACTTGGTGTACTGTCAACAATTTTGGACCCCATATCTCAGAAAAGATGTGTTATCAACAAAGAAAGTCTACAGGAGGCTCATGAGAATGATTCCGAGAATGAAGAATTTAACACATGTGGAGCGTTTGGCAACTTTGGGCCTGTACTTACTGGTATTTAGAAGAATGCGGGGTGGCGGTATCTCATTAAAACCTACCGACGGTTGAAAGGACTAGATAAGTTGGATGTGGTGAGGATGTTTCCTATTCTGGGGGTATCCAGAACTAGAAAGTTCAACCTCAAAATTGAGGGCAGACCTTTTAGAACAGAGGTAAAGAGGAGTTTTTTTTAGCCAGAGAGTAGTGAATCTGTAGAATGTTCTGCCACAGACAGTGGTGGAGGCCAAGTCCTTGGTTATATTTAAGATGGAAGCTGATATTTTCCTAATCGGTCAGGGCAGCAAAGGATATGGTGAGAAGGAAGGTGTATGGGGTTGAGTGGGATCTGGGATCAGCCATGATGGAATGGCAGAGCAGACTCGATGGACCGAATGGCCTAATTTGCTCTTATCTCTTATGGTCTTTTATTTATTTTATATATATATATATATAAGAGAGAGAGACACACACACAGAGAGATAGAGAGACAGACAGAGAGAAGTGAGAGAGGAGAGGGAAAAAAATTAGGATAAGGGAGGAAGAAGAGTACCTGCCATTATCACAGTATTCTTGTAAAGTAGAAAGCAAATAAAACTACAGACGCCGGAATCAGAAAAAAATCTGAGGAAAGATCAGTTCCGAGGAAAGGTTCCTGTACCAAAACACTGACTGCTTTCTCCCCACAGATGTGACTTGACTTTATTTATTTATTAGATATAGCACAGAACAGGCCTTTCCAGTTCTTCAAGCCGCACTGCCCCGCAATCCGATGCCAGCACCAGTCTAATGACGGGACAATTTACAATGACCAATTAACCTACCAACCCGTAAGTCTTTGGACTATCGGAGGAAACCGGAGCACCCGGAGGAAAACCACATGGTCACAGGAAGAACATGCAAACTCCTTGCAGGCAGCGGCGGGAATTGAACCCGGGTCGCTGGTACTGTCAAGCGTTGTGCTAACCACTACACTACCCTGTGATGGGAATTGAACCCGGGTCACTGGTACTGTAAAGCGTTGTGCTAACCACTACACTACCGTGCGATGGGAATTGAACCCGGGTCACTGGTACTGTAAAGCGTTGTGCTAACCACTACACTATCATGTGATGGGAATTGAACCCAGGTCACTGGTAAAGTGTGTGCTAACCACCACAATACCATGTGCTACCATTCTCAAAGTCCTTTTTTTGTCATTTTCAATTTGTGTCATTATACTCCTGAGTTTGGGCTGCTCGCAGTTCATCTGCTTATTGAACCGCTTTATGCAATGTTATGAAAAAAAATACTCACTGATGCAAATTAAAAACAGAAATGATGTCAACCGGGGACATTGGGCCAGAACGCTAATCTGATCATTGTCCTCCCAAGTATTGGCTGCAATTGACTCCGGAGTCAATTTCTCAGCAATTCACAACATCTGTCCAGAATCTTGACAGATGTGTGGCTAACTAGCAGACTTGTGAAACGTAGCTGCAGCAAGCAGTGGGTGTTTCCTGCACTCCACTTGGCAAGGCAAATCCTCAAAGGAAATGGTAGAGGTTAGTCAGGCAGGATCTTCCTCTCCTGGCAGATGCTGACTATGGCTTACCAGTCAATCGCAGAGCATTTAATGTCCACTCTGGAGTGGATGTGTAGAGGATGTTCACTATGGTGGAGGGGTCTTGGACTAGAGGGCACAGCTACAGAATAGAGGGGAGGCCCTTGAGAACAGAGAAGAGGAGGAATTTCTCCCTCTGCCACTTCAGAAACCAGCAGTTCAAACTAAATACGATTCATTGAGATAGGTTCACTGTTTTGACCCCTTTGATTATGTGTCCATTACATATAATTATTCACATTATTCACACTGAATATAGGATAATCCAGCATCTAGGGGTATTCAGGTCCTTCTACAGATGCACAGCAGGGAGCATCCTGATAAAGTGCATCACTGCACGGTACAGAAACTGCTCTGCGGCAGACAGGAAGGCTCCACAAAGGTGAGTCACAACTGCCCAAAGCATCACTGGCACCAGCCTGCCCACCATCAATGATGTATATACAGAAAGGAGCTGGGTAACATTAGAACATGAGAATGTTTTTCACAAGAATAGGCCATCCAGCCCAATAAAGCTTGCCAAATTCTTATTCACACAGACTGCTGAAATAACTATCGAGTTTAGATTTGAAAGTCTCTAAAGAACAACTCTCAACTACACAACTAGGTAGTTTGTTCCATGTGTCCGCAACTTGCTCTGTAAAGAAATGCTTCCTGATGTAAGTCTGAAATCTCCCTTTAACCAGTCTCCACCTAAGGTTCCATGTCCTTGTTGATGGATTAATTTTGAAGCAGCATCGTGCATCCACCTTATTTATACCCTTAATGATTTTGAACACTTCTATCCAGTCTCCTCTCAGTCTATGTCTACTTAGGCTAAAAAGATTTAATTCTTTAAATCTTTCTTCATCGCTCATACCCTGTAGAGCTGGACTGAGTCTAGTTGTCCTTTACTGAACTCTCTAGTGTCTTCACATCCCTCACATACTATGGAGACCAAAATTGGACACAGTACTCAAGATGTGGCCTCACAAGCACATAACACAGCTTAAGGAGAACGTCTCTAGACTTGAACTCAACTGAGCGCCTTATATAGCCCAACATTCTATTAGCCTTCTTAATCACATTGTCTAGATGTTGATAGTGATAAGTCTACCAGAACACCCAAATCTTTCTCATACAGTGCAGTTTCTAACCTAAGATACCCTATTGTATATTTAAATCTAATATTTATACTCCTATATGTAATACTTTACATTTACTTACATTAAATTTCATCTTCCATTTATCTGCCCACACCTGGATTTTGTTCAGATCTATCGATTCTGGGGCCTGAATGTTATCAACCAGTAACATAGAACATAGAACAGTACAGCACAGTACAGGCCCTTCGGCCCACAATGTTGTGCCAACCCTCAAACCCTGCCTCCCTTATAACCCCCTACCTTAAATTCCTCCATATACCTGTCTAGTAGTCTCTTAAACTTCTTGAAGGATCCCACCCACCCTGCTCACGGACTGTTTGTCCCACTCCCATCGTGGAGGAGGCTACGTAGCATTCACGCCAGGACCACAAGACTCAAAAACAATTACTTTCCCCAAGCAGTAAGGCTGATCAACACCTCCACCCACTAAAGCACCCCTCCATATCCTTAACCACCTTCTGTACAGACAGTCCTGTGCCTAGTGTCACTTTATGGACATACAATCAAGTCCATTTATACAAGCTATCTCATGTATTTATATTTATTATGTTCTTTTTCTTATTGTGTTTTCTTTGTGCTGCATCAGATCGAGTAACAATTATTTTGTTCTCCTTTACACTTGTGTACTGGAAATGACATTAAACAATCGCCAATCTTGAATCTTGCAACTATCTTCTACTACAAAGCTATATTAGATTAGATTCAACTTTATTGACATTGTGCCCAATGAAATGCAGTTAGCATCTAACCAGAAATACAAAATTATTTACAAAATAACTGCGAATAAAAAGTGCTACAGCACACAAATATAAAAGTACTGAGACAGTACAATATGGGTGCAATACTGCTTAGCGCTGTGATGTGAGGTTCAGCAGGGTCACAGCCTCAGGGAAGAAGCTCTTCCTGAGCCTGCTGGTGCGGGAACGGAGGCTCCTGTAGCGCCTACCGGATGGGAGGAGAGTAAAGGGTCCATGGTTAGGGTGAGATGCATCCTTGATAATGCTTTTCGCCCTGCCCAGGCAGCGTTTATGGTAGATATTCTCAATGGTGGGCAATTGGGTGCCGATAATCTGCTGGGCAGTTTTCACCACATGCTGGAGTGCTTTACAGGACGATTGCCATACCACACTGAGATGCAGTTGGTGAGTATGCTCTCAATGGTACTGCGGTAAAAGTCCGTCAGTATCCTGGGACAGAGGTGAGCTTTCTTGATGCTCCTCAGGAAATAAAGGTGCTGTTGCGCCTTTTTGATCAGGATGGAGGAATTCAGGGACCAGGTGAGATCCTCGGAAATGTGGACACCAAGGAATTTGAAGCTTGATACACGCTTCACTACAGCTCCATTGATGTAGATAGGGACATGAGTGTCGCTCCTAGCATGCCTTAAGTCCACAATGACCTCCTTGGTCTTCTGGGTGTTAAGGGCCAGGTTGTTGTCAGCACACCACGCGGCCAGGTGCTGGACCTCGTCCCTGTAGGCCGCCTCGTAGGCACAGATACTGAAACAAATACTTTTTGCTTTGATTTGTAGTGGATATTTTTTTCGTTCTTCATTCCACTCCCATTTTGTTTGGAAGACGTGTTAATCACTTTATGCTCAGACATTAATTGGTTAAAATATTTAAAGAGTGAATTACATCCCTCAGGGGAAAAGGAGAACAATGATAGAGCAGGCCCATCAAGTAAATATTTTTGTCAGTTATTACAAATTAAAGTAGGAAAGAAATTTATTGGAGGAGGGTGTCAGTGGTAACTAAAAAATTATTTGTTTCAGAGATAATTGGCAGGATCCAACTGTGAGAAAGTTACTGTCCCCTCTCCACCCATCCCCTCAAGAAAATAAACCTAAGATACTATGAGTCAGAAAGGAGACAGGGAGGCCTGTGTCTTGGTGACGCAGCTGGTAGAGTCATTGTCTCACAGTACCACAGATCTGACCATGGGTATGTATGTACATGCATCTGTTTATTTGTGTGTGTGTGTATCTGCATCTTTGTGTGAGTGTTAGTCAGTGCATGCATCAGAGTGTGTACATGCGTGTGTATGTATGTCTGCAACTAGTTGTGTGTGTGTATATGTGTGTGACTGAGCGAGCGAGAGAGTGTGAGTGTGTGCGCAAGAGAGAGAATGAGGGGAAAGTGAATGAGAGAGACAGAGTGACAGCGCAAGACAGAGTGAGACAGAGAGAGAGGGAGGAGGAGGGAGGGGGAGAGGGAGGGGGAGGGAGGGGGAGAGGGAGGGGGAGAGGGGGAGAGGGAGAGAGGGGAGAGGGAGAGTGAGCGAGTATGCACGAGAGCGTGTATGAGACTGAAAGTGTGAGAGATAGCATGAGAGAGGGGGTGAGGGGGAGAGAGGGGGTGAGAGGGAGGGAGTGAGAGAAAATGAGAGAGAGCAGAGAGAGTTAATGAGGGTGGGGGCACAGAAGAGTGAGAGACAGTGAGTGAGAGATAGGGAGGGTAGGGGGAGGGAAGGGATAAGGGGGAGAGGGGGGAGGGAGTGAGAAAGAAAGAGTGAGAGTCTGTATGTGTGTGTTCAGTTTGCATATTCTCCCTCCAGTCATGTGGTTTTTCTCAGGAGGTGCTCCTGTTTGGGGCTGGAGGGAGAGTGAGGAATTGGGACTTAAATTTGATGGGACCATAGGGAGAATTCGTGCAAGTAGGTACTTAATGGGTAAGATTGAACTTGCTGGGCTGAACAGCCTGTGTCCATGTTGTTATGACTCTATGGGCACAGTTTACTGACGCCACTCTTGGACACTGTTATGTCCCTCCTTAACAACAGTCAAAGCAGCTTTGTCCATAAGTGACTAGACCTTCACATCACATGGGATGGTGAAGAAAACAAAACTACCTGGCGTCTAAACCAAACACCTTGACCAGTTTAGCTAGCTGTCAGAATCCCCATTGTTTCTAACAGAAAGCATTTATAAACTAATCAACAGATATCAAAAGTGCACAGCAAAACAAGGGAACAAACAAAAAGAAAACAACTGATACAAGATACCGACACCATAAGTGAACTGAAAATGCGTAAGGGTACAAATATACAATTCCATTTGCACAATAAGACTTGAATATTGCCTCTGAAATTAAATTGATAAATAAGGACACTGAGTGTAACACTGGAATTCTTGCACTTGCTTTGTAACAGTTTTAGTTAAGAGACACAGCAGTTACAGGCCCTTCCGGCCCATGAACCTGGCCTCCCAATACACTCGTGACTGACTGACCTACTAACCCTCACATCTTAGGAATGTGAGAGGAAACCGGAGCCCACGCAATCACGGGGAGAACATACAGACAGCGGCAGGAATTGAACCCAGGCTGCTGCTGCTGTAATAATGACATGATAACCACAACGTCACTAATTGGAAGGACAGAACTTTTATTTATTGAGATACAACGTGGAATAGACCTTTCTGACCCTTTGGGCCGTGCCATCCAGCAACCCCCTAATTTAACCCCAGCCTAACACAGGACAATTTATAATGACCAATTAACCTACCAACCAGTAGGGCTTTGGAATGTGGGAGGAAACCGGAACACCCAGAGGAAATCCAGGTTGTCATGGGCAGAACATACAAACTCCTTAAAGGCAACAACAGGTACTGTAAAGTGTTGTTCTAACCACGACACAAACTTACATTTTTACAGTATGTTTCACAACTTCCTGATAACTCATGTATTTTAGTGATGGATGGCGGGTTGGAGATACTTCACTACCAAAGGAGGTGTAAGGCACTCCTACTCTCTGCTAACCTGCAGGTCACCGTCGGGCAAGGTGTAACACCTGCTTAGCTCCTCCCACCATCAGGGTCACGTCAAGCCATGGAAACAGGTGGTGTTTGGTCATACGAGCAGCCGGTGCATATCACAAGTCCTGGTTATGTGACCACTGATGCCAGGCAGACAATCTCTGAAGAATATTGATAATGGCTGGGGTTACCCATCTTGTACAGACACTGCCCAGAAGAAGGCAGCAATGGCAAATTACTTCTGTAGAAAAATTTGCCAAGAACAATCATGGTCATGGAAAGACCATGATCACCCACGTCGTATGGCATGGCACATGATTATGATGTCATAAAACAACACGCATAATGAATGAACAAGTCTCTCGTAAGGAGGGTGTACAAGAGTGAGGATGGTACAATTTTGGCTGCATAAGATCAGCATTTCACCACCAGCCACAACAGCACAGCAGAAAACAGAACACAGCAAATAAGATATGAGACAGCACGGGTGCTGTACCGCTCAATGCAATTGAACCAGCAACTCGGGTTCAATTCTTGCTGCTGCCTGTAAGGAGTTTGCACATTCTCCTCGTGACCACATGGGTATCCTCCCGGTGCTCCAGTTTCCTCCCACAGTCCAAAGACGTACCAGTTGGCAGGTTAATTGTTCATTATGAATAGCTCCGTGATGAAGCTATCTTTAAATCGGGGGATTGCTGGTCGGCATGGTTCGAAGGGCTGGAAGGGCCTGTTCCATCTCAATAAATAAATTTTAAAAATTATAGGACCGTTCAGACCCCCAACGAACATGTCCACGATATACATACAAAAACCTTGAGATTATTTTTCTTTCAGGCATTCACAGGGAAAAACGAAATTCAATTTTATGTCAAACTGTACATAAAAAGACTGAGACAGGCAAACAACCAAGATGCAAAAGAAGGCAAAATGTGCAAGTACAAAAGTTACAGAGGTTGAATACCCCTTATCTAAAATGCTTTAGGCTGGAAGTGTTTCGGATTTTGAATTTTGGAATATATAATCAGATAGCTTGGGGTCGCCATCATTTCCAACACTGAATTTATGCACTACCGGTAAGCAGGCTTTGTGTTACACTTGTTCATCACACATTCATACTTGACAGTAAAAACTATTCCATACCATCAATATAATGAAAATATAATGTATGCAAGGTTACAAAAGCAGCATAGGGAGAATGAATACCTGAATCAGCTACTGAACAACAAACAAGTCTCCATTTACCATGTCAAGTTTTCATTAAAAGGTTACAGTACACTATATTTATACTTTACTTTTTTTTAGGATTTATTAGGTAAGGTATAAAAATAATTGGCATTGTAGACTGGTTCTGCTGTTAGATTTTCATCAGTGACCTTCTTTGCAAACTATACAAATTTCTCTGCTGCTTCACGATCAGCACGTAATCACCACAAATCTTTAAAAATTTAGTGCTGTATCTTTTCTAAGATTTCTGAATATTCGCAATTACCTTCAATTTAGATCTTGTGTTAGATCTTTGCTTCATGATCAGCATAGTTAAGCTGCAAATGCTCACTGCTGACGAATCCACTCATTCATTACACAATCAAGATCTCCATTTTTCACTGTATGCAGTGTTTTTCTATTTTTCATTAACTTTTGTTTGTTACATATGTGAGTCACCTCGTCAGAAGTGTCTGTGGAACACAGTAACCTGGGGACCTTCCAGTTGCTTTGTGAAATTTTCCATTTGTGACGTCATGTCAGCGTTCAAAATAAAATCCAGATTTCAGAGATTTTCGGATTTTGGATTTTCAGATTAGGGGTACTCAATGTGTACTGAGAACATGAGTTGTAAAGAGTTCTTGAAATTGAGTCTGTAGGTTGCGGAATCAGGACTTCACCTCCTGAATGAAGCTGACCATTCAAATCACTATTGATATACACCCCTAAGCAGTCCTCGGCATCCTACCATTTACCGTGCCTCTTTCCTTACTGTGTATCACCACAAATCCAATTAGAAATTATAAAACCATAAGATATAGGTGCAGAATTAGGACATTTAGCCCATCAAGTCTGCTTCACCATTTCATCATGGCTGATCCATTTCCCTCTCAGCACCAATCTCCTGCCTTCTCCCCCTATCCCTTCATGCCCTGACTACTCAAGTACATATCAACCTCTGCCTTCAATATACCCAATGACCTGGTTGCCACAGCTGCCTGTGGCAATAAATTTCACAGATTCACCACTACCTGGCTAAAGAAATTCCTCCTCAATCTTCCTTTTAAGCTGATTGAAGAAATGTTTAGGAGAGATGTCAGAGGTAGTTTTTTTTTAAACACAGAGCAGTGGTCACCTAGAGTGCACTGCTGGGGATAATGGTAAAGACTGATTCAGCTGAGACATTTAAAAGACTTAGATAGGCACAGGGCTGTAGGAAAATTGGAGCAATACGAGCTACGTTTGAGGGATGGATTAGATTGATCATGAGCCAGAGGGTGCACACCATGATGTACCGTTTTATATTCTGTGATCAGACAGTTCCCTTCCCCACCATCTATCCAACAACCCCACCCACAGACCCTGCTCGACCTGCTGAGTCTCTTCAGCAGATCGTCTGTTGCTTCAGATTCCAGTATCTACAGTCTCTCGTGCCTCCAATGTCAAGCCTTTCATCTGATTCTGATAACTGCAGGCAGATTGTAGCATCTAAACAGCGAGCTGTTGAGTCTCCCCTATTGTTGTTACAGGAGCGAAATAAAACCCTGAGACATAGGAGCAGAATTAGGCCATTTGGCCTATTGAGTCTGTTCCACCTTTCAATCACGTCTGATCCTCTTCTCCCCCTCCTCAGCCCCATTCCCTGGCCTTCTCCCTGTAACCTTTGATGCCAAGGCCAATCAAGAATTTATCAAGCTCTGCCTTAAATACATCAAATGACCTAGCTTCCACAGCTGCCTGTGGTAATAAATTCCACAAATTCACCACCCTCTGGCTAAAGAAATGTCTCCGCATCTCTGTTTTAAATCGACACCCCTCTGTCCTGAGGCAGTGCCCTCTTGTCCCAGACTCCCCCACCTTGGGAAACATCTATTCTGACTAGGCATTTCAACATTCGAAAGCTTTCAATGAGATTACCCTCATCCTTCTAAATTCCAACGAGTACAAACCCAGAGCTATCAAATGTTCCTTGTATGATAACCCTTTCATTCCTGGAATCATCCTTGTGAACCACCTCTGGACCCTCTCCAATGCCAGCACAACTTTTCTTAAATAAGGAGCCCAAAACCTTTAACAGTACTCAAGGTGAAGCCTCAGCATCACATCCCTACTCTTATATTTGAGACCTCTTGAAATGAATGCTAACATGGCTTTTGCATTCCTCACCACCGGCTCAACCTGCAAGTTAACCTTTAGGGTGTTTTGCACAAGGACTCCCAAGTCCCTTTGCATCTCAGATTTTTGAATTTTCTCCCCATTTAGAAAATAATCTGTACATTTATTTCTTCTACCAAAGTGCATGACCATACATTTTCCAACATTGTATTTCATTTGCCACTTTCTTGCCCACTCTCCTAATTTGCCTGAAGTCTTTCTGCAGCCTTCTTGTTTCCTCAACACTACCTGCCCCTCCACCGATCTTCGTATCACCTGCAAACTTGGCAACAAAGCCGTCTCTTCCATCATCTAAATCATTGATATACAGAAGCGGTCCCCACACCGACCCCTGCTGAACACCATTAGTCACTGGCAGCCAACCAGAAAAGGATCCTTTTATTCCCACTCGCTGCTTCTTACCAATCAGCCAATATTCTAACCATACTGGTAGCCTTCCTGCAATACTATAGGCTTTTAACTTGGTAAGTAGTCTCATGTGTGGCACCTTGTCAAAAGCCTTCCGAAGATCCAAATATACAAAATCTACTGCATCCCCTTTATCCATTCTGCTTGTAATCCTCTCAAAGACCTGGCCTGGGTGACTTATGCACCTTTAGCTCTTTCAGCTTTTACAGCACCTTCTCCCTTGTAATAGTAACTGCACTTACTTCACTTCCCTCATACCTTTCAACACCAAGCACACTGCTAGTGTCCTTCACATTGAAGACTGATGCAAAATTCTCATTTAGTTCATCTGCCATCTCCTTGTCCCCTATTATTATTTCTCCGGTCTCATTTTCTAGTGTCCTATATCCACTTTCACCTCTCTTATTTTTTTATATAAACTTGAAAAAGCTTTTTCTATCCACCTTAGCTCGCTAAGCCTGCTAGTTTATTTTCATATTTCACCTTTTCCCTGCTGATGGCTCTTTTAGTTGCCTTCTGTAGATTTTTAAAAGCTTCCCAATCCTCTATCTTCCCACTAATTTTTGCTTTATTGTATGCCGTCTTTCCCCCTTTCATTAGCTTTGACTTCCCTTGTCAGCCATAGTTGTACAATTTTGTCATTTGAGTATTTCTTTGGTTTTGGAATACATCTATCCTGCACCTTTCTCATTCCCCCCCCCCCCCCAGATATTCATCTCTGCCGGCATCTCCTTCCAATTTACTTCTCTCTCATACCACTGTAATTTCCTTTTGCTCCACTGAAATACTGCTATATCAGACTTTATTTTCTCCCCATCAAATTTCAAATTGAACTCAATCATATTGTGATCACTGCCTCCTGCAGGTTGCTTTACCTCAAGCTCCCCAATTGCCTCTGATCATTACATAACACCCAATCCCGTATAGCACATCCCTTAGTAGGTTAAATGACAAGCTGCTCTAAAAAGCCATCACATAGGTATTCAACAAATTCACTCTCTTGACACCCATCACCAACCTGATTTTCCCAATCAACCTGCATGTTAAAATCTCCCACGACTATCATAACATTGCCCTTTGACACGCCTTTTCTATTTCCTGTTGTAATCTGTGGTCCACATCCCAGCTGTTTGGAGCCCTGTATATAACTGCCATCAGGGTCCTTTTACCCTTGCAGTTTCCTCACCCAGCCCATGAGGATTTAACATCTTCCAATCCTATGTCACATCTTTCTACTGATTTGATGCCATTCTTTACCAGCTGAGCCATGTAACCCCCTCTGCCTACCTTCCTATCCCTTTGATACAACTTGTAACCTTGAATATTCAACTCCCAACTATAACCATCGTTTAGCCACAAGTCAGTGATGGCCACAACATCATAATTGACAATCTGTAATAGTGCAACAAGATCACCCACCTTATTTCTTATACTCCGTACACTGAGATATAACACTTTGAGCACTGTATTTTCTACCCTTTTTGATTCTGCATCCCTAATGCACTGATATTCTCGCCCTGCTGGCTGTAACTATGTCCACACCTGCCTGCCCTTTTTGACAGTCTGACTGCACGCTATCTTTGCTTTCTTACCATCCGTCATATCCTGAGTCCCTTCACCCGGTTCCCATCCCCCTGCCAAATTACTTTAAACCCTCCCCAACAGCTCTAACAAACCTGCCCACATGAATATTGGTCCCCCTCGGGTTCAGGTGCAACCCGTCCCTTTTGTACAGGTCATACCTCCCCAGAAGAGAGACAGCTATCTGAGATGTCAAAGTGTTGGGATGAACAGTATTTTTTTGATGGGCTCAAGATCATGGGCTTATTGGGGGCTTTGCTATTGCATACATGGTGGGGAGGGGCTGATGCTTTTGCTGGAGCAAGTGGGGAGGGGGAGGGTTGATGCTTTTACTACTGCTTGTGCGTGGGAAGGGGAGGGAACTTTGAGATTCTAATGTTTGCTGTCAAACATTCTTTGGGTTTATTTTTCTGTTTCATGGATGTCTATGAAGAGTAAGAATTTCAGGTGGTAAACTGAATACCACAGTATGTTTTTGTATTATTTATTTAATTGGATTCTCTTTATCTCGTTTTAGGAGTTATGTGAAGATCTGATCACAGTTTAAACCATATTTATGCAGAAACAGAAAATTCTACAAGGTTCACTGACTTTCTAGCACCACTGTGCACACGCAACTTCATGCAAGTTTCACCAAGCTCCTGCAGAACCACAGAAAAACTTGCTTACTGGCAAATGAAAATTAAAAAAAAAATCATTTGCTGAAAATCTAAAAGTAAAACAGAAAATGCATGAGATCTCAGCAAGTCAGGCCTCATCTGTGGGAATATAAAGTGCGTTAACATTCCAAGTTAAAGATTCTTCATCTGAACTGAAATTTTATCTCTGCCTCTTCTCCCACAGATGCAGGCCAGCAAGCTGAGAGTGCACAATATTCTCTCTTTGTATCCTATTTGCCAGAGTGTTACCTGGATTAGAGGGCATGTCTTATGTGGGAAGATTGGGCTAGGGCTTCTCTCTTTTGGAGTAAGGCAGAATCAGAGGCGACCTGATCGAGGTGTACAAGGTGACAGGAAGCACAGACAAAGTGAACAGTCTTTAGAGAGGGTGCAGAGGAGATTTTAGACACAACGTACTGCAGATGCTGGAAATCTAGAGCAATACACACACTGTGCTGGAGGAGCTCATCAGGTCAGGCAGTAGCTATGGATGGGAATAAACAGTCGATGTTTCGGGCCAAGACCCTTCATCAGGACTGGGAAGACTAAAATGTCGACAACTTATTCCCATCCATAGAGGCTGAATGAAATCCTGGATGAATGCTCCTCCAACACATTGTGTGCATTGCAGAGGAGATTTATCAAGCTGCCGTCTGCATACTGAGGCATTGAACTAGGAGAGTTGATCTTAGGGTAAAGTTCAAGGATCAAAGTACAAAGTACATATAGCTTGAGATTCATCTTCTTGCAGGCAGACATCTTTTAAGAGCGAAGGAGGATGAAAGGTAACTTGATAGAGGTTTATAAGATGATAAGAGGAATTGATAGAGTGGACAGCCAGAGACTTTTTCACAGGAAGGCAATAATTAAATTCAGAGGATATCTTTTTGGGACATGTCAGTGATAGGTATTTTTGTTTACATAGAGTGGTAGGTGGAACGCACTGCTGGGGTGATGGTAGAGGCTGATATATTAGGGATATTTACAAGACTCTTAAGTCAGCACAATAACTCTGACCTATTACTGTCAGGAAGGAGGTACAGAAGCATCAGGACTAGGACTGCCAGACTGGGTAACAGCTTCTTCTCTCAAGCTGAGACACTAATGTATACCCTGCCACCTCCAAGGTCTTGTCACTTGGACAACGAGCTGTTATTGATTGCTTGTGCGACACACTACATGCTTTTTGAATTATATTTTCACGGAAATACTTTGGTTTATTTGCTGCATGTGATATATGTTTTGTGGGTGTGCCGTGGTCCGGAGTAATGTTGTTTTGTTTGATTGTAAACACGTACAGTCAGATGACAATACACTTGAACTTGAACACTGATGAAAGGAAAATGGAAGGTTATGGGCTATGTGGGAGGGAAGAGTTAGATTGACCTTGGAGTAGGTTAAAAGGTCAATGCAACACTGTGGGTCAAAAGGCCTGTACTGTTCTACTCTGACAGTTCAAATCGCCGCTATAGTAACAACTTGTTGCCTGACAGGGAAGGAGCAGGGTGTAGGCATGAGCCAGCATCACATTTCTGAGGCTCTCAGAGTTCATCCAATATGTTTGGCTTTCTGCTCTCTTAGTTGCATATCCGCAAGATGAAAATATCAATGCGGCTTTAGATAAACATGGTAAAAGCTTTTTTTAATACTAGAGACAATATTTTCCCCAATAAAGGGCAAAACCGAATCAAAGCTTGAGAAAGTTCAACAAGTCAACTTGCATCTTTTGGAAATTCCTACTTCACTAGAACAATTGACTCACTACAGAACACATAATACCACAGGGGGCTGTCCCTTAAATTCTCAACTTGAGCTTAAAAGGAATTAGTATGGCTAAAAAAAACAGGTTGTTGGAGAAACTCAGCAGATTGATCAGCACCTGTAAAGGAAGGGGAACTGTCGATGTTTCAGTTTGACAGCAAGGTCGTGATCAGAGATGTTGGCAATTCTTGTCCCTCCTCAGAAGTGGCCAAACTTTGGCAGCAGGCCGACATTTGCTCGAGATTCGCGTCCCTCCTCAGACATGGTCAAACTACACAAGCAACTTGGAGTTTGGTCAAGATTTGAGCACCTGTGGTCTGAGAGACAGGGATGGACATGTGACCTCAGAATCTACTTCATCGTGGCCTTCACCTAATTGTTTCGCAGCACTGCACTTTCTCTGCAACTGTAACACTTTATTCTGTTATTGTTTTCCCTCTAAAGTTCAAAGTACATTTATTATCAAATTACATATAAATTTGGCTGCTTACAGGCAGACACAAAACAAGAAACTTGAAAGAAACCCAATGCACAAAGATGTTAGAGAAAAACACAAATTAAATTAAATCAAATCATGCAACCAATAAAGCAAGCAGCAGCATTCAGAACTGAAATTAGTTTACAGACCTAGAGCCCGGAGCAGCTGGAGCAGACCCAGCCCGGAGCCCCAGCCTGAGTTCATCACACAGTGGGGTAAATCACCGCGAAGCTTGCAGACCCAGCCCGGAGCCCCAGCCTGAGTTCATCACACAGTGGGGTAAATCACAGCGAAGCTTGCAGACCCAGCCCGGAGCCCCAGTCTCAGTCCCTCACACAGTGGGGTAAATCACCGCGAAGCTTGCAGACCCAGCCCGGAACCCCAGTCTCAGTCCATCACACAGTGGGGTAAATCACCGCGAAGCTTGCAGATCCAGCCCGGAGCCCCAGTCTGAGTTCATCACACAGTGGGGTAAATCACCGCGAAGCTTGCAGACCCAGCCCCAGAGCCCCAGTCTCAGTCCATCACACAGTGGGGTAAATCACCGCGAAGCTTGCAGACCCAGCCCGGAGCCCCAGTCTCAGTCCATCACACAGTGGGGTAAATCACCGCGAAGCTTGCAGACCCAGCCCGGAGCCCCAGTCTCAGTCCATCACACAGTGGGGTAAATCACCGCGAAGCTTGCAGACCCAGCCCGGAGCCCCAGTCTCAGTTCATCACACAGTGGGGTAAATCACCGCGAAGCTTGCAGACCCAGCCCGGAGCCCCAGTCTCAGTCCATCACACAGTGGGGTAAATCACCGCGAAGCTAGCAGACCCAGCCCGGAGCCCCAGTCTCAGTCCATCACACAGTGGGGTAAATCACCGCGAAGCTTGCAGACCCAGCCCGGAGCCCCAGTCTGAGTTCATCACACAGTGGGGTAAATCACCGCGAAGCTTGCAGATCCAGCCCGGAGCCCCAGTCTCAGTCCATCACACAGTGGGGTAAATCACCGCGAAGCTTGCAGACCCAGCCCGGAGCCCCAGTCTCAGTCCATCACACAGTGGGGTAAATCACCGTGAAGCTTGCAGACCCAGCCCGGAGCCCCAGTCTCAGTCCATCACACAGTGGGGTAAATCACCGCGAAGCTTGCAGACCCAGCCCGGAGCCCCAGTCTCAGTCCATCACACAGTGGGGTAAATCACCGCGAAGCTTGCAGACCCTGCCCGCATCACACAGTGGGGTAAATCACCGTGAAGATTGCAGACCCAGCCCGGAGCCCCAGTCTCAGTCCATCACACAGTGGGGTAAATCACCGCGAAGCTTGCAGACCCAGCCCGGAGCCCCAGTCTCAGTCCATCACACAGTGGGGTAAATCACCGCGAAGCTTGCAGACCCAGCCCGAAGCCCCAGTCTCAGTCCATCACACAGTGGGGTAAATCACCGCGAAGCTTGCAGACCCAGCCCGGAGCCCCAGTCTCAGTCCATCACACAGTGGGGTAAATCACCGTGAAGCTTGCAGATCCAGCCCGGAGCCCCAGTCTCAGTCCATCACACAGTGGGGTAAATCACCGCGAAGCTTGCAGACCCAGCCCGGAGCCCCAGTCTCAGTCCATCACACAGTGGGGTAAATCACTGCGAAGCTTGCAGATCCAAGCCTCGCTGAGCTGTACACTCTGTGACTGGGCCCCATGTTCTGGTCTGTTCTTGACCTTTCAAGATCGGCACAGTACATAGATGGATCCAACCTCTCACCCTGTTTAGGTGGATGGGCTCCGTAACAACTCGGCTCCGCTCACTCCAACCCCATCTTGAACATACCTCAACCTCGCTCCACACAAAAAATCTTATCAATAAAACATTTAATTTCTTGCTTTGAAAACTGCCACCAGCAAGCTGTTGCCCATCTTCAGTAGTGCCATCTTAAACTGAAATTCTACGACCTCAGTATACTGAAAGGAGCTAATCTGTACAGAGGGCATACAAACCAAGTTTTTCACTGGATCCCAGTGCACCTGACAATTAAATATACCCTTAGTGATCACTTTATCAGGTACACCTGCTCAGTATACAGGTATCTCATCAGCCAATCACATTTTTCTACTATGAGTGTGACAATTTTAAATTAATTTACTAATTTATTCCCTTGTGCCCCTGTAAAGCAGGGGAGACCCAGTTTGCTTATTCCCCGGGCCTCTTGCCCCTGTAAAGCAGAGAGAGACCCAGTTTGTTTATTCTCCGTGCACACAGTGCATAAGAGAAAAGGCCCTTCAGCTCACGATATCATGCTGGGATTTTAAGCTATTGTAAGATTAATCTAAACCTTCCCTCCCACAAAATCCTTCCATTTTTCCTTCATCCCTGTGCCTGTATCGGACTTTCTTAAATGTCCCTCATGATTCTGCCTCTACCACCACCTTTGACTGTGCATTCCACACTCCCAGCACCCTCTGTGTAAAAAAAAAACCTATCTCTGACATACCCCCTATACTTACTGCTAATCATCTTTTAATTATTTACTTATTTCTTGAGATACGGTCCTTTGAGGCACGCCACCCAGCAATCTCCCGCTTTATCCCTAGCTTAATCATGGGACAATTTACAATGACTAATTAACCTACCAACTGGTACATCTTTGGAATGTGGGAGGAAACCCACGCGGTCACAGGGTACAAACTCCTTGCAGACAGTGGAGGAATTATGCTCTCTTGTACAAGCCATTTCTGCCCTGGGAAAATATCACTGGCTGTCCACTCCATCAATGCCTCATATCCCCTAATATACTTTTACCAATTCACCTCTCAGCCTCCTTTGCTCCAAAGAGAAAGCCCCAAACTTGCTAAATCTATCTTCATAAGTCCAGATAACAAACAGGTGAATAGCCTATGTACCCTCTCTAAAGCATCCACATCTTTTCTGTAATGGAACCAAACACAAAGTTCAAGCTGTGGTATGCCAGGGTTTGTTTTAGAGATCCAACATTACCCCATGGCTCTTGAACTCAATTCCCCTGAGTAATGAAGGGCATCGATCTCACAGAAGCATTCAACACAGCCCAGTCACTCTACAGAACCTCTGTCACTGAATCACAAGGAGGAACCTGTGAATTATACTGAGGGCAAAGGGAAAGCAACCTTTGCACATCATGATGCAGATAATGATATCTTGAAAAAACAAAGCCTTTTCAGAGAACTGCACAGAACTGAAAATGAAGGAAAGTGCACCAGCTTCAGTACTTTCTTAACAGGTTAGACTTGTTACCGGACACTCTTAAAAAAAAACTCCTTGTACTATACAACCATCCTGAAACCCTCACCTTCAAAAAGGCTATTAGGTACAGGAGTGGAACCTGGTGAGTTCTCCTGCTGCTGTAGCTCCTTCACATCAAGGTTCAACATGTTCTGCACTCAGAGATGCTCTTCTGCATACTACTGTTGTAATGCATCAAACAACCTGGCCATTCTTCTCTGATCTCTCTCTTTAACAAGGCGTTTTGGCCCACAGAACCACTGCTCATTGGATGTTTTTTCCATTTTTCACTCCATTCCCTGTAAACTCTGGATACTGATGTATGCAAAAATCTCAGGAGATCAGCATTTTCTGAGATACTCAACCATCCCGCCTGACACCAACAATCATTCCACGCTCAAAGTCACTCAGGTCACATTTCTTCCCCTTTCTGATATTTGGTCTGAACAACTACTGAATCTCTTGACCATGTCTGCATGCTTTTATGCATTGAGTTGTTATCACATGTTTGGTTGATGAGATATTTACATTAACAAGGTGTACAGCTGTTCCTAATACAGTGGCCACAGGGTATCGTTTTTATTTGCAGAACTATTCTTTCACACGCCGACTGTTTGTCAGTTTGTGTATTTGTATAGTTTTCCACAAATTCTATTGTATTTCTTTATTTTCCTGCATGAAAATGAATCTCAAGATAGTCACATTCTGAGGCAGTAACTCAAATGCGCAGGAACATAAGAAGCAGCAGAGAGTAGTGGACTCAGCCTAATACCGCCTGGGCGCATTCCTCCCTGCATCTCCAGGAGTCACTCCTTCAGAAAGACAACATTCATCAAAGAGCCCCATCGTTTTCCCCTGGCCATCTTTACACAGCTACTGACAGGCAAAGGGTACAGAAGCCTGAAGGTTTCCTAGCAGGTCAGGAAAACCCACTTCCATCAACCAACTACACGGCCTTAGTAAAGCATCAATAAAACACTGTGACCACTTTGCATTACACTGGGCGATTTTGTTGTTGCTCTAATTAAGCTCCCTCTTAAAAAATTGCATATAATTCACACAAAATGCTGCAGAAACCCAGCAGGTCAGTGGCATCTACGGAGGGGAATAAACAGTTAATGTTTCATGCCAACTGGAAAGGAAGAAATAACATTAACCAGAATAATAAGGGGGGGAAGGGAGGAGAAGGGAGTACAAGCTGGCAGGTGACAAATGAAGCCATGTTAGGGGGAAGGTAGGTAGAAAAGGTAAAACAATGAAGGAGTAATCTGATAGGAGAGGAGAGTGAAACATGGGGCTTCATTAAAGAGTTTTTGCATAACTCCAAAAGTATCAAAGATGAATTTCTATATTCAGGATTTCAAGATAGAGATTATCGATTCCCAAATTAGAAACTCAGATCTACCTGTCAATTATTAAGGAGTTGTTATTCTATCTCTAAAGTTCTCTATCTCCTCTAAGCCTAACTCTTTGACCAAGCTTTAGATCATTCAGGTAGTGTGTCAGTTAATGTAACACTTTACAGTTACAGTGATAGGAAGAGTGCACTTCCTAATCAACCTAATTTGATGAGGACACTTTGGGAAGCTTCATTTAGAGTTGAGGAATGGTGTAGATTTTAAAAATATCTACCTTTTGTGTAAGCTTAAGCCCAGCTGTCAAGATCTGATTACCCCCACTCCTCAAGCCATAGAGTCACAGAAAAGTACAGCACAGAAACAGGCCCTTTGGCCCATCTAGTCAGTGCCAAATCATTTAAACTGCCTAGTATTGTATTTGTCAACATGGAGTTGAGAACGAGTTTGTAAATCTGGTGGGAGCAAAGGATATTGGGAATGGCAAGAGTGGAGCGCTGTAGTTAGGGGTATGTGACAGGTGGCAGTAGGGGGGGCGGGGGGGCACTGAAGCAGACACACCCAGTCCTGAGACACCAGGCAATACCATTTGATTCCAAACAATTGATTTATGGATCACTACAGAATGTCTCTCTGATGCTTCCCACTCCCCCCTCCCCCAACCATTTTTCCTCTCTCCCTGCCCCTTCCCACTCGCAGTCCACAATAGAGACCCATATCAGAATCAGGAAGATTATCACTCACATATGTCATGATTTTTTTTTGCAGCAGTACAGAGCAATACATAAAATTACTCCAGCAATATACAGGTGTCCCCCGTTTTTCGAACGTTCACTTTACGTCAACTCGCTGTTAAGAAAGACCTACATTAGTTACCTGTTTTCGCTTCAGAAGGTGTTTTCACTGTTACGAAAAAAGGCAGCACGCGAAAAAGGCAGCACGCGAAAAAGGCAGCGTATGAAAAAAGGCAGCACGCGAAAAAGGCAGCGTATGAAAAAAGGCAGCACGCGAAAAAGGCAGCGTATGAAAAAAGGCAGCGCGCGCCGAGCAGACTAGCTCCTCCCCCGGAACTGCATTCTAGCCGGCATTGCTTAAACACGTGCCTGTGAGCATCTGTGCTTTATGTCGATTTATTCTGCGCATCCGTTAGCAAGATGAGTTCCAAGGTATTGGAAAAGCCTAAAAGAGCACGTAAGGGTGTTACACCTAGCGTAAAACTAGACATAATAAAGCGTTTCGATCGTGGTGAACAAAGTAAGGATATAGTGAGTTTGGCTAAGGGTTTGTGGAAGTTGACGAAGATGATGTTGAAGAGGTTTTGGCATCCCATGACCAAGAACTGACAGATGAAGAGCTGATGAAGAGGAAAGGATAACAATTGAAACCGAATGCAGTAGCAAACAGCCCAAAAGTGAAGACGTCCAAGAACTGAACGGGAAGCAATTGCGTGAGATTTTCGCTGTGATTGACAACGCTGCAATGATTGCAGAAAAGTATGACTTTAATTTTGAAAGGGTACATAGGTTTAGTGCAGGTTTGCAGGATGGTTTGAGTGCTTACAAAGAACTGTATGATAGAAAAATGCACGAGGCTAAGCAGTCGAGCATACTGTCGTTTTTCAAGCCTTCCACATCAGCCACAGCAGACGACGAAACTCGACCTTCGACATTGAGGCAGGCAGACATAGAAGAAGGTGACCAGCCTGCCCTGATGGAAACAGACGACAATGAGATGACATCCCAGTGTCTCACCACCCCAACCTCCGACGACTCAACCTAGCACACCATCATCAGTGTGCTTGCTGTCTTCCCGATTTCAGTTAGTGAACTACGCTGCACATACATTATTTCTACTTTATATAGGCTGTGTATTTTTATGTGTTATTCGGTAGTTTCATAGCTTAAACCAGGTTACTGCAAAAAGTGTTCCTGCCGGGAGCCCTTGTGCCGAGTGTTCCTGCCGGGAGCCCTTGTGCCGAGTGTCTCTGCCGGGAGCCCTTGCGCCGAGTGTCTCTGCCGGGAGCCCTTGCGCCGAGTGTCTCTGCCGGCAGCCCTTGCGCCGAGTGTTCCTGCCGGGAGCCCATGTGCCGCGTGTTCCTGCCGGGAGCCCTTGCGCCGAGTGTTCCTGCCGGCAGCCCTTGCGCCGAGTGTTTCTGCCGGGAGCCCTTGCGCCGAGTGTTCCTGCCGGGAGCCCTTGCGCCGAGTGTCTCTGCCGGGAGCCCTTGCGCCGAGTGTCTCTGCCGGGAGCCCTTGCGCCGAGTGTCCCTGCCGGGAGCCCTTGCGCCGAGTGTCTCTGCCGGGAGCCCTTGCGCCGAGTGATCCTGCCGGGAGCCCTTGCGCCGAGTGTTCCTGCCGGCAGCCCTTGCGCCGAGTGTTCCTGCCGGGAGCCCTTGCGCCAAGTGTTCCTGCCGGGAGCCCTTGCGCCGAGTGTTCCTGCCGGGAGCCCTTGCGCCGAGTGTTTCTGCCGGGAGAGCTTGCGCCGAGTGTTCCTGCCGGGAGCCCCTGCACCGAGTGTTCCTGCCGGGAGCCCTTGCGCCGCGTGTTCTTGCCGGGAGAGCTTGCGCTGCGTGCTTTTGCCGCGAATGTTGCTGAGAGCACTTACATGAAATTTTCGCTGCGGTGGACGGTGCTGCAATAATTGTAGAAAAGTATTCCTACATTAGATAGGCTGTGTATTTATCAGATCATTCCTGCTTTTACTATATGTTACTGTTATATTAGGTTTTATGTGTTATTTGGCATGATTTGGTAGGTTATTTTTTGGGTCTGCGAATGCTCACAAATTTTTCCCATATAAATAAATGGTAATTGCTTCTTCACTTTACGACATTCCGGCTTACGAACCATTTCATAGGAACGCTCTACCTTCGAATAGCGGGGGAAACCTGTATATGTGCCTAAGACATTTTCACAGGACTGTTACTTGGTCTCCTTGATTATTGCTGAGGAAAATATCAAGGTTACATTTTAAAGAGCTTCCTGAGGGGCTACTGCGTTCAGACCGGGGCAAATAAACGCTGGTGTCAGAACTAGACTGAGCCAACACAAGTGAACGTACAACACATCTGGGAAATTCCCTCAGAGGACAGCTGTTCAATATTCCTCTCACAACCAGGAGGGAAAAGAGATAGGAAGATCTGGTCATTTAATGCTATGAACCTGCTGACAGTTGCCACTTGGCCATGTGGAACATGTCTCCTGCCTTTTCCTACACAACAGCAATAACTGTGCTTTGAGTGGTCATTCAACAAACAGCTGCTCACAATGATCAAAGATGTGAAAAGCAAGCTTCTTGTTTTCATTGCTCTTTGGATTTTTAACCGTATTAATTTCATTATATGTTTTCAAAGTTCAAATAAACACAATTAAAATAATAATTTCATGCTATTAATTATTTAAAAAATGTCCAAGTGGACCACAACCTTGTAGGAGTTGAAGGCTCGCGTGACTCAGTGATCTGGAGAGCTATGTATGGCTAACAACAGATTGCGCTTTGGCTCTTGGTGGGATCACCCATGCCAAACAGGTCAAAGGGTAGAGGTCAGACTAAGAGCGGTCCACCGGTCCTCTAGGTTCAGGGGTTTGGCTCAGGGCTAACAACCCTGACTGGTCAAAAAACAGTTGTTATGGAAAAAGTAATGGAGAATCCTTCTACATCTGAGTGTGACTGAGGACCCTGAACCACACAGACAAAGATTGAGGACCTTCATTGTTGACCAAAACACCAGCAACGTTACGGGAAGTAAGTAAAATATCAAATGCAAATTCTGTCCTCACTGTGGACGCAATGTGCACCTATTTCTCCAGTTACCTGCAAAATGTCATTTATAAGTTCAAAGTAGATTTCTTATCAAAGTACATACATGTACTGTAGGGAGATTTGTTTTCTAGCAGGCATTCACAAAGAAATACAGTAGAATCAATGAAAAACCACAAATTTGGACAATGTGGAAAAGGAGACATAAATAGTGCAAAAGTGGGCAAACAGAGACAGAAATAAATAATATTGAGATCAATAAGTTGTAGAATCCTTGAAAGTGCATACGTTGTAAAATCAATTGAGTGCTAAGGTGAGTGGAGTTATCCACATCAGTTCAGGGGCCTGATGATTGTAACTATTCCTGAACCTGGTAGGGTGGCACCGAAGGCTTCTCTGTACCTCCTACCCAATGGTGGCAGTGCACGGAAATTAATTTTGCTGCCTCAGAACTGAAAGAGTTAATTGCAAACGAGGAATGCGTAAATGACTAACCGTTCTGCATAGCAATCTTTCACTAATTAACTATCAATTCAGTTGAAGCTCCATGACTCCAAGAAGAAATAAAAAAGAACAGAACTCAAGAACCATTGGTTTCTGCTGTCACCATGACCAAATATGGGAAAATGCACAACTGAGCCTGTGGACAGATCTGAATAATTCCACATAGAACACACCTCATCTTCAAGACTGCAATTTGCTGCATTTCCAGTAACCAGGACTCAGGCTCTTTTGGAAGATGCACTTTGGATCTATACTGGTGCTTTATCAATAAAGCAGTCTCACATGGAGGGTATACATCCCGTGATCAAATAATCTCTGTTTGAGGTCCCTGCTGCTAATTAAGTTACTTCCCCTAACTTGCTGTGGCCTGGGAGGGTCAGTGAACTTTGCATTTTCAGTGATATGTGCACAGCAGTCAACTGGCCCTTTGAAGTAGGAATCAGAATCAGGGTTAAGATCACCAGCATATGTTGTCAGTTTTGTTGTTTTGTGGCAACAGTACAATGCAATACATAATAGTAGAAAAAACTATCAATTACAATAAGAAATAAGACCATAAGATACAGGAGCAGTATTAGGCTACTTCAAGTCTGCTTCACCATTTCATCATGGCTGATCCATTTTCCCTCTCAGCCCCAATCTCCTGCCTTTTCCCTGTATCCCTTCATTCCCAGACTAATCAAGAACCTGTCAATGTCCACCTTAAAAATACCCAATGACTCGGCCTCCACAGCCTCACCACTCACTGGCTAAAGAGATTCCCCCCTCATCTTCATTCTAAATGAACATCCCTCTGTGTCTTCTGGTCCTAGGCACCACCACCATAGGAAACGTACTCTCCACATCCACTCTGTTGAGGCCTTTCAACATTCTGTAGATTTCAATGAGGTCACCCCTCATTCTTCTGAATTCCAGTGAAAAGAGGCCCAGAGCCATTAAATGCTCCTCATATGATAAGCCTTTCCATCCTTTCAAATATATGTACATACACACAAGGACACACATTTACACACACACACATATATATAGATAAATTAAGTAAGTCATGTAAAAAGAGGCTAAAAATATTAAAGTAGTGTTCATGGGTTCAATGCCCATTTATAAATCAAATGTCAGAGGAGGAAAAGCTGTTCCTGAATCACTGAGTCTGTGTCTTCAGGCTTCTGTACCTCCTTCCTGATGGTCGCAATGAGATGAGAGCATGGGTGATGGGAGTCCTTAATGGTGGATGTTGCCTTTTTGAGGCATCGTCCTTTGAAGCTAGTGTTTTAATACAAGCAAATCTGGGCACATTATATGGAATTAAACATAGAAACATAGAAAACCTACAGCACAATACAGGCCCTTCAGCCCACAAAGTTGTGCCAAACATGTCACTACCTTAGAAATTACTAGGGTGACCCACAGCCCTCTATTTTTCTAAGCTCCATGTTCCTATCCAAAAGTCTCTTAAAAGACCCTGTCGTATCTGCCTCTACCACCGTTGCCGGCAGCCCATTCCATGCACTCACCACTCTCTGCGTTAAAAATCTTACCCCTGACATCTCCTCTGTACCTGCTTCCCAGGCACCTTAAACCTGTGCCCTCTTGTGGCAGCCATTTCAGCCCTGGGAAAAAGCCTCTGACTATTCACAAGATCAATGCCTCTCATCATCTTATACACCTCTATCAGGTCACCTCTCATCCTCCATCGCTCCAAGGAGAAAAGGCCAAGTTCACTCAACCTATTTTCATATGGCATGCTCCCCAATCCAGGCAACATCCTTGTAAATCTCCTCTGCACCCTTTCTATGGTTTCCACATCCTTCCTGTAGTGAAGCAACCAGAACTGAGCACAGTACTCCAAGTGGGGTCTGACCAGGGTCCTATATAGTTGCAACATTACCTCTCGGCTCTTAAAATCAATCCCACGATTGATAAACGCCAATCTTCTTAACCACAGGGTCAACCTGCGCAGCTGATTTGAGTGCCCTATGGACTTGGACCCCAAGATCCCTCTGATCCTCCACACTGCCAAGAGTCTTACCGTTAATACTATATACTGCCATCATGTTTGACCTAGCAAAATGAACCACTTCACACTTATCTGGGTTGAACTCCTTCTGCCACATCTCAGCCCTGTTCTGTAGCACATAGGTAGGAAATTTGCTCCAAGTGATTCTGTTGGTAAAACGCGTGCCTAAAGGTCCAACTACTTTTCCAAGTTTTAATGTTATTCAGCTCATTATTGTGCCATTTTGCTCTATCCAGTGCCTATACCTCAAAAAGAACATGAGTACATCAAAACATACAGTGAAAATAACTGTTATGCACCAAATCAAATCAGCATGCACTGTACTGGGAGCATCATGCAACTGCTCCCTCACTTGCAGCACCAACATTGCTTGCCACACCTCACTAAACCCAACCCGAAAGTGGGCACAAACCCACGTGGTCACAGGGAGAATGCACACACTCGTTACAGACAGCAGCAGGAACCAATCCTGGATCGATTTTAAGTTCATGCCGTAGAGCACGGCCCCAGCCATCACCCTGCCGGACCATTAACACTTTCAACGACAGAATTACTTAGCTATATAACTGCACCTTTCCACATGGTAGGCTGCACGAGCCTCTAGTACACTCAGTGAACTAACACACAAAATATGCCAAGGATGTTTTTCCTTTATTTATTCCCTTGTCGCACAAAGACAGAGCTGAACAGAGCGAGTAAATTCATTATCAAATTACATTATACTGTATGTCACCATCAGCTAAGAGATACTTGCTTGTGAGCATACTTGCTTGTGACCATACTCAATAAATCCATAACCAGTAGGGTGGACAGCCAGTGTGCAAAGGATAACAAACTGTGCACACACACAGAAAGAAATAATAACAATAATAATAATAAGCAATAAATATTGAGAGCATGAGATGAAGAGTCCTTGAAAGTGAGTCCATAGGTTGTGTTTTATCCCCCCCCAGTTCAGTCCCTCCCACCTACATCCATGACACCTCACATGCTCCGAATCTTTTCAATGATTTCAGGTTCCCTGGCCCCCATCATCTTATTTTCATTATCGATGCCCAGTCCCTATACACCTGCATCCCTCACCAGGAAGGCCTCTAAGCTCTCTACTTCTTTCTGGACACCAGACCCAACCAGCTCCCCTCTACTACAACCCTCCTGTTAGCCAAACTTGTTCTCACTCTTTAATAATTTCTCCTTTGGCTCCTCCCACTTCCGTCAATCAAAAAGTGTAGCTATGGGCACTCACATTGGTCCCAGCTTTGTCTGCCTGTTTGTCAGCTACGTAGAACAATCTATGTTCTGAGCCTACACTGGTGTCTGTCCCCCACTTTTCCTGTCTACATCGACAACTGCATTGGTGCTGCTCCTGCACCCATGCGGAGCTCGTCAACTTCATCAACTTTGCCTCCAACTTCCACCCTGCCCTCAAGTTCACCTGGTCCATTTCCAACACCTCCCTCCCCTTTCTCGATCTCACTGTCCCTACCTCCGGAGACAGCTTATCCACGGATGTCTATTACAAACCCACGGACTCTCACAACTACCTGGACTATACCTCATTCCACTCTGCTACTTGTAAAAAAAAAACCATCCCCTTCTCTCAATTCTTCTGTCTCCACTGCATCTACTCTCAGGATGAGCCTTTTCATTCTAGAACGAATGAGATGTCCTCCTTTTTCAACTAAACGGGCTTCCCTTCCCCCACCATCAATGCCGCCCGCAACCACATCTTTTCCGTTTCATGCACGTCTGCTCTTAACCCATCCGCCCAAGACCCTACCAGGGATAAAGTTCCTCTTGTCCTCACCTACCATCAAACCAGACTCCACATCCAGCACATAAGTCTCTGCAAGTGCTACATCAGTCCCTACACCTCCTCCCTCACTACCATTCAGTACCCCAAACAGTCTTTCCAGGTGAGGCAACACTTCAGCTGTGAGTCTGTTGGGATCAAATACTGATAGATAGATAGATAGATAGATAGATAGATACTTTATTCATCCCCATGGGGAAATTCAACTTTTTTTCCAATGTCCCATACACTTGTTGTAGCAAAACTAATTACATACAATACTTAACTCAGTAAAAAATATGATATGCATCTAAATCACTATCTCAAAAAGCATTAATAATAGCTTTTAAAAAGTTCTTAAGTCCTGGCGGTAGAATTGTAAAGCCTAATGGCATTGGGGAGTATTGACCTCTTCATCCTGTCTGAGGAGCATTGCATCGATAGTAACCTGTCGCTGAAACTGCTTCTCTGTCTCTGGATGGTGCTATGTAGAGGATGTTCAGAGTTATCCATAATTGACCGTAGCCTACTCAGCGCCCTTCGCTCAGCTACCGATGTTAAACCCTCCAGTACTTTGCCCACGACAATACTGTGTTCAGTGCTCCCGGTGTGGCCTCCTGTATTTTTGTAAGGCCCAATGTAGAATGGGAAACCGCTTCGCTGAGCATCTACGCTCTGTCTACCAGAAGAAGCGGGATCTCCCAGTGGTCGCACATTTTAATTCCATGGCCATGGAGCCCATGGCCTCCTCTACTGTCACAATGAAGCCACACTCAGACTGGAGGAACAACACCTTGTATTCCATCTAGGTAGCCTCCAACCTGATGGCATGAACATCAATTTCTCAAACTTCTGGTCGTGTCACCCCCCACCCCACCCTTCACCAGTCCCCATCCCCTTTTCCCTCTCTCAATAGACAATAGACAGTAGGTGCAGGAGTAGACCATTTGGCCCTTCTAGCCAGCACCGCCATTCACTGTGATCATGGCTGATCATACACAATCAGTACCCCATTCCTGCCCTCTCCCCATATCCCTTGACCCCACTATCTATAAGAGCTCTATCTAACTCTCTTTTGAATGCATCCAGAGACTTGGCCTCCACTGCCTTCTGGGGCAGAGCATTCCACATATCCACCACTCTCTGGGTGAAAAAGTTTTTCCGCATCTCTGTTCTAAATGGCCTACCCCTTATTCTTAAACTGTGGCCTCTAGTTCTGGACTCACCCATCAGCAGGAACATGCTTCCTGCCTCCAGTGTGTCCAATCCCTTAATAATCTTATATGTTTCAATCAGATCCCCTCTCATCCTTCTAAATTCCAGTGTATACAAGCCCAGTCGCTCCAATTTTCAACATATGACACTCCCGCCATTCCGGTAATTAACCTTGTGAACCTACGCTGCACTCCAATAGCAAGAATGTCCTTCCTCAAATTTGGAGACCAAAACTGCACACAATACTCCAGGTGGGGTCTCACCAGGGCCCTGTACAGCTGCAGAAGGACCTCTTTACTCCTATACTCAATTCCTCTTGTTATAAAGGCCAGCATGCCATTAGCTTTCTTCACTGCCTGCAGTACCTACATGCTTGCTTTCATTGACTGATGTACAAGAACACCTATATCTCATTGTACTTCCCCTTTTCCTAACTTCACTCCATTTAGATAGTAATCTGCCTTCCTGTTCTTGCCACCAAAGTGGATAACCTCACAGTTATCCACATTAAACTGCATCTGCCATACATTTGCCCACTCACCCAACCTGTCCAAGTCACCCTGCATTCTCATAACATCCTCCTGACATTTCACACTGCCACCCAGCTTTGTGTCATCAGCAAATTTGCTAATGATACTTTTAATCCCTTCATCTAAATCATTAATGTATATTGTAAACAGCTGCGGTCCCAGCACCGAACCTTGCGGTACCCCACTGGTCACAGCCTGCCATTCCGAAAGGGACCCGTTAATCACAACTCTTTGTTTCCTGTCAGCCAGCCAATTTTCAATCCATGTCAGTACTCTGCCCCCAATACCATGTGCCCTAATTTTGCCCACTAATCTCCTATGTGGGACTTTATCAAAAGTTTTCTGGAAGTCCAGGTACACTACATCCACTGGCTCTCCCTTGTCCATTTTCATAGTTACATCCTCAAAAAACTCCAGAACATTAGTCAAGCATGATTTTCCCTTCATAAATCCATGCTGACTTGGACTGATCCTTCTACTGCTATCCAAATGTGTCGTAATTTCCTCTTTTATAATTGACTCTAGCATCTTTCCCACCACTGACGTCAGGCTAACCGGTCTATAATTCCGTTTTCTCTCTCCCTCCTTTCTTGAAAAGCGGGACAACATTAGCCACCCTCCAATCAGCAGGAACTGTTCCTGAATCTATAGAACATTGGAAAATTATTACCAATGCGTCCACGATTTCTGGAGCCACCTCTTTAAGTACCCTGGGATGCAGACCATCAGGTCCCGGGGACTTAATCAGCCTTCAGACTCAACAGTCTATCCAACACCATTTCTTGCCTAATATAAATTTCCTTCAGTTCATCCTTTACCCTAGTTCCTTTGGCCACTATTACATCTGGGAGATTGTTTGTGTCTTCCCTAGTGAAGACAGATCCAAAGTACCTGTTCAACTCATCTGCCATTTCCTTGTTCCCCATAATAAATTCACCCGTTTCTGTCTTCAATGCCCCAATTTTGGTCTTAACTATTTTTTTGCTATTCACATACCTAAAGAAGCTTTTACTATCCCCCTTTATATTCTTGGCTAGTTTACCTTCGTACCTCATTTTTTTCTTGGCGTATTGCCTTTTTTGTTATCTTCTGTTGCTCTTTAAAAGCTTCCCAGACCTCCGGTTTCCCGCTCATCTTTGCTATGTTATATTTCTCTTTTATTTTTATACTGCCCTTTACTTCCCTCGTCAGCCACGGCCGCCCCTTACTCCCCTTAGGATTTTTCTTCCTCTTTGGAATGAACCGATCCTGCACCCTCTGTATTATTCCCAGAAATACCTGCCATTTTTGTTCCACTGTCTTCCCTGCTAGGGCATTGTTCCATTGAACTTTGGCCAGCTCCTCCCTCATAGCTCCATAGTTCCCTTTGTTCAACTGTAATACTGACACATCCGATTTTCCCTTCTCCTTCTCAAATTGTAGGTTAAAACATATCATATTATGGTCACTACCTCCTAATGGTTCCTTTACCTCGAGGTCCCTGATCAAATCCGGTTCATTGCACAACACTAAATCTAGAATTGCCTTCTCCCTGGTAGGCTCCAGTACAAGCTGTTCTAAGAATCCATCTCAGAGGCACTCCACAAACTCCCTTACTTGGGGTCCAGTACCATCCTGATTCTCCCAGTCTAACTGCATGTTGAAATCCCCCATGATAACTGTATCATTACCTTTGCAACATGCCAATTTTAACTCTTCATTCAACTTACACACCTACATCCGGACTGCTGTTTGGGGGCCTGTAGATAACTCCCATTAGGGTCTTTCTATACCCTTAGAATTTCTCAGTTCTATCCATACTGACTCTACATCCCCAGATTCTATGTCCCCCCTCGCAAGGGACTGAATATCATTCCTCACCAACAGAGCCACCCCACCCCGCCTGCCTGTCCTTTCAATAAGATGTATAACCTTGTATATTCATTTCCCAGGCCCTGTCCGCTTGAAGCCGTGTCTCAGTTATTCCCACAACATCGTACTTGCCAATTTCCAACTGAACCTCAAGCTCATCTACTTTATTCCTTATACTTCGTGCATTCATATATAATACTTTTAATTTGGTACTCCCCTCTCCTTTCATATCAATTCCTATTTCACTTGGCCATACTGTATGATCTCTTCTTGAGCTTTCTACTCCATTGATTCTGTTGTCCTTTTTAACTTTTTTTATTTTCACTTTCCCTTTAACTCCATCCTTATATTTCCAGTTCATCCCCTCCCCCCCACTACTTAGTTTAAACACATCCGTGTTGCAGTGGCAAACCTGTCTGCCAGAATGCTGGTCCCCCGCCTATTAAAGTGCAACCTGTCCCTTTTGTACAATTCATCCCTACCCCAAAACAGATCCCAGTGGTCCAAGAATGTAAATCCTTGCTTCCTGCACCAGTTCCTCAGCCACACATTCAGATCCATTATCTCCCTGTTCCTGCCCTCTCCAGCACGAGGAACTAGAAGCAAACCAGAGATAACCACCCTGGAAGTCCTGCTTTTCAGCCTTCTTCCGAGTTCTCTGAAGTCCCGCTGAAGAATGTCCTTCCTCTTCTTCCCGATGTCATTTGTGCCGACATGCACTACCACTTCCAGCTGTTCACCTTCACCCTT
Source organism: Hemitrygon akajei (assembly GCF_048418815.1). Lineage (NCBI taxonomy): Eukaryota > Metazoa > Chordata > Chondrichthyes > Myliobatiformes > Dasyatidae > Hemitrygon > Hemitrygon akajei. The sequence goes on along the minus strand of NC_133130.1, from coordinate 121,066,905 downwards.
GAGGATTCCCTGCAATCGGTCCGTGATGTCCTGTATCCTAGCACCAGGGAGGCAACACACCATCCTTAAATCTCGCCTGTTGCCGCAGAAACCCCTTTCCGTACCTCTTACTATGGAGTCCCCTACTACCACGGCTCTTCCTGATGTCTGACTTCTCGGCTCTGCTTCTGCACCAATTCTCAGCTCGCAGACCTGTCCGCCTCTCAGACTGGCAGTATCTTCTGTCCTGACAGCTTCCAAGAAGGTGAATCTGTTTACGAGAACCTGTACACGTGAATTTGTGGGCTTCTAAAATCTGAACCTGAATATGCTTTAGCATACCAGACTTCATAAGGACTACCGTTTCAAAAATCTGTGTTTATGATCTGCAGATTTCCTCGCTCTCTGCTATTCTTTTTGAATGCATGCCACTTGGCAATGAGATCTGCTGATAGGAAGGGTGTCCAAGGTTTTGGACGGAAGCAACAAAATGGGATTCAGAGGAATAATAAATCAGCCATGATAGTACTAATGACCTAAATCTGCTCTCACTTTATCTCCTTGCCCGCCCATCGCCTCCCTTTGGTGCTCCTCCCCCTTTTTCCTTTCTTCCATGGCCTTCTGTCCTTTCCTTTTAGATTCTCCCCTCTCCAGCCCTGTATCTCTTCTACCAATCAACTTCCCAGCATTTTACTTCATCCCTCCCACTTCCCAGTTGCACCTATCAACCTTGTGTTTCTCTCTCTCTTCCCCCCTCCTTTTAACTTGACAACTCATTTTTTCTTCTCCAGTTCTGCTGAAGGGTTTTGTCTCAAAATGTCAATTGTACTCTTTTACCTAGATGCTGCCTGGTCTGCAGAGTTCCTCCAGCATTTTGAGGATGTTTCCTATAGTTTTGGGAGTGAGAACTAGGATCAGAGGACACAGCCTCAGAATAGAAGGACATCATTGTAGAAAAGAAATGAGGAGGAATTCCTTCAGCCAGAGGGTGGTGAATCTGTGGAACTCATCACCATTGACAGATGCATTGACAGATGCAGTGGCCAAGTCATTGGATGTATTTAAAGCAGAGATTAGGAAGGGTGCCCAAGGTTTTGGACGGAAGCAACAAAATGGGATTCAGAGGAATAATAAATCAGCCATGATAGTACTAATGACCTAAATCTGCTCTAATATCTTATAGACTTGTGAAAAAATACACGTGAATTTGTGGGCTTCTAAAATCTGAACCTGAATGACTCGCTTTAGCATACCAGACTTCATAAGGACTACCGTTTCAAAAATCTGTGTTTATGATCTGGAGATTTCCTCGCTCTCTGCTATTCTTTTTGAATGCATGCCACTTGGCAATGAGATCTGCTGATAGCAATTGATTGTGGGGAGAGGTGTGGAGACGGGAGAGGGGTGGAGACGGGAGAGGTGTGGAGACGGGAGAGGGGTGGAGACGGGAGAGGGGTGGAGACGGGAGAGGGGTGGAGACGGGAGGGGGTGGAGACGGGAGGGGGTGGAGACGGGAGGGGGTGGAGACGGGAGGGGGTGGAGACGGGAAAGGGGTGGAAATCGAAGTCAATTGGCTCTACATTTCAGAAGTTAGATCTGATTAGATTGCCTCCCCCCAACTTCCCATTTCCTGTTAGAAAGCCTTGTACATTACAACTCCTAAAGCAAGAATTTTTCAGTCAGCCCTCGGTTTCTGTTGTTCCAAAGAAGGCTCTCTATGCCATTGACTATAACATCCTCAAGATTAACAACCAAGTATATCTCACCTGAGTGTTTATTAAGCTACAGTGTGGAACAAGCCTTCCAGCCCTTCAAGCCACTCCACCCAGCAATCTTCCAATTAATCCTAGATAGGGGACAATTTACAATGACCAATTAACCTACCAACTGGTACATCTTTGATCTGAAGGAGGAAACCAGAGCACCCAGAGGAAGCCCATGAAGTCAAGGGGGAAAACATCCAAAACCCTTTACAAGCAGCAGTGGGAAATGAACCCAAGTCACCTGCACTGTAAAGCGGTGTGCTAACCACTACTCTAAAGTAGTGTATCTGGAGCTGCCCCATCCTACCAACAGCAAAATGGAATCATACATGAGGTGGAGGATAAATGTGTGGCTGAGGGATCGGAGCAGGGGGCAGAGACTCAGATTTCTGGATCATTGGGACCTGTATAAAAAGGACGGGTTGCACTTGAATCTGAGGGGGACCAATATCTTGGCAGGATGGTTTGCTAAGGCTTTTGGGGAGAGTTTTACTGGGGTGTGGAAAACAGACTGAAGAGATGGAGGAAGAGGCAGTTGGCTCACAAATAGAGAAAGTTTGGAGACAGTATGAGAGGGAGGATAGGCAGGTGATAGAGAAGGGATGCGCTCAGACCGATGGTTTGAGATGTGTCTATTTTAATGCAAGAAGCATCATGAACAAAGCAGATGAGCTTAGAGCATGGATCAGTACTTGGAACTATGATGTTGTGGCCATTACAGAGACTTGGATGGTTCAAGAGCAGAAATGGTTTTCTTCGAGTGCCAGGCTTTAAATGTTTCAGAGAGGACAGCGAGGGAGACAAAAGAGGTGGAGGCGTGGCCTGTTGATCAAAGATAATGTCACGGCTGCAGAAAAGGAGGAAGTCATGGAGGGATTGTCTACTGAGTCTCTGTGGGTGGAAGTTAGGAACAGGAAGGGGTCAATAACTCTACTGGGTGTTTTTTTTACAGACCTCCCAATAGTAACAAGGACATTGAGGAGCAGATAGGGATACAGATTCTGGAAAGGTGTAATAATAACAGGGTTGTCATGGTGGGAGATTATAATTTCCCAAATATCGATTGGCATGTCCCTAGAGCGAGGGGTTTAGATGGGTGGAGGTTGTTAGGTGTGTTCAGGAAGGTTTCCTGACACAATATGTGGATAAGCCTACAAGAGGAGAGGCTGTACTTGATCTGGTATTGGGAAATGAACTTGGTCAGATGTCAGGTTTCTCAGTTGGAGCGTGTTTTGGAGATAGTGATCATAATTCTATCTCCTTTACCATAGTATAGGAGAAGGGTAGGAACAGACTAGTTAGGAAAGCGTTTAATTGGAGTAAGGAGAGATATGAAGCTATCAGGCAGGAACTTAGAAGTATAAATTGGGAACAGATGTTCTCAGGGAAATGTACAGCAGAAATGTGGCAAATGTTCAGGGGATATTTGTATGGCATTCTGCATAGATACGTTCTAATGAGACAGGGGAAGGATGGTAGGGTACAGAAACCGTGGTGTACAAAGGCTGTTGAAAATCCAGTCAAGAAGAAAAAAGATTAAGGAGGATTCAAAAAACTAGGTAATGATAGAGGTCTAGAAAATTATAAGGCTAATAGGAAGGAGCTTAAGAATGAAATTAGGAGAGCCAGAAGGGGCCATGAGAAGGCCTTGGTGGACAGGATTAAGGAAAACCCCAAGGCATCTTACAGGTGCGTGAAGAGCAAGAGGATAAAACGTGAGAGAATAGGACCAATTAAGTGCAACAGAGGGGAAGTGTGTATGGAACCGGAGGAGATAGCAGAAGTACTTAATGGATACTTTGCTTCAGTATCAACTACGGAAAAGGACCTTTGTGATTGTAGGGATGACTTACAGTGGACCAAAAACCTTGAACATATAGACATTAAGAAAGAGGATGTACTGGATCTTTTGGAAAACATCAAGTCAGATAAGTTGCTGGAACCAAATGAGATGTACCCCAGGCTACTGTGGGAGGCGAGGGAGAAATTTGCTGAGCCTCTGGCAATTGATGATCTTTGCATCATCAATGAGAACAGGAGAGATTCCAGAGGATTGGAGGGTTTCAGATGTTGTTCCCTTATTCAAGAAAGGGAGCAGAGATAGCCCAGGAAATTATAGACCATTGAGTCTTACTGCAGTGCTTGGTAAGTTAATGGAGAAGATCCTGAGGGACAGGATTTATGAACATTTGGAGAGGCATGATATGATTAGGAATAGTCAGCATGGCTTTATCAAGGGCAGGTCATGCTTTATGAGCCTGAATGAATTTTTTGAGGATGTGACTAAACATATTGCTGAAGGTAAAGCAGTAGATGTAGTGTATATGGATTTCAGCAAGGTATTTGATAAGGTACCCCATGCAAGGCTTATTGAGAAAGTAAGGAGCCATGGGATCCAAGGGGACATTGCTTTGTGGATCAGAACTGGCTTATCCACAGAAGGCAGGCCTTCTGGAAGGAAGGCCTGTACTGGGGAGCATGCCTTATGAGAACAGATTGAGTGAACTTGGCCTTTTCTCCTTGGAGCAGTGTAACATGAGAAGTGATCCGATAGAGGTGTACAAGGTGATGAGAGGCATTGATCATGTGGATAGTCAGAGGCTTTCTCCCAGGGCTGAAATGGCTAACACAAGAAGGCACAGTTTTAAGTGGTTGTAGACAGGTCATATTCTGCATGGAGGTCGGTGGCCAGTAGTGTGCCTCAGGGATCTGTTCTGGGACCCTTACTCTTCGTGATTTTTATAAATGATCTGGATGAAGAAGTGGAGGGATGGATTAGTAAGTTTGCTGATGACACAAAGGTTGGGGGTGTTGTGGATAGTGTGGAGGGCTGTCAGAGGTTACAGCAGGATATAGATAGGATGCAAAACTGGGCAGAGAAGTGGCAGATGGAGTTCAACCCAGATAAATGTGAGGTGGTTCATTTTGGTAGGTCAAATATGATGGCAGAATATAGTATTAATGGTAAGACTCTCGGCAGTGTGGAGGATCAGAGGGATCTTGGAGTCCTCGTCCATAGGACACTCAAAGTTCCTGCACAGGTTGACTGTGTGGTTAAGAAGGTATATGGTGCATTGGCCTTCATCAATCATGGGATTGAGTTTAAGAGCTGTATAGGACCCTGGTCAGACCCCACTTGGAATGCTGTGCTCAGTTCTGGTTGTCTCACTACAGGAAGGAATGTGGAAACCATAGAAAGGGTGCAGAGGAGATTTACAAGGATATTGCCTGTACTGGGGAGCATGCCTTATGAGAACAGATTGAGTGAACTTGGCCTTTTCTCCTTGGAGCACTGTAACGTGAGAGGTGACCTGATAGAGGTGTACCTGATGAGAGGCATTGATCATGTGGATAGTCAGAGGCTTTCTCCCAGGGCTGAAATGGCTAACACAAGAAGGCACAGTTTTAAGGTGCTGGGAAGTAAGGTACAGAGGAGATGTCAGGGGTAAATGTTTTTACACAGAGAGTGGTAAGTGCGTGGAATGGGCTGCCGGCAACAGTGGTGCAGGCGGATAGATAGAGTCTTTTAAGAGACTTTTGGATAGGTACATGGAGCTTAGAAAAATAGAGGGCAATGGGTAACCCTAAGTTAAATTACAGGAAGGGCCTGTATTGTGTAGGTTTTCTGTGTCTCTTTGCTGCTGGACAATAGATGGCTCACCAAGCCCCTTCCAATCATCAATCACCCATGTAGACTGGCGTCATTTTTATTGTCTCCTACTCAGCTACACACTAGGGGCCGTTTCCAGTGGCCTGTTAATTTGCCAACTTGCTCACCTTTGATCGGTCTATGTGCTGGGCTGATTTGGAAAGGTCAGGTCCAGGCCCAGTGTATATCAATGCGACAGGATCCCAGTCTGAGAATGAGGAATGACCTGATGTTTGGGCGTAAACGCCCGGCCAGATGGATTGAAAAGACAGAGTGTCAGGACCAGAGGTGAGGGTTGTGCTGGTTCTGCTCACTGCATTGCACTGAAGCTGAGACTGTGGTGGCTCTGATCTTCGTGTCTGTTATCTCCATGACATTTCTCCTGCTCTGCAGTGCGCTGAGGTTGTGGCTGGCTCCAGCTGTTTCAGGCTTTGTGTTTGAGGACTCATTTTCATTCTGAATGCTATTTGCTTACTTTCACTGTTTGCACAATTTGTGTTTCTTCCTCTCTGCACCTTGGGAGTTTGTCTGGTTTTTTTAAATGGGTTCTTTTGAGTTTGTTTGTTTCGTGGCTGCCTGTAAAGAGACGAATTCATCATGTGGTCACAGGGCGAACATGCAAACTCCACAGACAGCTCCATGGTCATCTGGGAGCCCATGCCTTTATTTACCACACACTCTGCTGCTACTGAGAAATCCCCAGTGGTTTCTGCTTTTCATTGGATTTATATAATGTTTTTGACATTCAACTATCTTTAGGGTGCCATGGCAGCATAGTGGTTAGTGCAACACTATTACAGTTTGAGGCATTCCAGAGTTTGGAGTTCAGTTCCCAGGTCCCCTGTAAGGAGACTCTGTACATCCTCCCAGTGGGATGCGTGGGTTTTCTTCGGGTCTTCTAGTTTCTTCCTACAGTACAAAGGCACATCGGGTAGGTCAGTTGGTCATTTCAAATTGTCCTGTGATTGGATTAGGTTTAAAGCAGTTGAGGATTGCTGGGTGGCAGGGCTTGAAGGGTTGGAAGGACCTGTTCTGTGCTGTATCTCTAAATATCAATAGCTCAGAATGAGTGATTTGTCACCAAGCTGTGGGAAAGGTAACCATTACCTGTGTGTAAGGACTTTAAGAAGAATTGGAGGTTGGAGATGGAATTCCAGACCATTGAAGGTTTGGCTGTTGTCACAATCAGAATCAGATTTATTATCACTGATGTAGAGAATTCTGAATAAAGATTGGTGGAAATTTGTTGCCACTGGTGGACGTAGTAAGATAGGGAATCTCAATAAGACCTGTAACATTAAGAGGGTGACAATTTTGGACACCAGAAATTCTGCAGATGCTGGAAATCTCGAGTAAGATTAACAAATTGGAAATAACATCTCCACCTCACTGACAATCAACACTGGCGCGTCTCAGAAATGTGTGCTTAGCCCACTGCTGTGTGCCCAGGCACAGCTCAAATGCCATTTATAAATTTGCTGATGATACAACTATTGTTGGCAGAATTTCTGATGGCGGTAAGAGGGTGTACATGAGCGAGATAGATCAGCTCATTGAGTGGTGTCACAACATTGCACTCAACGTCAGCAAGACTAAAGAGCCGATTATGGACTAGAAAGGGTAAGACAAGGGAACACACACCAGTCCTCATCAAGGGATCAGAAATGGAGAGAGTGAATAATTTCAAGTTCCTGGATGTCAATATCTCTGAGGACCTACCCTGGCCACAACATACTGATGCAGCTATAAAGAAGGCAAGGTAGTGGCTATATTTCATTAGGAGTTTCAGGAGATTTCATTTGTCACCTAAAAATTTCATTTGTAACTCAAACTATATTAACTTTTGTGTGGATGCAGTTGTCCCAGTTAGAACTGTTCGCTGCTATCCCAATAATAAGCCCTGGATCACTAGTCACATCAAAGGCCTCCTAAACCAGAAGAAGAGGGCCTTTAAAGATGGTGATCGGTTGGAGCTTAAAAGAGTTCAGAAGGAACTCAGAGTACAGATAAGGGGGGCAAAGGAGCAGTATAGGAGGAAGCTAGAACAAAAGCTGCAGAAAAAAAGCATGAAGGAGGTGTGGGATGGGATGAAGATCATCACCGGATGCGGTGCAAAGCGGGGTGCGAACATAAGTGGAGATGTGGAGAAAGCGAACCAGCTGAACAACCTCTTCAACAGGTTTGACAGCTCAATCTCATCCTCACCGCAGGAATCCACACCAGGCTTACTTCCCTCACAGGAAAATAGCCACTCACAGGAGACCTTGCCCACGCCCAGGATTACGGCTGCACAGGTGGAAGGTCAACTGAGGAAGATCTGTACCAGCAAGGCGGCTGGACCGGATGGAGTTTCCCCACGATTACTGAGGGCCTGTGCGGCTGAGCTGGGAGAACCACTACAGCGCATCTTCAACATGAGCCTGGAGCAGAGAAGAGTACCCAGACAGTGGAAAACATCCTGTATTGTCCCGGTACCGAAGAAACCACAACCAAAGGAGTTGAATGACTTCAGACCTGTTGCCTTGACGTCGCACGTGATGAAGACCATGGAGCGGCTGATAATACAGAATCTGAGGCCACAAACCAGGCACGCCCAGGATCCTCTTCAGTTTGCGTATAAGGAGAAGGTGGGAGTGGAGGATGCTATCACGTATTTGCTGCACAAATCACTCTCTCACCTAGAGGGGGTCAGTTGTGCTGTGAGGATTACATTCCTTGACTTCTCTAGTGCCTTTAACACCATCCAGCCCAAGATCTTAAGGCACAAACTAACGGAGATGGGAGTAGACTCTCACATGGTGGATTGGATAGTGGACTACTTGACAGATAGACCTCAGTATGTGTGGTTGGGAGACTGTAGGTCTGACACGGTGGTCAGCAGCACAGGGGCGCCGCAGGGAACCGTACTCTCTCCGGTCCTGTTCACCCTGTACACATCAGACTTCCAATATAACTCGGAATCCTGCCATGTGCAGAAGTTCGCTGATGACACGGCCATAGTGGGGTGTGTCAGGAATGGACAGGAGGAGGAGTATAGGAAACTGATACAGGACTTTGTGATATGGTGCAACTCAAACTACCTGCGTCTCAATATCACCAAGACCAAGGAGATGGTGGTGGACTTTAGGAGATCTAGGCCTCATATGGAGCCAGTGATCATTAATGGAGAATGTGTGGAGCAGGTTAAGACCTACAAGTATCTGGGAGTACAGTTAGACGAGAAGCTAGACTGGACTGCCAACACAGATGCCTTGTGCAGGTAGGCACAGAGGCGACTGTACTTCCTAAGAAGGTTGGCGTCATTCAATGTCTGTGGTGAGATGCTGAAGATGTTCTATAGGTCAGTTGTGGAGAGCGCCCTCTTCTTTGTGGTGGCGTGTTGGGGAGGAAGCATTAAGAAGAGGGACGCCTCACGTCTTAATAAGCTGGTAAGGAAGGCGGGCTCTGTCGTGGGCAAAGTACTGGAGAGTTTAACATCGGTAGCTGAGCGAAGGGCGCTGAGTAGGCTACGGTCAATTATGGATAACTCTGAACATCCTCTACATAGCACCATCCAGAGACAGAGAAGCAGTTTCAGCGACAGGTTACTATCGATGCAATGCTCCTCAGACAGGATGAAGAGGTCAATACTCCCCAATGCCATTAGGCTTTACAATTCTACCGCCAGGACTTAAGAACTTTTTAAAAGCTATTATTAATGCTTTTGAGATAGTGATTTAGATGCATATCATATTTTTTACTGAGTTAAGTACTGTATGTAATTAGTTTTGCTACAACAAGTGTATGGGACATTGGAAAAAAGTTGGAATTTCCCCATGGGGATGAATAAAGTATCTATCTATCTATCTATCTATCTATCAAAAACTTCTACAGATGGTGTGTGTGTGTGTGTCTCTCTCTCTCTACTGCACAGGATCAATGCAAGCTGCAGAAAGTTGTAAAATTAGTCAGCTCCATTAGGGGTACTAAACTCTATGGTACCCAAATAATCTCCAAGGATCAGTGCCCTCATGAAGGCAGTGCCCATCATTAAGGATTCCCCATCCAGGACATGTCCCCTTCTCATTGCTACTATCAGGAAGATGCAGAAGCCTGAAGGTACACGCTCTATGATTCAGGAACAGCTTCTTCCCCTCTGCCATCCAATTTCTGAAAGGACATCGAACTCATGAACACTACCTCACTACTTTTTTAAATTCATTTCTGTTTTATCACTACTTATTTAACTATTTAACTACACACACACACACACACACACACGTATATATATATATATAAACTATAATTCAGTTTTTTTTATATTTATCATCTATTTATCATTGTACTGCTACTGCAAAGTTAACAAATTTCACAACCTATGTTGGTGATACTAAACCTGATTCTGAAATGCTGGAGGAACTCAGCAGGTCACGCAGCATCAATAGAGAAAATAAATAGTTAATGTTTCATGCTGAGTCCCTCAATCAGGATGAAGTTGTACTGAAGGGTCTCAGCCTGAAAGGTTAGCTGTTTATTTCCCTCCACGGATGCCGCCTGACCTGCTGAGCTCCTCCAGCATTCTGTGTGCGATTATCTTGATTGTGTGGCCAAGTACCATCAGCTCCATTGTGTGTGTCTGATCTTAACCACGATGACCATGTCACCATATCTGATCCTGAATTAATGCACTCTCATGTTTTAAAAATAAGAACACCATTTAGATTGAGTGTTGATTTTTGTTTGGCCTGAGTATTATGTTTAATTGCACTAAAACTGGAGACACTTGAACTCAACAATGCTCCCTTTGTGACTCCAAGCATTACCCACCTATCTTTCTGCAGTAATGGCAAGGCTTCAGAAGAAGCAGACGTCACACTCCAGATTACAGGTGCCCCCCACCTTTAAAAAGGTAGAGTGTTCCAATGAAACCTTTCTTAGGCCGAAATGGCGTATAGCGAAGAACCATTAATTCATATAGGAAAAATTTTTGTAAAAGCGAAAATCCTCTTTGTAATGCAAAAGCAGGTTACTAATGTAGGTCTTTTGTGAAAGCGGAATGGCGTAAAGTGAACATTCGTAAAGCGGGGGACAGCTGTATTGCTGAGGTAAAAGTATATTTGCAAAGTTCTACACAGAACATAGAACACAGGAACAAGCTCTTCAGCCCACAGTTTTGTGCCATACCAGCTGAAAAGTAAATTTTAAAAAAAACCTTAAACGCTAATCCCTCCTACCTACATATTATCTATATCCCTCCATGTTCCTCACATCCATGTGCCTATACAAACGTCTCTTAAAAGCCTCAAATGTATTTGCCTCTACCACCATACCAGGCATCCACCATTCTTTATGAGTAAAAAAAAAACTTAGCCCTCACATCCCCCTTGAACCTATCCCTCTTACCTTCAATGCATGCCACCTGGGGACTGTTCAGAAATCTTATGGGGAGGGGGAAAAGCTATTCCTGAATCACTTCAAGTTGCTGTGCTTTCTCACCAATGTTAGTAACCAGAAGATGGCATGACTCTGCTGGTGAGGATGTCCTCGATATTTGTGCCTGTGATGGAGCTGGCTGGGCCTGCAACCCTTTGCAACCTCTCGTGGTTCAGCACATTGGTGTCTCCATGCCTGGCAGTATTGCAACTGGTCAAGATGTTCTGTCTCCACTGTACATCTACTGAAATTTGTAGAAGAGTTGCTTTAGTGACATGCCGCATTTCCTCAAACTCCTGACGAACTGGAGCCGATGGTGCCCCTTTTCGTGATTGCTTCAATGTGTTGCTAAGTAAGCTGGTCTGCAGAGTCCCTAAAACGGCAATAATGTATGCTGTTCTTGTCAGTGTTATTTATAAATGAGTAAATTAAAATCTAAACTTGACAAGCTGTGAAATTCTTCAGCCTAGACACCAAGTTATTTCATCCTCAGTAACCCTTTGCATAAACCAGTGGTGTAACACATTTCTAGATGTATCGTGGAGAGCATTGTAACTGCATCACTGTCTGGCCCCCGTGAAATGCACTGTGAAATACACTGTGAAATGCCCCCGTCCCTTACAAGAAGCAGGTCCTTTGATGTCAGGATTACTGAACATAAATGAGAAAATACACAACCACTTTCATTTGTCACATTAAAAAGAATAAATAGCATCACAGTAGCATAGCGGTGAACACGTCTCTATTACAGCTCGGAGTCAGAGTTCAAAGTTCAATTCCAGTGGCATCTGGGGCTCCGCAGTAGAGCCACGGTTAGCACAGTGCATCAGCGTTTGGAATTTCTACATCCTCTCTGTGAACACGTGGGTTTTCTTCGAGTCCTTCAGTTCTCTTCCACAGTCCAAAGACATATGGGTAGTAGGTTAATTGGTCATTGTAAACTGTCCTGTGATTAGGCCGGGGCTAAATAGGTGGGTTTTTGAGTTGTACAGCTCATTGGGCCAGGAGGACCTGGAATGTCCTTGGCAGACAAATCTCTGAATCCCGACTCCATAACACCAGGTAACCAAGGCGGAAAACATGCTGAAGCTCTTTACGAAAATACTATTCTAGCACAGAAGCAGGAATGTTGTTTGTCAGCACCCGAGCCACTTAATGTTTGAACTTTTACCTCTGCCTAGCGAGATAGTGACTTTTGGTGGCTACAACCCTGTCTATCAGAGGAAAAGTTCTCCCCACCATTATGCACTACCGCAAGAAAGCAACATCCATCATCAAGGAACTTCGGCATTCAGGCCACTCTCTCTTCTTGCTGCTGCCATCAGGAAAAGCATTAGGTCACACACCACACTCAGGAACAGTTAGAATCCTTCAACCATCAGGCTCCTGAATCAGTGAGGATAAATCCACTCACCTCAACTCAGAAACGATTCCACAACCTATGCACTCACTTTCAAGAACTCTACACCTCACGTTCTCAGTAGTATCCCTCCCTCTCTCTCCGCACCATCTCCCCTTGTAGTTTCTCTACAGAGTTAAATGTAGTTAAATGTAAACAGTAAAATGCAAGATTACAACGAAGGAGATTGTGAGGTCAATTATGCATCTTATCAGACAAGAGGTCCGTTCAAGACTCTGATAACAGTGAGCTAGAAGCTGTCCTTGACCCTGGTGATGTGTGCTTTGTATATTCTATCCGATGGAAGAGGGGAGAAGAGAGTACATGACATCCCAACTTTTACTCAATGTCCTGGCCTTCTGCTTACTTTACCACAATGCCCACCTGGGTCAACACTTTCAGTACAGTATGTACCTACACCCCAGGAGTTTCAGTTCTACCACTCTATCCAGAGCCAAACCTCTTATTCTGCAAGTTCTCCTCTGGTTTAATGTCCACCTCCACTTTAATGGGTCAAGCCTTATAGCTCATCATTACCACATGACCATGGGTCATTTAAGATGGAAAGAAAGGCAAGAGGCCGTGGTGACTTGATGAAGGCCAATTGATCCACTTTTTGACCTCATTCCCTCTGCTGTTATTTTCAAACCATATTATATATTTTAAAACACAAGAGATTCTGCAGATGCTGGAACACACATAGAACACCGCAGGAACTCAGAAGGCTAGGCAACATCCATGGAGGGGAATGAACGGTTGATGTTTTGGGCTGAGGCTCTTCATCAGAATTTATCCCTCTCCATAGATGCTTCCTGAGCTGCAGAGTTCCTCCAGCATTTTGTGTTTGTATTGCTTTGGATTTCCGGCATCTGCAGAATTTCTTCTTATTTATCATTTGTGGTAGCATTGGTGAACTTGGGGAACAGCATCCATCTCCTTTCAGTTTCCATGTTAGCATCCCATTAAACCCCTCGTGATTTCTTCCCCAGCTTGTGAAAACTTTCTCAAGGTGGCCCAGTCATGGAGCCATGCAGCAGGGAAACAGGCTTTTCAGACTATATGGACCATGCTGACCAATATTCCAGCACCAAAACTGAAAAATAAAAGCAACTACACAACACCTGGCAGTTTAATGTGGGTTTTGTTCTGTAGTTACAATGATCATCATTATTTGCCATGCCGTATGATGCAGGTGATCATGGGCCCCGTGACCATGGCAATTTTTTCTACAGGTTTGCCGTTGCCTTCTTCCGGGCAGTGTCTTTACAAGACGGATGACCCCAGCCTTTATCAATACTTTTCAGAGATTGTCTGCCTGGTGTCAGTGGTCACACAACCAGGACTTGTGATCTGCACCAGCTGCTCCCATGGCTTCACGTGACCCAGATAAGGGGGGGAGGGGGGAGGGACTAAGCAGGTGCTACACTTTGTCCAAGGGTGACCTGCAGGCTCGTGGACGGAAGGAGCACCTTGCACATCCTTTGATAGATACGTATCTCCACCCCGCCACCCATAGTCACAATAACCTTTTGAATTAACCAGAGTTTGTTATACAAATATTCTGACCATTTGCAGAAGTAAAGGACTTTTCCCTCTTTCTTTCCTGAGATGCTGCTTCTTAGTTCCAAACTCCTCAGCCTAAGGAGATGAGTTCTCAGCTTCTCTATCCATAGCTTTCAAGACTGTGAGTGAGAGAGACAGAGTGAGTAAGAGAGAGTGAGTGAGAGAGAGAGTGAGTGAGAGAGAGTGTGTGTGAGAGAGAGTGTGTGTGAGGGAGAGGATGAGAGAGTGAGTGAGTGAGAGAGAGAGAGAGAAAGAGAGAGGGAGAAAGTGGGAGTGAGAGTGAGTGTGAGAGTGAGAGTGAGAGAGAACTCCTGTTAATGTAGACCTATTTCATTTCAGTCCATTCAATATCAAAGAAAATATACAGTATACAACCAGAAATTCGTACTCTTCAGATATCCACAAGAGACCACATAGAATGAATGATAGAACACCAATGCCCCAAACACTCCTCCCTCCACCCTCTGCACAAACAGCAGCAAAAACATCAACCCCCCTCACCTCCCCTCACTTGTGCCAGCAGAAGCACTGTCCTCCCCACCATGCAAGCAACAACAAAAAGCCCCAAAGAGACCTTGGTCTAGAATCCATCAAAAAACTAAAGCCCATAACCCAATACTTCAGTTATCTCCTGCCATCGAGGAGAGAGTGATTGCTCCTGCTTGAAAATGAAACCTTTAGACTGCATCCTCATCCAATATTTACAAAATCAAATGATCATGAACTAATTGATGACTTGTCTCTGATATTGATACTTCACATAAACAAATGCCTTGAGTTAATTCGTAACTGCACTTTTGAGATACTGATCAATAAAGCACCTAGCCTGGGATTCGAGCTGTTGGTGGTTGTCCATCATGTCCGACAATAACAGGAAACCTGTGCGGGAGAGTTTTTAAAGTGGAAAAGCTGTTGTGTTGGAGCAGTTCCACTCTCTCAACCTCAGAAATCCTGGTCCAGTAGTACGAACAAGCATCACAAATTGGGTCTTACTTGATTGTAGTGGGTGACCATGATGTCTTCTGTGCCTTGTCATGCCCTTCACTCTTCACAGAGTGTTGCAGTACAACTTTCCTGGCCATTGGATCTCACTGTCGATCTCATTCGCCAGGCTGCTGGAGCTAACTTCGCATGTTAGGACAGGCATGTCCTTATCTCACTGGGGTATGAGGTTGGCGGCTACTCTGACCCGGTTTAGCCCACTTGTTGAAGCAGTGTACTGGGGTGTGATCTCTGTTGTATGCACACAGCTACTTGGAGTCACAAACTGGGAGCTGAGTATCTTGTGGAGACCAAAGGTGAGTGAACTGACCTGGAACGGACACAACAGGCCCCTTCACCAGCGGTGCTTCCCTTCCCTGGACACCACAGTGTTTTCCAGCATCGCACTGATGGTGATAAGATGGTCTGTAACAAAGATTTGCCACTGTACCTTATGAGATGCTTCCATTGGTGGGGGAATCTTAAGACCAGAGGACACAACCTCAGACTAGAGGGACGTCCATTTAGAACAGAGATGAGAAGGAATTTCTTTAGCCAGGTGGCTATGAGGTTAAGACATTGGGTGTATTTAAGGCAGGGTTTGATGGATTCTTGATTGGTCAGGGCATGAAGGATATGGGAAGAAGGCAGGAGATTGAGGCTGAGAGGAAAAATAGATCAGCCATGATGAAATGGCGGAACAGACTTGATGGGCCAAATGCTCTAATTCTGTTCCTTTGTTTTATGATCTTATAGTCTTGCAATAATAAACCAATTTAGGTGGTCAAATCAAGGCTGGGATATTGAGTTGGATGAATCATGTAGGGATAGGTTAACACTGAATGTGTTACTACAATTCGCTCCTCCCTGTAGCCAACCAAATCTATAGTTGAGGGGTAGATCTGATTTTTGGCCCAATTTCCATTGGAACTAAAGGTCATGAAAATCTCTTCTGCCCTTATTCGAATCCAGGTAAAAAAGAAATCTAAAATCAAATAACTTATAACTCTTCTCACAAAAGCTAACTACTTAGAATATTTGCCCTTGCAAACTTGAACCTATCCAGAACCACAGTGCCTCTCTCTTGACTTGAAAGCAGTCCTGTTCACCTCTCACCATTTTGCCTTATTATTGACTGATTGAGATATAGACCTTGTTACCCAGCAATCTCTGATTTAATCCTAGCCTAATTACAGGACAATTTACAACGGCCAATTAATCTACCAACCTTTGGACTGTGGGAGGAAACCAGAGCACTTGGAGGAAACCCACCCAGTCATGGAGAAAACATACAAACTCCTTACAGGCAGTGGCAGGAATTAAACCCAGGACTGTAAAGTCCTGTACTGTAAAGTGCTGTGCTAACCATTACACTACCAAACGACCAACATATGCATACTTTGATAATAAATATGACTTTGAGTTTGAAACAAGTGCGACAACCTCTTAAACATACCTCCCTACCACTGGTAGTTAGCAGCTTTATTCAAAGATTCAAAAGACTGAAAGTGAAAAATACGTATGCAGTATGCAACCCTGAGATTCGTCTTCCCCAGTCACAAATAAACATCATGGAACCAACCCATTCAAAAAAACAGCAAACATCAAATCCCACTCTTCCCCCCAATGCAAAATTAAATTGCACAAAATGAGTGAAAACACAGTATAAAAACACAAAATCGAAATCATATATCAGTACAATTCAACTTAGTGTCCATTTGTGACGTCATGTCTGCACTCAGAAAATTTTGGAATTCGGTAGTTTTCAGGTTTTTGAATGTCAGATAAGGGGTAATCCCTCTGTATTTCCAGCACAGTTGAGTCAGGGAGAACTTGTGTGCAATTTTTAAAATATTTTTTCTGGGGAGACCAATGAAGTCTGAATGCTGTGTAAGAAGTTGCAACAACTCCTTATACCCAAAACTTTTGAACAATTTGGACTATCTGTGGGTGATGTTCTTGCCTCCTCTACCTTTCATACTCCTCAATAATGCTTTGGGCCGATCAGGATAGGGATCCAGCAACAGCGAAAGAATCATGGAATTATAGAGTGTTACAGCACAGAAACAGCCACTTCTGGCTGTCTAGTTCATTCTGTCTAGTGGCATCAACATGCACTTAGACCTCCATACACCTCCCATCCATGTACAGTATTGTGCAAATGTCTTAGGCATATAATTACAGCTAGGACGCCTAAAACTTACTGTAGTTATTTTATGTATTGCACTGTACTGTTGCCACCAAAAAAAAATTCATGACAGATGGGAGATGCCAGAGAGTAGTGGTGGATAATTGTTTATCGGGATGGAGGCCGGTGACTAGCGGGGTGCCTCAGGGATCTGTTTTGGGCCCAATGTTGTTTGTAATATACATAAATGATCTGGATGATGGGGTGGTAAATTGGATTAGTAAGTATGCCGATGATACTAAGGTAGGAGGTGTTGTGGATAATGAGGTGGGTTTTCAAAGCTTGCAGGGAGATTTATGCCGGTTAGAAGAATGGGCTGAACGTTGGCAGATGGAGTTTAATGCTGAGAAGTGTGAGGTTCTACATTTTGGCAGGAATAATCCAAATAGAACATACAGGGTAAATGGTAGGGCATTGAGGAATGCAGCGGAACAGAGAGATCTAGGAATAACAGTGCATAGTTCCCTGAAGGTGGAGTCTCATGTAGGTAGATAGGGTGGTGAAGAAGGCTTTTGGAACGCTGGCCTTTATAAATCAGAGCATTGAGTACAGAAGTTGGGATGTAATGTTAAAATTGTACAAGGCATTGGTAAGGCCAAATTTGGAATATTGTGTACAGTTCTGGTCACCGAATTATAGGAAAGATATCAATAAATTAGAGAGAGTGCAGAGACGATTTACTAGGATGTTACCTGGGTTTCAGCACTTAAGTTACAGAGAAAGGTTGAACAAGTTAGGTCTCTATTCATTGGAGCGTAGAAGGTTGAGGGGGGATTTGATCGAGGTATTTAAAATTTTGAGAGAGGTAGATAGAGTTGACGTGAATAGGCTGTTTCCATTGAGAGTAGGGGAGATTCAAACGAGAGGACATGATTTGAGAGTTAGGGGGCAAAAGTTTAAGGGAAACACGAGGGGGTATTTCTTTACTCAGAGAGTGATAGCTGTGTGGAATGAGCTTCCTGTAGAAGTAGTAGAGGCCAGTTCAGTTGTGTCATTTAAGGTAAAATTGGATAGGTATATGGACAGGAAAGGAGTGGAGGGTTATGGGCTGAGTGCGGGTAGGTGGGACTAGGTGAGATTAAGAGTTCGGCACGGACTAGGAGGGCCAGAATGGCCTGTTTCCGTGCTGTGATTGTTATATGGTTATATGGTAATATGTGAGTGATGATAAACCTGATTCTGACATGGGTTGCTAGAAGCACCAGAGAGACATTCTGTAATGATCAATAAATCGGTTATTTCGAATCAAATGACTTTGCCTGTTGACTCAGGGCTGGGTATGTCACACCTGTGCCACCCCACCACCCCCGGCACTCCTTCTCTGCCACCTATCCCAGTGTTCCATCATTGCCATTCCCAACATCGTTTGCTCCCGCTAGATTTACAAACTCACTTTCCACTCCATGTTCCCAAATACTGTACTGTGCAAATGTCTTAGGCACCTGAACTATATAGGTTTGTACCTAAGATTTTTGTGCAGTACTGTACTTATCCAAACTTGTCTAAAATTCCCATCAACCTGTATCAGTAAGAGTGGCGTTAAGACTTCCAAGCCATTTGGCGTGTGACTTGGAGAGGGGCCTGTTGGCAATGCTGTTCCTTTGCACTTGCTGTCTCCAAACTTGATCTGAACAGTTGTGCAGGGGTAGGGTCTCGACACAATACGTCAACTGTCCACTTCCCTCCACAGATGCTGCCTGACCCATTGAGGTCCTCCAGCCTTCTGTGTGTCGCTCAAGATATCATCTCCTGTATCTCCGTTCTTTAAAGACTGGCTAATGGTCCTCCCTCTCACTGTGGCAACAATGATGTGTCTCTCACTCTCCCTTGTCAGTGAGAGAGAGAGAGAGAGTCTGTGGCTTGTTGAGCTGTTGGGTGAACAATAGTTTTTGATGGACTCTAGATCATGGTCTCTCTGTGGCTTTGCTATTGTGTGCATCGTGAGTGGAGGGGTTTGCTAGAGCAAGTAGGGGAAGGGTGAGGTTGATGCTTTTACTGCTGCTTGTGCATGGGAAGGGGGAGGGGGCTTTGAGATTATAAAATTTGCTGTCATTCATTCTTTGGGTGTTTTTCTTCTGTTTGGTGGATGTCTGTGAAGAGTAAGAATTTCAGGTTGTATACTGTATACATTCTCTGATATTAAATGGAAACATTGAACCAGCAAGTGTAGTGCAGACAGCCATGTTTCAAGTGCCTTTGTTAATTTATGCTCATAGATTTCATCCAATAGTAAGTCTGATGCTAGAGGAAGTTTTGCTTTTATTAGATGGGGGGGATGGCACCCTTGCCAATGTTCAAGGAAAGTTGAGCAAGCTCAGGCTTTCCTCCTTGTGAAGGAGGAGGAGAGGCGACTTGTCAGAGGTTTATAAGCTTATGAGAGCCAGTGTCTCTCTTATCAGGGCAGCAATGTTTAATACCTGAAGATGTCATTTAAGATGAGTGGAGGAGAAATGTTGGAGGTGGGTAGAATGCAGTCCTGGGCTGTTGGTAGAGACTGATACATTCAGCTTCAGGAACAGCTTCTTCCCCTCTGTCATTTGATTTCTGAATGGACATTGAACCCACCTCACTACTCTTTTATTTTTATTTTTGCACTACTTATTTAATGTAACTATTATATATATTTACTGTAATTCCACTTTTTTCTATTATTCTGTATTACATTGCTACAAATACAACAAATTTCATGACATATGCTGGTGATACTAAGCCTGATTCTGATTCTGTTTCTGACATCGAAGAGACTCTTAGATAGGCATGTGGATGTAAGAAAAATGGAGGGTTTATGGGCTGTGTGAGAGGGAAGGGTTAGATTGACCTTGGAGGAGGTTAAAGGGTTTCCACAACCTCATGGCCTGAAGGGTCTGTACTGTTCTATGTTCGGGTGGTGTTTTGGGTACCCCTCCCTCACTCCCAAGCATATCCTGGTTCCTCATAATTCATAATTTTGATTAAATAATTCCTGAAATGCTGGGGGGTTGAAATTATGTCAATATTTATTAAAAATTAATGTGTGGTTCCTAGTGTTGATTTTCAAAAAGCATCATCGCTCTTACATTTGAGGGGAGAAAAATTTTGAAAAAAAAAAACCATCCCAAACCAGAAGTACATGACTCTGGTTAAGAAACTGCATCAACGCCCCTAGAGAGTTGGATTGCAGGTATGAGTTTACATCTCAGCTTGGCAGGCAGGGATTTAATATTCAGTTAGGGGAAATTAAATAAAATATTTGGTATCAGGCTTGGATTGTTTAAAAAATCAAATACTTCATAAATAATATTGTAAAACTATTTTACAAGAATATCAAGTTTCAACTTGATCATGGATAAAGATAGATCTGGTCCTCGGGTTAAAGTTCTAAACTGGAAAAAGGCCAAATTTGAAGAAACGAGAAAGGATCTAAAAAGCATAGATTGGGACAGGTTGTTCTCTGGCAAGGATGTGATTGTTAAGTGGGAGACCTTCAAAGGAGAAATTTTGAGAGTGCAGAGTTTGTATGTTCCTCTCAGGGTTAAAGGTAAAATGAATAAGAATAAGGAACCTTGGTTCTCAAGGGTTATTGGAACTCTGATAAAGAAGAAGAGAGACATATAACATGCGTAGGCAACGGGAGGAAATAAGATGCTTGAGTATAAAAAGAGTAAGAAAATACTTAAGAAAGAAATCAGGAGGGCTAAAAGAAGACATGAGGTTGCTTTGGCAGTCAGGGTGAAGGACAATCCTAAGAGCTTCTACAGGTAAGTTAAAAGCAAAAGGATAGTAAGGGATAAAATTGGTCCTCTTGAAGATCAGAGTGGTCGGCTATGTATGGAACCAAAAGAAATGGGAGAGATATTAAATGTTTTTTTTGCATCTGTATTTACTAAGGAAACTGAAATGGAGTCTATGGAAACAAGGCAAACAAGTAGGGAGGTCATGGAACTTATACAGATTAAAGAGGAGGAGGTGCTTGCTGTCTTGAGGCAAATCGACCTTACAGGGTATTCCCTCAGACCTTGAAGGAGACTAGTGTGGAAATTGCAGGGGCCCTGGTAGAAATATTTAAAATGTCGATATCCACGGGTCAGGTGCCGGAGGACTGGAGGATAGCTCATGTAGTTCTGTTGTTTAAAAAAGGTTCAAAAAGTAAGCCGGGAAATTATAGGCCGGTAAGTTTGACATCGGTAGTAGGTAAATTATTGGAAGGAATACTAAGAGATAGGATCTATAAGTATTTGGATAGACAGGGACTTATTAGAAAAAGTCAGCATGGCTTTGTACATGGTAGGTCATGTTTAATCAATCTATTAGAGTTTTTCGAGGAAGATACCAGGAAAGTGGATGATGGAAAGGCAGTGGATATTGTATACATGGACTTTAGTAAGGCCTTTGACAAGGTCCCGCATGGGAGGTTAGTTAGGAAGATTCAGTCGCTAGGTATACATGGAGAGGTAGTAAATTGGATTAGACATTGGCTCAATGGAAGAAGTCAGAGAGTGGTAGTGGAGGATTGCTACTCTGAGTGGAGGCCTGTGACTAGTGGTGTGCCACAGGGATCAGTGCTGGGTCCATTGTTATTTATCATCTATATCAATGATCTGGATGATAATGTGGTAAATTGGATCAGCAAATTTGCTGATGATACAAAGATTGGAGGTGTAGTGGACAGTGAGGAAGGTTTTCAAAGCTTGCAGAGAGATTTGGACCAGTTGGACGAATGGGCTGACAAATGGCAGATGGAGTTTAATGTGGACAAGTGTGAGGTATTGCACTTCGGAAGGTCAAACCAAGGTAGAACATTCAAGGCAAATGGTAGGGCACTGAGGAGTGCAGTAAAACAGAGGGATCTGGGAATACAGATATAAAATTCCCTAAAAATGGCGTCACAGGTAGATAGGGTCGTAAAGAGAGCGTTTCGTACATTGGCCTTTATAAATCAAAGTATTGAGTATAAGAGTTGGAATGTAATGGTGAGGTTGTATAAGACATTGGTGA
Organism: Hemitrygon akajei; assembly: GCF_048418815.1. Classification (NCBI taxonomy): domain Eukaryota; kingdom Metazoa; phylum Chordata; class Chondrichthyes; order Myliobatiformes; family Dasyatidae; genus Hemitrygon; species Hemitrygon akajei. The sequence continues at coordinate 121,044,997 of NC_133130.1, read as the reverse complement.
GTTGAAATTTGGAGTATTGTGTGTAGTTTTGGTCACCTAATTACAGGAAGGATATTAATATATTGTGCGCAATCATAATTGACTGAAAACGGACGTGAAAGCACGGAGAAACTTCGGGAAATTCCAGGAAGACCTTCTTCGTTACTGCTGCTGCTGTGAGGTCCGGGACTCTGCTGGGAAGGATGGAAGGGGAATGGAGGGCTATGATCAGGGTTCATGCCAATAGAACTAGGCAGAATAATAATTCAGCATGGACTATATGGGCCAAAGGGCTTGATTCTGGGCTCTATGGTTCTTGACAAACGTCAATGGGGCAAACATCAATCCTATCTGAAATAGCCAAACAAGATACTAGTACTGAGAATAAAGTATTGTTGATAAAATTGGGATTCAGCAAATAAACTTTACTTAAAAACACACATGTAGTTACAAATAATTCCTTTCTGGGGATTACTGTCAGCAGGAGTTGAGCCTGTACTTGGGTATTTTGAGTGTGTATTTCAGTGTCGTTACGCTACCTGCAAGGAGTTTGTATGTTCTCCCCGTGACTGCATGTGTGCTCCAGTTTCCTTCTGCAGTCCAAAGACCTACTGGTTGGTAGGTTAACTGGTCACTGTAAATTGTCCTGTGATTATGCTAGCATTAAGTCAGTGGATTACTGGGTAGCATGCTTCAAAGGGCTGGTAGGGCCTATTCTGCACTGTATCTCAATAAACAAATAAATACTATAAGCCAGTGCTCACTGGGGAATCAGAGGAGGAGAGGGTCAGCAAATTTAATGCTACTGTATAGTGACTTTGGGATGACACCAGTTGTAGATATTACTACTGGGACAATGTATACCTTGCCCATGTTCCATAGTCTTTCAATTTCCTCTTTTAATGCAGCATATTTCTGGTGTTTTTCACTTGTTAATTTCTGTATGCTGTGTGCTTTTGGAATGGTTATATTTATTTATTATGTTACTCTTGCTTGTTTATACAAATGGATCAGTTGTGGCGGTCCGCACATGCGGGACTCGAACTGCCATCAGGAGCCGCGGGCAGACACGCGGTAGTGCGTTTGGAGCTACCCGCTCGGGGCGGACCTTCCCAGAACAGTCTGACATCACGTCCGCCCCGCGGGTCGCAGGGACCCATGGGAGGGGAGATTTAAGTGCGCGATTTTGAATCAGTAAAGGCATTCTGAGTTCAGCTCTCTCTGCCTCCGTGTGTTTCTTTAGTAGCGCATTGCGCGCGACTACATTGGTGACCCTGACGTTCCAGACGGCATCTGGAGCCGGCGACTCAGCGACCAACCATGAGTTCGAGCAACTCGCACAGCGCAGTCTCTCTGAAGCTCCTGACTTTCCGGGCCACTCAGCCCCACCTTTGGTTCGAGCAGGCCGAGGCCCAGTTCAATATCAGAGTCATTACAGCCGACGCCACGCGGTACTACTACGTAATCAGCACGCTCAACCAGGAGACGGCAGGCCGGATCATCCACTTCCTACGCCAGCCATCAATGGAGGACAGGTACACTAAGCTTAAGGCGCTCCTGATCTGTACCTTCAGACTCACCCACCGCGAACAGGCGGTGCAACACCTACACACGGACGGCCTGGGCGACCGCACGCCATCCGAACTCATGAATGACATGCTGGCGCTCATGGACGGCCATAAGCCGTGCCTTTTATTTGACAGTTGTTCCTTCAGCAAATTCCTTTGTCTCCTCCTCGCGAGTGAGGATTTCAGCGACCCATGCAGGGTCGCGGTTAAAGCAGACGTCTTTTGACAGAGCAAGCAATGTGGAGCAACCTCCATTGGCCACAATCGCGCGCTCCAAAGCCCAGGACCCACAACCGAAGCCGTCAAGACCCACGGGGGAAAAAGATGAAAGTTCGGAACAATGGTGTTTCTATCACCAAAGAGGGGGCTCAAGCACGCGCTGCTGCCGTCCACCATGCGCTTTTCTGGGACCAACACTCCGGGCGGTGCTTCCTGGTAGACACCGGGGCCGACGTCAGCGTACTCCCCCCTCAAACATGGACACTCGTAACACGGTCCCAGGCTCTGAACTCACCGCTGCAAATGGCAGCAGTATTCGGACAACTATCTCACTGCATTTCGGGTCCAGCTGTTTCACTTGGACTTTCACGTTGGCAGCGGTGTCACAGCCACTACCAGGGGTACATTTCCTACGAGCCAACTGCCTCCTGGTCGACCTAAAAGGCCGGCGTTTGGTCCACGCCGAGACATTCCAGATTTTCCAGCTCGGAGAAGCCAAGCTACCGGCCCTCCACCTGAATTCTGTGACCCTCTCAGGCAACGAATTAGCCAGGTGTTGGTGGAATTCCCCTCCATAGTCACCCCGCAGTTCTCCACGGCCGACCCCAAGCACGGCGTGAAGCATCACATCCCCACGCAAGGACCGCCGCTGCACGCCCGAGCTCGCAGGCTCCCACCCGACAAGCTCCACCTCGCCAAGGAGGAGTTCCGTAAGATGGAAGAGATGGGGATCGTATGCCACTCAGACAGCCCGTGCACATAATGCCCAAGTCCGCAGGAGGATGGAGGCCCTGTGGGGACTACAGAAGGCTCAACGACGCCACAACCGCCGACAGATACCCGGTACCCCACATCCAGGGCTTCACGGCGAACCTGCACCGAGCGACCACCTGCACGAAAATCGACCTGGTCAGGGGATACCATCAGATCCAAGTGCACCCCGACGACGTGCCCAAGACAGCCCTCATCACCCCATTCAGCTTGTTCGAATTCTTGAGGATGCCTTTCAGTCTCAAAAATGCAGCCCAAACTTTCCAAAGGCTCATGGGCTCGGTGGGACACGGTCTGGATTTCGTTTTCATTTACTTGGACGATATCCTGGTGTTCAGCAGTTCGCACCAAGAGCACGTGGCACATTTGCACCAGCTCTGTCAGTGCCTCAGCGACCACGGACTGGCAATCAGTCGGGCGAAGTGCCAGTTCGGGCTGACGGAGATCAACTTCTTGGGCCACAGAGTCAATCGACATGGCGCAGTTCCCCTACTGGACAAGGTCCAGGCCATCCGCCAGTTCCCCAAGCCCAGCACGGTCAAGGGCCTGCAGGAGTTTGTAGGGATGGTCAACTTTTATCACCGGTTCGTGCCAGTGGCGGCACACATCATGAGACCCTTGTTCCGCCTGATGGTCGGCAAGGCCAAAGAAGTGGCATGGAGGTGTTCGAGCAGGCCAAGGAGGCGCTGGTAAAGGCGGCCCTCCTAGTGCGCCCGAGAGTTGATGTACTCACGGCACTCACAGTCGACGCTTCCGACACGGCAGTCGGCGGAGTCTTGGAGCAGCTCATTGAGGACCAGTGGTGACCACTCGCTTTTTTCAGCCGACACCTACGGCCACCAGAGGTGAAGTACAGCACTTTCGACAGAGAGTTGCTCGCGCTCTACCTGGCTGTCCGGCATTTCCTCGAGGGAAGGGAGTTCACCGTGTATACGGACCACAAGCCCCTCACCTTCGCACTGGCCAAGGTATCGGACCCATGGTCGGCTCGGCAGCAGAGGCACATACATGTCCTTTATTTCAGAATTCACCACGGACGCCCGCCACATCGCAGGGAAGAACAACGTCGTCGCCGACACACTGTCTCGCCCCTGCCTCCACTCAGTAGGCCTATCGTCCTCAGGAATAGACTATGCAGCACTGGCGGAAGCACAACGGTCAGACACCAAGATCCCGGCTTACCGCACCGCCGTTTCGGGGCTCCAGTTGGAGGACGTCTCCATCAGCCCGGCAGCGGATCGACTCCTGTGCGACGTGTCGACTGGCAAACCCCGACCGATGGTACCAGCAGCATGGAGGCACCGGGTGTTCGACACGCTGCACAACCTGGCCCACCCGTCCATCCTGGCGTCCATCAAGCTGGTAGCGGACAGATTCGTCTGGCACAGTTTGCGCAAAAAGGTTGGACACTGGGCCAGGACCTGCGTGCACTGCCAGACCGCCAAAGTCCAGCGACACGTGAAGACTCCCCTCCAGCAGTTCCAGCCGACGCACAAGAGGTTCCAACACATCCACGTGGACATCGTCAGCCCCCTGCCAGTCTCCCGGGGTGCCAGGTATATCTTTACCATGGTAGACAGGTTCACCAGATGGCTGGAAGCCGTATCGCTCGCAGACACGTCCACTGAGTCCTGTGCCAGGAGGCTCATTGTAAACTGGATCGCCAGGTTGCAATGGACATCACCTCCGACAGAGGGGCACAGTTCACGTCTGGTTTGTGGACAACACTGGCACAGCTCCTGGGCACCCAGCTGCATCACACCACAGCGCACCATCCCCAGTCCAATGGTTTGGTAGAGAGATTCCACCGGCATCTCAAGTCGGCCCTGATGGCGCGCCTCAGGGGCCCCAACTGAACAGATGAGCTTCCCTGGGTCCTACTGGGCATCCGCACAGCCCCCAAGGAGGACCTGGACACCTCCTCGGCAAAATTGGTCTACGGCGCCTCCCCCTCCCCCCCGATGGTCCCAGGCGAGTTTGTACCAGAGGCCCGAAGTTCGGAAGAAACTGCAGCAGCGGTGCTAACGAGGCTGTGGGACATGATAGGGACCCTGGCACCAGTCCCAACCTCCAGACATGGTCCCACGCCATCCTTCACCCCTAAAGACCTCCGAGACCCTGAGTTTGTTTTTATTCGTAGGGGCATGCACAGGTCACCCCTACAGCGGCCGTATGAGGGACCCTTCAAGGGGATCCGGCACAACGGAACCATGTGTGTTGTGGAGGTAAGCGGCCGGGAAGAGACTTTTACAGTGGACCACCTCAAACCGGCGTACTTGGACATTGAGCAACCAGTGAGGGTACCCGCACCGCGCCGGCAAGGCCGGTCACCCAGGCAAGCCACACAGACTGGGGGCTCCACTCCCCCAATGGACGTTTCTGAGGGGGGGGGGGTGGCAGCCCACACACGCGGGGCTCGAACCGCCATCGGCAGACACGCGGTAGCGCGTTTGGAACTACCCGCTCGGGACGGACCTTTCAGGGACAGTCTGAAGTCACGTCCGACAAGCTTGTGATTTTGAATCAGTAAAGGCATTCTGAGTTCAGCTCTCTCTGCCTCCGTGTGTTTCTTTAGTAGCACGTTGCGCACGACTACACAGTCACAATATAATTTGTAGGACTGACTCTAAAACTGGATCAGACTTGTACTTACTATTTAGTGAACATGAGGGGAAACCTCTTCACTGAGACATAGAAATATTCAGCACATTACAGGCCCTTCGACCCACAATGTTGTGCTGACCATGTAACCTACTCTAGAAACTGCCTAGAATTTCCCTACTGCATAGCCCTCAATTTTTCTAAGCTCAATGTACCTATCCAAGAGTCTCTTAAAAGACCCTATTGAATCTGCCTCTAAAAGTTTAAAGCAAGATTTTGGTGAATGATGTTTGCCACTTGATTTTAAGTAAACAGGTTGAGTTAAACTGCTGCAGGATGTGTAAAGTGTTGCATTGTTTCTGGTTTCTCTTGGTATTTTCTGCATTTATTACCTTGAATCTGGTGGTCTTCTATTATGTATTTTTGATCATTTTTTGTGTTAACCATCTGGTCCTATATTGCCTCACAGAACTCTTCTGTTTCTGGGAAGAGGTCCCCAACTCTAAGTTTTGTGGTTTGTACTTTTTATCAGAATTGCATATGGGAAAGGTAATAGTTTCTTAGAAGTGCATAGCTTTAGGAATGACCAACCAGGGTAGGTTTTACACCATGAATGGTAGGGCACTGAGGAGTGTGGTAGAAGAAATGGATCTGGGAATACAGGTCCATAATTAATTGAAAGAGGCATCACAAGTAGATAGGTTCCTAAAGAAAACTTTTGACACATTGGCCTTCATCGATCATAGTACTGAGTAGAGGAGATGGATGTTATGTTGAAGTTGTATAAGACATTGGTGAGGTCTAATTTGCAATATTGTGTGCAGTTTTATTTACCTACCTCCAGGAAAGGTGTAAATAAGATTGAAAGAGTATACAGAGAAAATTTACAAGAATGTTGTTGGGACTGGAGGGCCCGAGTTATATGGAAAGATTGAATAGGTTAGAAGTTTTACTTGGAAGATTGAGATGAGATTTGATAGAGGTATACAACATTATGAGGGGTGTAGAAAGGGTAAATACAAGCAGGCTTTTTCCTCTGAGGTTGGGTGGGGCTACAACTGGAGGTCATGGATTAAGAGTGAAAGGTGAAAAGTTTAAGATGAACATGAGGGTGGTGAGAGTGTGAAACAAGTTGCCAGTGCAAGTGCTGGATGGGATTTCAATTTAAGAGACGTTTGGATAGTATGTGGATGGTAGGGGTATGAACGGCTGCAGTCTCAGTGCAGGTCGATGGGAGTAGGCAGGTTAAATGGATGGGCGTGGATTAGATGGGCAGTAGTTTTCTGTGGTGAAAAGGGGAGGACAAACAGTAATGAGGAACCGAGGGTGTGGATCAGTGTTTCTGTGTCACAGGTCTGATTTCAGTAAAGTATCTCAACCTATTGATGCCAAGTTCAAGGATGTCACCATGCAAATGGCACAGGCTTGAAGAAGGAGGCTGAATTTTCCATGTTGGTAAGGTGACCTCCGTAGAATTGTGGATGGGGGGGTTAGTAATGAGACATGAAGGAGTTTTGTTTAAAAAGCAGGCATGCTACATTCGCAAAGCAGGCCTGATATAGGGTCAATTGTTTATTCCCCTCCAAAGATGTTGCCTGACTTGCTGACTTCAAGGATTTTCAGATGAAAGATTAGTTTGTATCATGTCAATCTAAGCATTCAGTAGGCCACCAGGATATCCTGCTCATTGCAGATGGAACGAGGTTGTTTGACAAATCTACGACAGGTTCACCATTTTAATTCCAATCCCCATTGCTATGTTGGTCCAAGCCTACTGTCAAAATGAGACAACACTTTATATTCTTTCTGGGTAACCTCCAACCTGACAACATGAACTTCATTTCTGTAACCTCCAGTAATTTTTCTCCACTCTCCCTTTCTCTCTTTTTTCATTCCTCTCTTGTCCCTTCTCTTCTCCTCACCTGCTAATCACCTCCCACTGGTGCCCCTCCTCCTTCTCTTTCACCCCTGGTTCACTTTCCTCTCCTATCAGATTCAATTTCCTTCAGCTCTTCACCTTTTCTACCAATCACCTCCCAGCTTCTCACTTCATCTCCCCTCTCCCCCACCTACTGACCTTTCCACTCACCTGGTCTCACCTGTCACCTGCCAACTTGTACTCCTTCATATCCCCCAACTTCTTATTCTGGCTTCATCCCTACCCCTTCCACCCCTCACCTTCCTTTCTAGTCCTGAAACGTTCACTGTTTATTCCCCTCTGTAGATGCTGCCTGACCTGCTGAGCCCTCTGGCATTTTGCATGTGTTTCACTTACCCTAACTGTACATTTTTGGAATATGGGAGGAAACCCAGGTGATGATGGGGAGAGTGTATGAGGAGCAGAGGGAATTGATCAGCAGTCAGTTATTGCTGGTCACTAATGACAATGCTACTGTGCCACCCTGCAGTACTCTTGAGTGTGTTTACAACCACATTCCTAATCTCTACGTGACACCACAGTGAAAAGGGAGGGTGTTAGGACCAGATCCAATCGCCAAGCCAGTTCTGTTTGCTGCTATGTGACGTTTGCTCTGCTCTTTTGCTGAACTGAGGCCTACTCCAGCTGAGCTTTGTGTCTATGGACACACTTTCGTTCTGAATGCTGTTTGCTTGCTTTTATTGTTTGTACAAATTTGTTGTCTCTTTCCTCCTCCCTCCTCCCTCCTCCCACCCCCATGTTAGCTGTTTGATGTTTTATTTAAGTGGGGTCTTTTGGACTTCTTTGTTTCATGGCTGCCAGTAAGGAGAAGAATCTCAATGCTGTGTAATGTGTACGTACTTAGATCATAAATGTACTTTGAACTGGTCCCAAGAGCCAATGAAAACAGATAGGAGGTTAGTGCAGAAGAATGCCCACTGAAAGAATGAAGGGGATCTGTACAAAGGATTGATCTCGTTAAGAACAGATGAGAAGGACCTGGGCGTACGGTGAGTGGGAAGGAGACACACGGTTCAATGCTGACAATAGGGGTTTAGTAAACCAGTTTGGATGGCAGAAGAGATAAAGGTTGAGAAAAATATGCTTGGCAATGACTAGTTGTTTATATTTTAATACAAAGTGTGTAAGAAACGTCAATCAGGTGAGACCAGATAAGCACACAGATAGATACTGTGGCCCTAACAGAAACATGGTTTAAGATGGGCCAGAGACAGAGCTCAACCTCACTGATGACAGAGAATTTTAGAATTAGGTTTAATATCATTGGCATAAGTTGTGAATTTTTTTTTAAACTTTACAGCAGCAGTATAATGCAATACATAATAGAGAGAAAAAAGAAAACTGAATTACAGTAAATATATATATTTAAATTAAATAAGTAGTGCAAAAAATTGGGTTGGCTGGTGGTGTAGTGGCATCAGCACTGGACCTCAAGGCAGATGGTCCTGAGCTCAGATCCAGTTGGGTCCCAACCTGGGCAGTAGCAGTAAATGCGCGGAAGAAAGGTCTGGCAATCTACTTCCGTATGTTGCCATGAAAACCCAATGAGGTCTCAAAGAGTCAGACTTGACTTAATGAAAGAACAACAACAAAGAGCAAAAAAAATCAGGAAATAAAGAGGTAGTGTGATGTTTATGGGTTCAGTGTCCATCTGGAAATCAGATGGCAGAGGGGAAGAAGCTGTTCCTGAATTATTTGAATACATGAAAGACAAAATAGCACATTAGATAAATGCAGAAAGTGCCAGAAACACTCGCTCAGCATGTAATGCAGCGCCTGTGGAAGCACAAACCAAATTAACATTTCAGCTGGAAGACCATTTAAAGAACTGGGAAAAGAGTAGTAATTTCTGTAGTTTAAAGATGTAGAGAAGGGGTGATAGGGTGATGGCAAGATTGCCGTGGTTATGAGTTTGAGGCCTCTATTGATCAGGGTCGACCATGGATGTTGTATCATGGCTGCCTAGATACGCATGCCAGGGCAGTTCAAGATGGTAAGCAATCTGTTGCCCATGTAGCAGCCCTCCCCCACACACATCTGATGAACCCAAAGGAATGGCAGAAACCAATACAGTTTGGTAGAGGCAGTGTCGTAGGAGCAGCCAGTCAGCATTGAAGTCAATGTACGATTGGCTTAGAGACTCCAACTCCAGGTTTTTCCCTTGGAGTTTACTCTCGAAGCCTTCCCCATGAATGAGTATAGCCACAAGGCAGCAGAAGTTTGAGATCAGAGTTTTCCTTCTCCTAGATGAGCTGAGCTGTTATCTGCCCCCGTGCCATACTTTGCCCCAATCAGCTTAAAATTATGCGCCCTGATATTAATCATTTCCACCCTAGGAAAATGTTTCTGGATATCCACCTGATCTGTGACCTTTACCATTTTGGTACACTTAGTCAGCTCCCTCGTGGGTACTAGCCTATGTAGTAACCAGGACATCTCAAAGGAACAGTGCCTCAAAAAGGACCCACATCACCCAGGAGGAGGTACAGAAGTCTGAAGACACACACTCAATGATTCAGGAACAGCTTCTTCCCCTCTGCCATCCGATTTCTGAATAGCCACTGAACCTCTGAACACTACCTCACTACCTTCTTTAATTTTTATTTTTGCATTACTTGTTTAATTTAATTAAAAAATGTACATATTTATTGCAGTGTTTGAAATTACTGTAATTGAGGGGTGGCATGGCAGTGTAGTGGTTAGCACAACGCTTTACAGTACAGGTGACCCGGGTTCAGTTCCCACTGCTGCCCGTAAGAAGTTTGTATGATTTTCTGGTGACTGTGTGGGTTTCTTCTGGGTGCTCCAGTTTCCTCCTACAGTCCAAAGGTGTGGGTCAATTGGTCATAGTAAATTGTTCTGTGATTAGGCTATGATGAAATCGAGGGATTGATTTACTTACTAATTTATTTTTACTTTTTTTTTCTTCCATATTATGTATTGCATTAAACTGCTGCTGCAAAATAACAAATTTCATGACACATGCTGATGATAATAAACCTGATTCTAGAAACACAGAAACATAGAAAACCTACAGTACAATATAGGCCCTTCAGCCCACAAAGCTGTGACGAACATGTCCTTACTTGAGAAATTACCTAGGGTTACCAATTGCTCTCTATTTTTCTAAGCTCCATGTACCTATCCAGAAGTCTCTTAAAAGACCCTATTGTATCCGCCTCCATCACCGTCACCAGCAGCCCATTCCACACACTCACCACTTTCTGCGTAAAAAACTTGCCCCTGACATCTCCTCTGTACCTACTTCCAAGCACCTTAAGACTGTGCCCTCTTGTATTAGCCATTTCAGCCCTGGGAAAAAGACTGAATATCTACATGATCAATGTCTCTCATCATCTCTGTCAGGTCACCTCTCATCCACCACTGCTCCAAGGAGAGAAGGCGAAGTTCACTCAACCTATTCTCATAAGGCACACTCCCCAATCCAGGCAACATCCTTGAAAATTTACTATTTTCCCTTTCTATAGTTTACACATCCTTCCTGTAGTGAGCTGACCTGAACTGAGCACAGTACTCCAAGTAGGGTATGGCCAGGGTCCTCTATAGCTGTAACATTACCTCTCAGCTCTTAAACACAATCCCACGGTTGATGAAGGCCAATGCATTGTATGCCTTCTTAATCACACAGTCAACCTGCACAACAGCTTTGAGTGTCCTATGGACAAGGACCCCAAGATCCCTCTGATTCTCCACATTGCCAAGAGTCTTACCATTAATAATATATTCTGCCATCACATTTGACCTAGTGAAATGAACCACCTCACATTTATCTGGGTTGAACTCCATCTGCCACTTCTCAGCCCAGTTTTGCATCCTATCAATGTCCCGCTGTAACTTCTGACAGCCCTCCATACTATCCACAACACCCCCAACCTTTGTGTCATCAGCAAATTTACGAACCCATCTCTCCACTTCCTCATCCAGGTCATTTATAAAAATCACAAAGAGTAAGGATGCCAGAACAGATCCATGAGGCACACCATCCATGCAGAATATGATCCATCTACAACCACTCTTTGCCTTCTGTGGGCAAGCCAATTCTGGATCCACAAAGCAATGCCCCTTACATCCCATGCCTCCCTATTTTCTCAATAAGTCTTACATGGGGTACCTTATCAAATGTCTTGCTGAAATCCATATGCACTACATCTACTGCTCTTCCTTCATCAATGTGTTTAGTCACATCCTCAAAAAATTGAATCAGGCTCGTAACCTTTCACAAAGTCATGCTAACTATTCCTAATCATATTATACCTCTCCAAATGTTCATAAATCCTGCCTCTCAGGATCTTCTCTATCAACTTACCAACCACTGAAGTAAGACTCATTGATCTAAAATTTCCTGGGCTACCTCTACTCCCTTTCTTGAATAAGGAAACAACATCTGCAACCCTTCAATCCTCCGGAACGTCCCCCGTCCTCATTAATGATGCAAAGATCATTGCCAGAGGATCAGCAATCTCCTCCCTCACCTCCCACAGTAATCAGGGGAATATCTCATCCAGTTCCGGTGACTTATCCAACTTGATGCTTTCCAAAAGCTCCAGCACATCCTCTTTCTTAATGTCTATATATATGCTCAAGCTTTTCAGTCTGCCTTAAGTCATCCCGACAATCGCCAAGGTCCTTTTCCATAGTGAATACTGAAACAAGGTATTCACTAGGTACTTCTGCTATCTCCTCAGATTCCATACACACTTTCCCACTGTCACACTTGATTGGTCCTATTCTCCCACGTCTTATCTTCTTGTTCTTCACATACTTGTGGAATGCCATGGGGTTTTCCTTAATGCTGTCCGCCCAGGCCTTCTCATGGCCCCTTCCGGCTCTCCTAATTTTATTCTTAAGCTCCTTCCTGCTAGCCTTATAATCTTCTAGACCTCTATCATTACCTAGTTTTTTGAACCTTTAGAACCATAGAACATTACAGCACAGAAACAGACCTATTGGCCCTTCTTGGCTGTGTTGAACCATTTTTCTGCCCAGTCCCCTGACCTGCACCTGGACCGTATCCCTCCATACACCTCTCATCCGTGTACCTGTCCAAGTTTTTCTTAAATGTTAAAAGTGGGCCCGCATTTACCACTTCATCTGCTTTGTCTTTTGTAGGAATGTACACCAGACTTCTAAATTTAATAATATTTATTCATTGTATGTAGGGGGTATCAGTAAATTGGGGTTTGTAACTTAAGGATGGCCTGTATTTGTGACTCCAGGTTAACCATAGAACATTACAGCACAGAAACAGGCCTTTTCGCCCTTCTTGGCTGCGCTGAACCATTTTTCTGCCTAGTGCCACTGACCTGCACCTGGACCATATCCCTCTCATCCATGTACCTGTCCAAGTTTTTCTTAAATGTTAAAAGATGAGTACCACTTCATCTGGCAGCTCATTCCACACTCCCACCACTCTCTGTGTGAAGAAGCCCCCCCCCATGTTCCCTTTAAACTTTTCCCCCTTCACCCTTAACCCATGTCCTCTAGTTTTTTTTTCTCCGCTAGCCTCAGTGGAAAAAGCCGGCTTGCATTCACTCTATCTATACCCATCATAATTTTATATACCTCTATCAAATCTCCCCTCATTCTTCTATGCTCCAGGGAATAAAGTCCTAACCTGTTCAACCTTTCTCTGTAACCTAGTTTCTCAAGTCCCAGCAACATCCTTGTAAACCTTCTCTGCACGTTTTCAACCTTAATATCTTTCCTGTAATTTGGTGACCAAAACTGCACACAATACTCCAAATTCAGCCTCACCAATGCCTTATACAACCCCACCATAACATTCCAACTCTTATACTCATTACTTTGTTTTATAAAGGCCAATGTACCAAAAGCTCTCTTTACGACCCTATCTACCTGTGACGCCATTTTTAGGGAATTTTGTATCTGTATTCCCAGATCCCTCTGTTTCACTGCACTCCTCAGTGCCCAACCATTTACCTTGTATGTTCTACCTTGGTTTGTCCTTCCACAGTGCAATATCTCACACTTGTCTATATTAAGCTCCATCTGCCATTTTCAGCCCATTTTTCCAGCTGGTCCAAATCCCTCTGCAAGCTCTGAAAACCTTCCTCACTGTCCACTACATCTCCAATCTTTGTATCATCAGCAAATTTGCTGATCCAATTTACTATATTATCATCCAGATCATTGACATAAATGACAAATAACAATGGACCCAACACTGATCCCTAGTGGCACACCACTAGTCACAGGCCTCCACTCAGAGAAGCAATCCTCCACTACCACTCTCTGGCTTCTCCCATTGAGCCAATGTCTAATCCAATTTACTAGCTCACCATGTAGACCTAGCGACTGAATCTTCCTAACTAACCTCCCATGTGGGACCCTGTCAAAGGCCTTACTAAAGTCCATGTAGACAACATCAACTGCCTTACCTTCATCTACTTTCCTGGTAACCTCCTCGAAAAACTCTAATAGATTTATTAAGCATGACCTACCACGCACAAAGCCATGTTGGCTCTCCCTAATAAGTCCCTGTCTATCCAAATACTTGTAGATCCTATCTCTTAGTACTCCTTCCAATAATTTACCTACTACTGACGTCAAACTTACCGGCCTATAATTTCCTGGATTACTTTTAGAGCTTTAATCTTTTCCTTTCTTCTTGACTAGATTAATCTTTCTTAATCTTTTCCTTTCTTCTTGACTAGATTTTCAACAGCCTTTGTACACCACGGTTCCTGTACATTACCATCCTTTCCCTGTCTCATTGGAACGTACCTATGCAGAACATTTGCCACATTTCTGCTGTACATCTGATCTCAATTTATACAATTTATACTTCCAAGCTTCTGCCTGATAGCTTCACATCTTCCCTTACTCCAATTAAATGCTTTCCCTAACTAGTCTGTTCCTATCCCTCTCCAATGCTATGGTAAAGAAGATAGAATTATGATCACTATCTCCAAAATGCTCTCCAACTGAGAAACCTGACACCCAACCAAGGTCATTTCCCAATACCAAATCAAGTACAGCCTCTCCTCTTGTAGGCTTATCTACATATTGTGTCAGGAAACCTTCCTGAAGACACCTAACAAACTCCACCCCATCTAAACCCCTCGCTCTAGGGACATGCCAATCAATATTTGGGAAATTGAAATCTCCCACCACGACAACCCTGTTATTATTACACCTTTCCAGAATCTGTCCCCCTGTCCGCCGCTCAGTGTCCCTGTTACTGTTGGGAGGTCTACAAAAAACACCCAGTAGAGGTGTTCCCTTCCTATTCCTAACTTCCACCCACAGAGACTCAGTAGACAATCCCTCCATGACTTCCTCCTTTTCTGCAGCCGTGACATTATCTTTGATCAACAGTGCCACGCCTCCACCTCTTTTGTCTCCCTCCCTGTCCTTTCTGAAACATCTAAAGCCTGGCACTTGGTAACCATTTCTGCCCTTGAGCCATCCAAGTCTCTGTAATGGCCACAACATCATAGCTCCAAGCATTGATCCATGCTCTAAGCTCATCTACTTGTTCATGATGCTTCTTGCATTAAAATAGACACATCTCAAACCATCATTCTGAGCGCATCTGGAAAGAGAAATAATAAACACAAGAGATTCTGCAGATGCTGGAAATCTTGAGCAACACTCACAAAGTCAAAGAAATTTACAACAAAGAAACAGGCCCAACGGGTCTTCTGGTCTCTGCTGAACCATTTAAACTGCCTACTCCCATCGACCTGCACCTGGACCACAGCCCTCCATACCCCTGCCATCCATGTACTTATCCAAACTTCTCTTAAATGTTGAAATCATGCTTGCATGCACCACTTGTGCTGGCAGCTCATTCCACACGCTCACCACTGTTTGAAGAAGTTTCCCCTCATATTCCCCTTATTCTTTTCACATTTCGCCCTTAACTCATAACCTCTAGTTGTAGCCCCACACCACCTCAGTGGAAAAAGCCTGTTTGCATTTACCTTATCTATATTTCTCATAATTTTGCACATCTCTATCAAATCTCCTCTCAATCTTCTATGTTTCAAAGAATAAAGTCACAACCTATTCAATCTTTCCTTCTAAGTCAGGCCCTCCACCCCTAGCAACACCCTTGTAAAGTTCCTCTGTCCTCAGAGTGCTGGAGGAACTCGTCAGGTTAGCAAGAGTTTATGGGAAGGAACAAACAATTGATACTCCTAGCCGAAATCCTCAGCACTTCAGGTCCATAACATTTTATCAGACAGTTCTGATGACGGATTGCGCTACCTGGGATGGTGGTCAAGGCAGATACACTCGGGACATTTAAGAGACACATGAATGTCAGGAAAATGGAAGAATATGGCCGCTGTATAGGCAGAAGAGATTAATTTAGGTTGTCATTTGATTACGAATGTAAAGTGGTACAGCACAACATTGTGGGCCAAAGGATCTGTTCTTGTGCTGTATTGGTCTATGTTCCAAGGCAGGGGTCCCCAACCTGGGGTCCATGGCATAAGAAAGTTGGGAACCCCTGTTCTAAAGGTTACTGACCTGCAATGTTAACCCTGTTTTTCTCTCTCCACAGCTGCTGTTTGGCCTAATGAGTATCTCCAGCAATTTCCAATTTTAGTTTCAATACAGAACGTCTATATTTTTGATTTTTGCTTTTCAACATGAACCCAAGTGATTGTAGGACACATGTATGGAAAGGCACCAGAACGTGTAAGGCGTACAGATGACAAATCAGAGCATGCCAGGAAACTATTGAGGATCTGCAGAAAACCGGGAATGACAAACATGTCGAGAATGAAAGGAAGAACTGCCAATACTTGGGTGGAGTCTATATTAGTCCATCATGGGTGAAGCCCTCCCCACCACTGAGCACATCTGCACGAAACACTGTCACAGGAAAGCAGCTTCGATTATCAGGAATCCCCACCACCCAGATCATGCTCTCTTCTTGCTGCTGCCATCAGGAAGGTGGTATAGGGGCTTCACACCACCAGGTTCAGGAACAGTTATTACCCCTCAACCATCAGGCTCTTGAATCACCAGGGATAAACTGCATTTAACTTTCACTTGCCCCATCATTGAAGACCACAAGATATAGGAGCAGAATTAGGCCATTCAGCCCATCAAGTCTGCTACACCACTTCATCATGGCTGTTCCATCTTTCCTCTCACCCCAATCTCCTGCCTTCTCCCTGTAACTCTTCATGCCCTGACTAATCAAGAATCTATCAACCTCTGTCTTAAATATACCCAATGATTTTGACTCCACAGTTGCCTGTGGCAACGAATTCCACAGATTCACCACTCTCTGGCTAAAGAAATTGCTCCTCAGCTCCATTCTAAAAGGATGTCCCTCTGTTCTGAGGCTGTGTCCTCTGATCTTAGACTCCCCCACCATAAGAAACATCCTCTCCACATCTGCTCTATCAAGGTCTTTCAATATTCGATAGGTTTCAACGAGGTCATCCTTCATTCTTCTGAATTCCAGTGAGTACAGGCCCAGAGCTATCAATGCTCCTCATATGATATGCCTTTCAATCCCACAATCATTTTTGTGAACCTTCTTTGAACCCTCTCCAATATCTGCACATCCTTTCCTAGATAAGGGGCCCAAAACTACTCACAAAACTCCACGTGAGGCCTTGCCAGTGCCTTATAAAGCCTCAATGTTACATTCTTGCTTTCCCACAACCTACAGACTCACTTCCAAGGACTCATTTCCTGTTCTTGATAAGTATTGCTTATATATTTATCATCATTATTTCTTGTTCCTTTCTGTATTTGCATAGTTTGTTGCCTTCTGCACATAGGTTGAATGCCCAAGCTGGTGCGGTCTTTCATTGATCCAGGACTGTATATGGTAATATATGTACTCTGATAATAAATTTACTTTGAACTTTGAATTCCTCACATCCTGATGTTGCTGTCCAAACAATCCCTGTGTTGATGCATAAACGTTGAGGGGAAAATAACGACCACAGAAATCGGTGCAGAGTCATCTCCAACACAAGCTCACAATAGCTGGCCTGACATCACCGTGAACACAAAACCAGGCCTGACGTCACCGCGGCGGCAATAACTGGCCCGACGTCACCGCGGCGGCAATAGCTGGCCCGACGTCACCGCGACGGCAATAGCTGGCCCGGCGTCACCGCGGCGGCAATAGCTGGCCCGGCGTCACCGCGGCGGCAATAGCTGGCCCGGCGTCACCGCGGCGGCAATAGCTGGCCCGGCGTCACCGCGGCGGCAATAGCTGGCCCGGCGTCACCGCGGCGGCAATAGCTGGCCCGACGTCACCGCGGCGGCAATAACTGGCCCGACGTCACCGCGGCGGCAATAACTGGCCAGACGTCACCGCGGCGGCAATAACTGGCCCGACGTCACCGCGGCGGCAATAACTGGCCCGACGTCACCGCGACGGCAATAGCTGGCCCGGCGTCACCGCGGCGGCAATAGCTGGCCCGGCGTCACCGCGGCGGCAATAACTGGCCAGACGTCACCGCGGCGGCAATAACTGGCCAGACGTCACCGCGGCGGCAATAGCTGGCCCGGCGTCACCGCGGCGGCAATAGCTGGCCCGACGTCACCGCGGCAGCAATAACTGGCCCGACGTCACCGCGGCGGCAATAACTGGCCAGACGTCACCGCGGCGGCAATAACTGGCCCGACGTCACCGCGGCGGCAATAACTGGCCCGACGTCACCGCGGCGGCAATAACTGGCCCGACGTCACCGCGGCGGCAATAACTGGCCCGACGTCACCGCGGCGGCAATAACTGGTCCGACGTCACCGCGGCGGCAATAACTGGCCAGACGTCACCGCGGCGGCAATAACTGGCCCGACGTCACCGCGGCGGCAATAACTGGCCCGACGTCACCGCGGCGGCAATAACTGGCCCGACGTCACCGCGGCGGCAATAACTGGCCCGACGTCACCGCGGCGGCAATAACTGGCCCGACGTCACCGCGGCGGCAATAACTGGCCCGACGTCACCGCGGCGGCAATAACTGGTCCGACGTCACCGCGGCGGCAATAACTGGCCCGACGTCACCGCGGCGGCAATAACTGGCCCGACGTCACCGCGACGGCAATAACTGGCCCGACGTCACCGCGACGGCAATAACTGGTCCGACGTCACCGCGACGGCAATAACTGGTCCGACGTCACCGCGGTGGCAATAACTGGTCCGACGTCACCGCGACGGCAATAACTGGTCCGACGTCACCGCGACGGCAATAACTGGTCCGACGTCACCGCGACGGCAATAACTGGTCCGACGTCACCGCGGTGGCAATAACTGGTCCGACGTCACCGCGACGGCAATAACTGGTCCGACGTCACCGCGACGGCAATAACTGGTCCGACGTCACCGCGGTGGCAATAACTGGCCCGACGTCACCGCGACGGCAATAGCTGGCCCGACGTCACCGCGGTGGCAATAACTGGTCCGACGTCACCGCGACGGCAATAACTGGTCCGACGTCACCGCGACGGCAATAACTGCCCCGACGTCACCGCGACGGCAATAACTGGTCCGACGTCACCGCGACGGCAATAACTGGCCCGACGTCACCGCGGCGGCAATAACTGGCCCGACGTCACCGCGGCCAAACCAGCAGCAGTTTATTACTGACGTGCAACTTGTTGGTTGTAAGTGCAATTACTTGGGTATTTCCAATTCAGATAAAGTTATTTAATCACATTTTCATCGAAACACACACACACACACACACACACACACACATATATATATATATATATATCTCACTAGGGTGCCTAAGACTTTTGTACGGTACTGTATTTGACAATGTGGAACAGAGAGCAAGTTTGTAAATCTGGTTGGAGTAAAGGATGTTGGGAATGGCAAGGGTGGAGTGCCACAGGAGAGGTGCGGGACAAGTGGAAGAAAAGGAGTGCTGGGAGCAGGAGCTGGGGGTGGTGGAGGTGTGGTAATGTGGATCCATCCATGAGACAGCGGGCAAAGTCATTTGACTCCAACAATTGGTTTATTGATTATTACAGAATGTCTCTCTGGTGCTTCCCGCTCTTCCCTTTCCCTTCCCCTTTTCCCAAACATAATTCCCCTCTCCCTGCCCCCTTCCCACTCTCGGTCCACAACAGAGACCCATATCAGAATCAGGTTTATCATCACTCACATATGTCATGAAATTTGCTTTTTTTTGTGGCAGCAGTACAGTTCAAAACATAAAATTACTACAGTCCTGTGCAAAAGTCTTAAGTACATATACATAGGGTGCCGAAGACTTTTGCACAATACTATGTATTGGTTAAAATAGGAAGGTGGTTGGGAAACAGAAGTATTAGCTCAGTAGTATTAAGTGTTAGTTGGTAACTAGAAAGACATGATATACAGCACTGTGCAAATTACTAGATTCCAAACAATAAGGAAACACTGAAAAAGAGGAATAGCGATGTATTGTTCATGGACCAGAGGTCCATGAAGAAGAAACTGCTCCTAAAACATTGAGTGTGGGTGTTCAGGCTCCTATACTTGGTAGTAATGACATGGAACAATGCGGGGGAGGCAAGAATAAAGACTGGAAACAGCTGTTGTCATAGGTTGCAGGTAACAAGCAGGAACATGAACGGCAATCTGTGCTGGAATTTCATGAAGGTATGCAAATATATGTAGGCTTTTTCCACTGAGTGGAACTACAACTAGAGGGATTGGGTTAAGCGTGGAAGATGAAAGGTGACAAGTCACACCAAGGGAAACTTCTTCACTCAGAGGGTTGTGAGAGTGCACAATGAGCTGCCAGCACAGGTGATGCATGCAAGCTCAGTTTTAACGTACAAGAGAGTTTGGATAGGTACATGGATGGGAGGGTTATGGAGAGGTATGGTCCTGGTGCAGGTGGATGGAATTCAGCAGCTTAAATGGTTCGGCACAGACTCAATGGGCCAAAGGGCCTGTTTATGTGCCTCACTTCTCTATGACTCTGCCAAGAACAATCATGGTCATGGAAAGACTGATCGCCTATGTCACACAACACAGTACATAATAAACGAGCAATGTGAAAATGTCACTTTGACACACAATGACGGACCTCCATTCACTGTGGAGCCCTTTGGAAGATGAGATTATCCGTTTGCTCTTCTCCAATGCATTGTAGTGGAGCCTAGATGCGTATCTAACGAGTTACAAAACCATAAAATATAGGAGCAGAATTAGCCCATTCAACCTATCGTGTCTGCTCCGTCATTCCATCATGGCTGATTTATTTTCCCTCTCAATCTCATTCTCTTGCCTTCTCCCCATAACCTCTGACGCCCTGACTAATCAAGAACTTATCAACCTCCACTTTAAATACATGCAATGATATGGCCTCCACTGCCATCTGTGACAACTACCCACTGGCTAAAGAAATTCCTCCTCATTTCTGTTCAAAAGGATTGTCTTTCTATTCAGAGGCTGTGCCAGAAGACCATGAAACATAGGAGCAGAAGGCATTCATCAAGATGCTCCCATAACAGGTTTAAATGACTGTTAGATCACCCAAATATCCAATACAAACTCTGTCAGAAAGCTTACATCATCACTGCCTGGTTTTAAGATTCAAATGTTTTTTATCATGTGTACATCAAAACATATAGTGAGATGTGTTATTTCCATTAACAACAAACACACCCAAGGGTGTGCTGATGGTAGCCCACAAGTGTTGCCACTCATTCCAGCATCTACATGTTCGGAGTGCAATAACAACAGCACATCAAGCCCCTTTCCTCCCTCCCATTCATGCACATACACAGTCCTCTAACTCCAAGACCCTCCACAAGAGGACCATAACCTTGTTGCAAGGTTTGGAAGCTTGTGTGCCTCAACGACTGTGGGAACTATGCTGGCTGGAGTCAGAGCTTAAGCTTTGGCTCTTGGTAGGGTCACCCATGCCAAACAGGTCAAAGGGTAGAGGCCTGACTAAGAGTGGTCCACTTGTCCTCTTGTTTAAGGGGTTTCGCTCAGAGCGAAACATCTGGAATATTTCTGAGGCTTGCATGACTGATAGTAGTGAAGCATGAGAGAAAACTACTGGTATGATGAAGGAAGCCGTGAATACCACCAGAAATGGTGGACTATCATTGCTGCCCTAAATGCCAGCATTGAGACAGGCAAAAATGTAGAGGGGCGGAGGGAATGGCACTAAACGGTGATTCCTTTGCATGCATTTTTGGAAACAACTCTATTTCCATCTTTAATATTTCTATTTTTCCCCTTTCAGGGTTCTTTTGAAGACCCTGACCTGGAGCTACACGCTGACTATGGTTCTTTGCAGGAATGGGAACTGCTCTCGGGGTTTCATAACTGGCTGTTGATTGGCACACCAAGGGCTCAGCCTAAGAGTTTGGCTCGCCTTTGGAGGCCTGGGATCTCGGGGCTCTGGAGACAGGCGGATCGAAGGTCGGTGTCCCGGACAGGTGCGTCGTGGGAGCTGGAACATCTTTGGCTGTGTGCCCAGAGACCCGAGATCTTTGGGCACAGAGCTAGAAAAAAGCGACAGAACGGACTTTTAAAATTGTAAACCAGAGAGTGGTTTGTTATATCTCCCCTCTCGCTGTGAAAATGGAGACCCTCTTTTGCCCTTATTAGGGGGAGGGGGAGGGGGAGGGAGAGAGAGAGGGAGGGAGAGAGAGCGTGCGCGCGGTATGTTGAATACTGGGCGAACAAGTAGTTTTTGGAGTACTACAAGTCTGTGTCTTCACTGTTGCTTTCCTCACTGGCAGGTGCTGATGCTTTTTTTTGCTGGTGTGGGGAGAGGGGGAATTATAATTTGTTGCCACTTACATGCGTGAGGAAAGAGAACAGTGGGGGGGAACTTTGGGGTTCTAACGTTTAGCTGTCATTCATTCTTCAGCCTCCAGCAGACTCACTCAGACACACAGTAGACCATAAGATATAGGAGCAGAATAAGGCCATTTGGCCCATCAAATCTGCTCCAACATGGTTGTTGCATTATCCCTCTCAAACCTATTTTTCTGTCTTTTCCTTGTAACCTTTGATGCGCTCACTAATCAAGAATCTATTAACCTCTACTTTAAATTTACCCATATATGACCCCTTTCCTCAAAAGTGTTCTATAAATGCCCCTTTTAATGCTATTTATTCAACCAGGCTCAACATCTGCATCAACTTTCCCATCAGGGGTTGGCAATGGTTTATTTACAGGAAAGTTTTCAATGTGTTACTTGGCAGCGTGTCCTGATTCCTGGTGCCACATGCACACACCATACTCCCAAAGCTTTGGCCAGCATAAGTCTGACACTATTTGGTAGGGACAAGGGATCAGATTGCATGATATCGCAGCTGACTAATAAACTTGGAAGGTGGGAGGGGAGGAATGGTGAGGCAGAGAAGTATGTAGCAGCATTGCATGTTGATTCAAAGTGAAGCTCAATGCAAATTTCAACCTCCTACAATATACTCAGTGGCCTCCTTGTTATGTACCTCCCGTACCTAATAAAGTGGCCGCTGAGTGTGTGTCCGTAGCCTTCTGCTACTGTACCCCATCTACTTCAAGGTTTGAGGTTTTGTCCATTCACAGATGCTCTTCTGCACACCACTGTTGTAAAGGTGGTTATTTGAGTTACTGTCACCTCCCTGTCAACACGTACAAACAAGCTGGATGAACTCAGCAGGTCGGGCAGCATCCATTGTTGATTTGACCACAGCATCTGCAGTGTACTTTGTGTTTACCTCCCTGTCAGTTTGAACCAGTCTGGCCATTCTCCTCTGACCTCTCTCATTAACAAGGTGCTTACCCCCACAGATCTATCGGTCACTGGATGTTTTCTTTTGCACCATCCTCTGTAAACTCTACAGCAGGAGTTCCCAATCTTTTTCATGCCATGGACCAATACTATGAAACAAAGGGTTCATGAACCCCAGGTTGAGAACCCCTGATCTAGAGACTGCTGTACATGAAAATCTCTGGAGATGAGTAATTTCTGAGATACTCAAACCACCCCATCTGACACCAACCATAATTCCATGGTCAAAGCTACTTAGATCACATTTCTTCCCCATTCTGATGTTTGGTCTGAACAACAACTGTGCCTCTTGACCATGTCTGCATGCTTTTGTGCATTGAGTTGCTGCCATATGATTGGCTGATTAGACATTTGCATTAATGAAGTGTACAAGTGCACCTAATGAAGTCACTGAGATAATGTAGTGAATAAAAGCGGGGAGATTTTGTCTTCTGCTGTGCATATTGATGCTGTATCGACATTAGAAATAAAGCAACAATCCTTCTGCTGAAAGAACCCAGAGATTCCAGCATTATCTGCGGGAGGAAAACTATTGTTGATGCCTTGCTTAGAACCATACATCGGGTATCAATGGGAAAAATTAACAATTCATTGCCTCGCACTGATGCTGCTCAACCCATGGATCGTTCATTGCTCTGGAGTCCTACATTGCAGTCTTGTGTGTCACTATTTTGAATGTAATCTTCCTGACTGCACAATAGGGTTTTTGGCCTCTATGTTACAAATGGCTCTTTACAACTTGCATCATAGTGCGGTTCTTCATATTCAGGGTTAGCCTAAGGCTATTACAGCGCTGCTGGCCCTGCCTATCTGTGAGGAGCTTGTACACTCTCCCTGTGACCACTTGGCTTTACTTCCGGAGCTCCTGGTTCCTCCTGCTGTCCAAAGACATTCCGGTTGGTAGGTTAATTGGGACAGCAGGGTAATTAGGCAGCAAGGGCCGGAATATCTAAATAAAGTTCAAAGTACATTACTGTAGCATAGTAGTACCAGTGACCGGGGTTCAATTCCCACCCCTGTTGGTAAGAAGTTTATACGTTTTGCCCTGGAACCAAGTGGGTTTCCTCTGGGTGCTCCAGTTTCCTCTCACTATCCAAAGACATAGCAGTTGGTAGGAATTGCCCTGTGATTAGACTAGTATAAAATTGGGTGATTGTTGGCTGGTGCAGCTCGAAGGGTTGAAAGGGTTTACTCCACACTGTATCTCAGTAAATAAGTAAAACTATCGCCATATACAACCCTGAGGTTCATTTTCTTGTGGGCATACTCATTATGTCTGTAGAATAACAGAATCAATGAAAAGCACCAAGTGAGTGTATGGAGATACAATATTGAGGAAAAAGATTAGAAGGTGTTGACCTTGATTAGACATGATGAAATGTAGATGTGGAGTATTATCCATGAGATAAGGAACATCCAACAAAGAAGTTCTTGCTGTTGTTCCTTTTCACACCCTGTGTTGCATCAGCACAACCTTGCCGTTTCTTTAGGATTTGTCTGTTTTTTACGAGGCTGAGTTGCTAGCTCGCTGCTCAACCCAGCATGGATGGAATGTTTGCAAGGCCAGGTTCGAACCCAGGACAGTTCGCCTCTAAGTCCAGTGCTGGATCCAACAAGGAAGCTAGATATAAAAACAGACTTTCACCCTCTAGACAGTTTCAAACAGTCGACAGTTTATTCCACTCCATAGATGCTGCCTAACCTGCTGAGTTCCTCCAGCATTTTGCATGTGTTGCTCAGGATTTCCAGCATCTGCAGAATCTCTTGTGTTTCCACGCATAGGATTTTTTTTCTTTTACTCCTTGTGGTCTGGACAAGGCCACATTTGTCATCCACACGCAACTTATCAGAGTGCAGGACCCCTGTAAAAATACACCTATGTAAGAGAAATGGATGGTTATAGGCTGTGACAGAGGGAAGGTCATTGGGAAGGTTTTATACAGCTTCTTCCATGACTTCACGTGACCCTGACCAGGTGGGTGATCATAGTTTTCCGACCATGATTGTTCCTGGCAAATTTTACAACAGAAGTGGCTTGCCATTGCCTTCTTCTGAGCAGTGTTTTTACAAGACGGGTGAGCCCAGCCATTATCAATTCTCTTCAGAGATTGTCTGCCTGATGTCAGTGGTTGCATAATCAGAACTTGTGATCTGTACCAGCTGCTCATGTGACCATCCCCCACCTGCTCCTGATCAGGGTGAAGGGCTAAGCAGGTATTACACTTTGCCCAAGGATGACCTCCAGACCAGTAGAGAGAAGGAGCACCTTACATCCCCTTTGGTAGTGGCGTATCTCCACCCCGCCATACCCTTTTGAGTGTGTTCGTTGTTCACGCAAACGAGGCATTTCACTGTATGCTTTGATGTACACTGAATGTTTTGATAACCCTGAATCTGAATCCTGTAATAACCCTATTCAATTTGAACTCTTCCCACGTTCTCATTAACACTGCACCCTACCAACTCCCTCTCAGTTCAAATGGTCAACTAACTTGTTGACCTGCATGTTGTTGCAATGCAGGTGGACACTCGAATACCCAGGGGAGAATCTAGTCAGGATTGAGCCCGAGTAGTCCTTGTGCAGGATTCCCTAAAGGCTAACTTGCAGGTAAAGTCAGTGGTAAGGAAGGCAAATACAATGTTAGCATTTACTTCAAGAGGACTGGAATATAAAGAGACTTTATAAAACATTGGTCAGACCATATTTGGAGTATTGTGAGCAGTTTTGGCCTCGTATCTAAGAAAGGATGTGCTGGCATTGGAGAGTTCAGAGGAGATTCACAAGGATTATCCCAGGAATGAAAGGGTTAACACGTGAAGAACATTTGATGGTTCTGCGCCTGTTCTTGCTGGAGCTTAGAAGAATGAGGGGGAATCTCAATAAAAGCTATGGATTAATGAAAGGCTTAGATAGAGTGGACATGGGGAGTATGTTTCCAATTATGGAAGAGTCTAGGATCAAAGAGGTCAGGCTCAGAATAGATGCAGGGGTTCCTATCCTTTTTTATGCCATTAAGCAAGAGGTCCATGGACTAGAGGGATGTTCCTTTAGAACAGAGATTAGAAGGAATTTCTTTAGCCAAAGGCTTGTGTATTTGTGGAATTTATTGCCACGTACAACTGTGGAAGCCAAGTCATTGGGTATATTCAAAGCAGAGGTTGACAGGTTCTTGGTTAAATAAGGATGTCAAAGGTTATGGAGAGAAGGCAGGAGAATGGGGTTGAGAAGAAGCATAAATCAGCCATGATGGAATGGCAGAGCAGACTCGATAGGCCAAATGGCCTAATTCTACTCCTGTGTCTTATGGACTCAAGGATTGTGAGGAACCAGCTGTATGAGCAGCAACACTCCAACAATAAAATGCATGTTCAAAACGCAAGTTTCTGATTGTTTTACTAAGCACATAAGCAGACAATTAACCTGAACTACTCTATGCTGGTCCTGTACTCAGGCCTATACTTCTGCGCTAATATAGTTTGTCTAACCCCATCAACTTCTATCCCATTTCCCCCAATCCTCTCCCCTGCTATTGTCTGCGCCAATAAGCTTCAAAAGTGGAGTACAGGCAGTCCCCAGGTTACCAACGAGTTCCATTCCTGATTCCGTCTTTAAGTTGGATTTGTACGCAAGTCGGAAGAGGTATTTAGTGACAGTTAGTCAAACGTTTGCCTTAGTATATAGTATATAGTTTACCTTTCTATGCATAGAAAACACTTAAGAAATGTATGTATTTCAATAATTAAACCACTGCATTGCTTAGTAATAACCGTAGATTTCATCGGGGCAGGGTCTTTCACATGCTCCATTATTCTTACTTTATCCTATACCTGTATCCTTTAAAGTTGTTCCAATCGTTGACCAACTGTAGCCTAAAGCTTTTCCAATGAATGATGGCGTTTCACCTCTTTCCAATCACTTTATTATTTCCACTTTATTTTCAATCGTGATCATTTTCCGTCAATGGAACAGAAAACTACGGATTTTATGTTCTATCGCTGAGCGGCAGTGAACCGTCTGATTGGCCTATCAGAGTTCTCTTTAGGAACTAGATGACTTGATCAGCATTTCTGATCTGGCTATTGTTCACGATCGCATTTAATAAAAAAATACAGCAGCAGCCGCGGGCAGCGGGTCTTGTGCTACTCCAGGTCCTAAACTCCACCTGCACTGAGAAAGGTTAAATGGGACAAGTGGGGGTGGTGCTGACTGGAAAAAGTTGGGGGGGGGGGGGTCAGGGTGAACCTTGCTAAGAAATATTTAAGCCAAATATAAAGTTACACACTCAGCACAGTGTTAATGGCAATGACTTAAAATGGCGGACGGCATCGTGATCTGACTTAAAATGGCGGACGGCGTTCTCCTTCCTCCGTTCCTAAGTACGAGTTGTCCGTAAGTCAGACGTTTGTAACTCGGGGACTGCCTGTATAAGATTAATGCATATGTAGTATGACACTCAAAACACTGGGGGAGCTCAGCATCTCAAGCAGCATCGATGGAAATGAACAAACAGTCGACTTATCAGGCCGAGGTCCTTTATCAGGACTCGATAAAGTCATCATGGACTTGAATGGTCTCGGCCCAAATCGCCGACTGTCTATTAATTTCCATCGATACTGCCTGACCTGTTGAGATCCTCCACTGTTTTGTGCCAGCATCCCTTTGGAGTTCCAGCATCTACGGAATCTCGTGTTTATGATTTATTGCTCGAGGACAGACTCCAAACCCTCTGAGGAGTCAACCATTAATCAGTGCATTAGGGGGTGGACAAAATATTGACAGCTACATCCACCTACTGGGCAAGCAAAATACTGCTAACACACACAAAATGGTGAAGGAACTCAGCAGGTCAGGCAGCATCTATGCAAATGAATAAACAGTCCAGATTTCAGGCCGAGACTCTTCAAAAGACCTGGAAAGGAAGGGGAGAATTTGCCAGAATAAAAAATATGGAGGAGGGGAAGGAGGACAAACTGGAAGATGACAAGTGAAGCCAGGTGGGTGGAAAAGTTAAAGGGCTGAGAGGAAAGGATCTGACAGGAAAGGAGAGTGGACCATAGGAGAAAGGGAAAGAGGAGGGGCAGTTCCAAGGGGAGGTGATAGGCAGGTGAGGAGAAAAGACAAGAGGCCAGAGTAGGAAACAGAAGAGGGAAGGAGAGTGAAAAAAATGACCACAGAAGAATATTTTGCATATTTATATAAATAGATATATATGTAATAATTTTATGTATTTGCACTTGTGCCACAAGAAAAATTTCATGACAAACATCAGCAATAATAAACCTGTGGCTGGGTTGAGTTGTTCGCTGATCTTGGCAATTTACTTACAAACGTTCCATGACGATGTGAGCAGACGTCATTCAGTGGATGTGGGAGACTTCGTCAGTGCACTGTTGATCTCTTTACATGGGACGAAATGTTTGCAAGCAGATTGCCATGCTCGGAGAACAACTCAACCCGGCCATCGAGCACCTGAGCTACCCATCTCCAAATTGTAATAAACCTGTTTTTGATCCTACTCATTTAATGGAAGCCATCTTCAAATCTTATAAAAACAGCAATGGTGCCAGCAAGATTTCATCTGTATAATGACATAACAATTAAAATTGGTAATGTGTTGGCAAAAAAGGAGAATGGCTTTAATAAAAGTGGTCAAGTAACAGAGGCAAAAAGCACTCCAGTAAATTCCAGCTGACTTTGAACTTTCAAAAGCATTTATCATTCCAAGTGTGATTGTACGCAAAGAAACTCAAACAAGACTTGACCCAGAAATCATGGATGGAATTGGACACAAGAGCAGAGGCTTAATTGATGAAGTGGTGGCGCGTTAAAATAGCAGCACAGTAGTGAAGTGGTTTACAGTACAGGTAAACTGCATTCAATCACTGTCTGTAAGGAGTCTGTACGTTCTCCCCATGACAGCGTGGGTTTCCTCCAAGTGCTCTGGTTTCCTCCCACAGTCCAAAGACATACCAGTTGGCAGGTTAATTGGTCATTGTAAATTGTCCTGTGATTAGAGTAGGATTAAATAGGGGGATCGCTGGCCAGAGCAGCGAGAGGGCTGTAAGGGTCTTTCCCACGCTGTATCTCTGAATAAATAAATCCTATTTGGGCTTGTGCCTCAGTTTAATAGTGTCCATAAGAAATGAGGCATGCCAATAAAGTGAACGGACACACTATTTTTCCCAGGGAAAAGGAATCAAACACTAAAGGGCACAGGCTCAAGGTGAGAGGGGAAACATTTTGGAGATACCATAAGACATAGGAGCGGAATTAGGCCATTCAGCCCATCAAGTCTGCTCAACCATTCCATTATGGCTGATTTATTTTCCCTCTCAATCCCATTCTCCTGCCTTCTCCCCATAACCTTTGACAACCCGACTAATCAAGAACCGATTAAATCTCCGCTTTAAATATACTCAATGACTTGGCCTCCACAGCCATGTGGGATACTGCTTTCCACAGATTCATCACCCACTGGCTAAAGAAATTCCTCATCTCTGTTCTTAAGGAACATCCTTGCATTCTGAGGCTGTGCCCTCTGGTCCTAGACCCAAGGGGCAACTTCTTCACGCAGGTGGTGGTCTGTATATGGAACCAGCTGCAGGAGGAAGTAGTAGAGGCAAATACAATAATTACATTTAAAAGGCATTCAGGCAGGTATCTGGATGGGAAAGGTCCATATCAGGGCCCCAAACTATCTTTATGCCATGGTCCCTTACCATTAACCGAAGGGTCCATGGACCCCAGGTTGGGGACCCCTGGTCTACTGTGATGTGGGCAAACCCAGGCAAGTGGGGCTGGCTTAGATATTCATCTTGGTCAGCACGAACAGACAGACCGAATGACCTGCCTCCACATTTTACGAGACTGAAAATTCTTTACTGCTAATTAAATTTGTGTTTTGAAGTCTAGTTATCATGATTTAAATACCTGGTGGGCAAATTTCACAAAGCAAAACCCCACAAGGATTAATACAGGTAAGGTGGGCACCATGGCAATGTAGTGGTTACAGCTCAGGGCATTCTGGAGTTCGGAGTTCAATTCCAGTGCCCTCTGTAAGGAATCTCTGTATGTTCTCCCGGTTAAAAGCGTGGGTTTCCTCCAACAATCCAAAGATATACTGGTTAGTAGATGAATTGGTCATTGTACATTGTCCTGTGATTAGGTCAGGGTTAAATTGGGGTGGCCAGGAATTCTGGACCTGTGCAACTCGAAGAACCGGAAGGACCTACTCTTTATGTATTGCTGAATGAACAAGTGGATCAATCAGTAAAGGCCAGTACTTTTTAAATATCACCCGGAAGTTAGAGAACAACGACGACAATTACGAAAAACTCGTTTGAGAGTAGTAGTATTTTTACTTCATTTAACACCAGCCCAAAAAAGTTGACAGGGCCTCGAGCATCGTTGAAGCTCATCGTGGCCTCTTTCAAATATTCGATGAATTTGTGATTACTGGAAGCAAAAGTCACTTGTTTCCCCACGGAGTTCCAGAGAAAAGCAGCCCATACTCCTACCCCTCTCCCACTCAGAAGCAAAATTCGAGCCCTCTTTGCATTGTCTCACATCTGCTATCGACCGCAAAGTTGCCAATCAGGTACAACGGCTGGTGGCTAGCAAACTCGGGCAGAGTCTGCCTTTCTCAACAATTTCTTATCTAAATGCTTCAGATTCTTTAAAAAAAAACTCCTTCCCACCCTCTGCTGATCTTAGTTGAAACACTCCTCATTTTTCTTCTCAACCCATTGGTTCACATCACACAAAGGATCCTGCCGAATTTTCCCTCAATTATAAGAAAGACTTCTTTCTATAAATTGGACTGATGCAAATGCGCACAACATAGATTGAAATGTGATGCCTTAAAAAGAAAAAAGGCACTTTAAAACTGTAGTAAACCAAAACTCTGAAAAGACAAAAAAGATAGATATCTTGACATATCAGAATTGAACCTCACGCACGAATGGAACCCCATCTGTCCTTTCGCAATGGTTTGAGGCCTTCCCAACAGTCTAACTTGCAGACAGCACTTCTTCATCTGACCACAACGTGATCACAGAGCAACCAAACACTGAAGCAAGCCAGCATTTTTAAAAAAGATCACTCCACCTCAAGGCCTCGTTAGCACAACTGGAATCTAAATCCAGTACGACGTGCCCTTCCCACCACCCCCACCACACAAGCCTGCCTTCACTTGATTCCTTAGGCATGTTGAAGCTCACATCAGTAGCAATTTATAAACTTGTAATACTGAATCCAGGTTCCTCAAGATGAAACACTAATGACTCACTTTAAAGGACTCTAAACTCATGTGCTCATTATTTATAACTTCTTACTATCTATCTTACTGTTTTATTTTCGGTTCGAGGTTAAGGCACATTCGGGAAGTGGTCGGAGTGAGGTTGAGCTGGAGTCAGGGCATGCCAAGCAGAGAAAAGTTGGAGCAGAGGAGTTTCGGAGTCCATCCATCTAAACCGAGGGCGAGCTCTGATCGATTGAAGCCATCAATTACATACATCTTGATATATCTTCTGCTTTCACCAACCATCTGCCACCTTGTACTTCTTCCACCCCTCCCGCCACCTTCTTACTCTGACTTCTCGTTCTTTCTAGTCCTGATAAAGGGTCTCAGCCTGAAACATCCACTGTACTCTTTTGCATTGACGCTGCCTGGCCTGCTGAGTTCCTACAGCATTCTGTATCTATCTAAGCAGCTGGCCAATTTGGAAAGGTTGGGTACAAACCGAGACGTGGCGGCAGGGTCTGGGTCCAGAGAATATTGATGTAGCAGGGCACAGATCTTCAGCGAGGGTTGACGATTTAAATGTCGGGCCAGATGGATTGAAAAGGGAGTGTGTTGGGACTGGAGGCGATGGTCAGGCTGGTTCTGCTCACTGCTCTGCAACACTTTCACTGCCCTTTGCTGAACTGAGGCCTAGTCTGTCTGTTCCGGGCTTTGTGTCTATGGACTCACTTGCATTTTGAATGCTGTTGTTTGCTTTTATTGATTGCATGATTTGTGTTTTTTCCACTCTCTGTGCATTGGGTGTTTGTTGGTCTTTTTTTTTAATGGTTTCTTTTGGGTTTCTTGTTTTGGGGCTGCCTGTAAGCAGACAAATCTCCAGGTTGTATAATTTATACATACTTTGATAATATTCTTTGAACTCATTTCGTACAGTTTGTCTTTCTTTGCACATCGGTTGCTTCTGATGTAGGCCCCAGCAGCCCTTTGAGCCACATCATCTCAGCAACACCCAATAACCCTGATTCACCCTAACCTATATCACAGGACAATTTACAATGACCAATTAACCTTCCTGGAACGTCTTTGGACTGTGGGAGGAAACCTGAGCACACAGAGGGAACCCACACGTTCCGTAGGGAGGAGGTACACAGAATCCTCATAGCAGGCACCAGACTGAACTGCAAACTCCAATGCCCCAAGCTGTAATTGTGTCGTATTGACCGCTCTGCCACCTTGGTGCCCCATATATTTTTATGCACTCACTGCCTACAGATTAGCTCATTATATTAAAACTTACTTTGTCTGGAAGTATTATGGTAGTTTTTAGCTGAGGGGATCCAAAGTTCAGATTTCAATTCTGGCGCCCTCTGCTCCCCCATGAACAATGTGGGTTTTTCCTCAGTTTCCTCCCATATTCCAAAGATAGACCAGTCAGTAGGTTAACTGGTCATTGTAAATTGTCCTGTGATTAGGCTAGGGTTAAATCAGGGGTTAATGGGTGACATGGCTTGAAGGACCATTCCGTGCTCTGCATCCAAATTAAAATTCAAAAATATATATTTATATGGTGACATAAAAAGCTGCCAGGTAATTTGAAACTGTTCTGTTTGAACAAGCTCTGGTTCCAACTTTTTGATTCACCTAGGGATCAGTCAATGTGGAATCACATCATAGATCAGATGTTCCCAACAAGGGGTCCACAGACCCCTCAATTAATGGTTAGGCTCCATGGCATAGAGAGGTTGGGAACCCCAGCAGTAGATTAAGTCATTAAAACACACATATTAAAGGCATCTGTTCCCATTGACTCCTGGCAAGGCAGTGGCTATATTTCATTAGGAGTTTGAGGAGATTTGTTATGTCACCGCAAACTTCTGAGGAGAGCATTCTAACTGGCTGCATCAACATCTGGTATGGGGGGAGGGGCTACTGCACAGAATCAAAATAAACTGGAGTTGTAAACTTAGTCAGCTCCATCATGGGCACTAGCCTCCATACCATCTACAATGACAAGTGTCTCAGAAAGACGACGTCCATCATTAAGGATCCCCACCACCCAGGTCACGCCTTGTTCTCATTGCTACCATCAGGGAGGTGGTACAGGAGCCTGAAGGCACACGCTCAATGATTCAGGAACAGCTTCTTCCCCTCTGTCATCCAATTTCTGAATGGACATTGAACCCAAGAACACTCCCTCATTATTTTTTTATTTCTATTTTTGCACTACTTATTTAATTTAATTATACTTAATTGTATTAAATTTAATTGCAACTTAATTTAATTGTACTGCTGCCGCAAAAAATAAATTTCATAATATATGCTGGTGATATTGAACCTGATTCTGAATCTACTCATCCCTGAGAACCCGTATCATCTTATGCAAAAGTGGCAACCAAACGTGTGCACTTACTAAAAAAAAATCAATAATTACAATTAAACCAGAAAAAAATACACAGACTGAACTTTATTCAATATTTATTGCACATTATCACTGGAATTAACTTTTTAAAACATGTCATCAGAAGCATCTTAATTCTCGTGCTCCTGTGGGTCAATTTTATTTGTGTGCTCCTCGTGCTCAGGGGCCAGTGAATGAAAGCCATAGCCTGTTTTAACAGATGGATGATAGCTGCCTTATAGATTACACTGAAGACCACAAAGCCTTCTTTCTCTAGTGGCAACATCAATTATTTACTCGTTTGGAGTGGTTCGTGTGTTGTTTTTTTCCCCAGCTATGTCTATGAACAAATGCTTATCTGGTGCTAACTGTGATACCCCCAATCCTCTAACAGCCAGGACGTTTTTTTGATATCATTGCTGGGAGATTTATGTTTGTGGATCTCATTTGTGGCTGCATTTCTTTGATTTAATAACTCGCATCATTTTTGAACGCCGTTTAACACCATCTCCTTTCAAATTTAGCTGCGAGCCTGAATGTTTTGAGTATGTCTCTACAAAAATGTGATCAAAGCATGCACCGATGAAATACTTCTAACAAAGTCCTTTTTCCTTTTAAGAATGTTAAGTCCTGTTTGATGGATTTTAACTATTGTATCGCAAAAATCCAGAGCACACTTTGCAGAGGGCACAAAGGACTTTCACACCCCCACTTCCATATATGCTTAAAATGTTTTTCACTTAACAGAAAAGCTACCAAAGGGTTAATTAACCATTTAACACAACTCTACAGTTACTGAAAGTGCGGATTCCTGAATTACAGACTTTTATATTTTTACTATTTCTTAACCAGCTCGTCACAGCTCGTCACACAAGAGGTAGAAGGATTACATATTAAATATATCGTAAGTACCCCTATGACTGGAGAAATCTATTAGGCCGAGGACAATAAACAGCTTCCTAGCAGTTGGGGGGAAAGGGGATGTCCCAGTAATTAGGGCGATAACAACATGCTGAGTCAGCCAACCTCAGCTGGCGTGGCACGAAATGGAGCCAGTTGTTCCAGGACAGAGGAAGTTAAATGGGTCAGCCATTACACAAAAGACTTACGGAGTTTGATTGACCACACAACCACTCCAGCCCACCCCAGGTTCAATAACATCACAGGCCATCCTTTACCTCAGCTCTACTTCCCTCCGTCTCCTTGCAGAACAGAAACCCACAGCACACTCTTAACAGATTTAATGACTGCTCCCTGGGGTAGAAAGAACCAGAAATGCACAGAGGAGTTATGCCTCCTGAACACAGGTGGACAGACACCCTCTTTACTCTGAGACAAAGCCCTCTTAGATTCAGACAGAGCAGAGAAACCCACCTTCCAGAATCTACCCGGTTAAGCTCTCTCGCAATCACATATGACTCAATAGGACTGCCTCCCACTTGTCTAAAACTCCTGAACAAAACAGAGGCTCACCCTGCTGCATGACTCCACACAGAACAACAGCGTGGCCCAAGGCACTGTGCTCGGCTGAGGGACATCTGTAGGTTGCACACAATTAAAAAAATTCAGAGACAGCTACCACCTTGCAGCCAGAAGGCAGGGTGGGTGGGGGATGTGAAGGTGGAGGGGACGACAAGAGAATACTTGCTCAAGATTTACATCATGTTATGGAAGAGGGAAGGAGAGGGAGAAGGTGGGGTGGGAGTATGGAAAGAGGGGGTGGAGAAGGAGAGAAAGAAAAAAGTGGGGCTTCTATATACGCCAGTCAGTGAGGGACGCTGATTAGGGGGCCCGGGGAGGGGTTCTGTATTAGAGGAGGCTTCAGAAACACAGCTCAATGAAAAGGGGTGAACACGCCCAACATTCTTTAGGCAAGATTTTTTTTTAAAAATATATAGAAATCACAGATGGTAAACTCACTGGTGTCAGAATTGAGAGGAAATTGAAGAAAGAAAATTATTTTTGGCCTTGAGCAGAGAGCAAGTGGGAAAAAGTGGAAATGCAGATTCCTCTGCCAGGCACTAGCATAGATTCAATGGACAGAATGTCCTATTTCGGAGTGACTGAAGGAGTATGACAGCTCAACACAGCTGTATGGCATTAACACACCTGTCCTCTTAAACGTTTCATCTTTGTGATCCTGAGGCTGGATGAGTTGAATGCACATTTTGGTTGCCTCATCACTCCTCATTTCTCACTGAACTGGAGATACCAACACGTGTCAAGGTGAGGTCTCATTGCTGAAGGAGCAGCTAAACACACTTGCCAGTTGGCCCAGGGTACACTTGTTCTCATTGCTATCATCCTGAAGACAGACACTCAATGATTCAGGAACAGCTTCTTCCCCTCTGCCATCAGACTTCTGAATGGACATTACCTCACTACATCTTTTATTTCTATTCTTTCACGGCTCATTTAACTATTTAATATTTATTTACTGTAAGTTCTATGTATGTATTGCATTGTACTGCTGCTCAAAGTCAACAAGTTTCATGACAAATGCTGGTGGTATTAAATCTGACTCGGATTCAGCCCAGAGATAAAAATAACTTATATTTATCACCTCACAGAAACAACTTCAGCCACCCTCTTACCGATACTGATTTATTAGATACAGGACTGGAACCTGGCATGGTCTTCTGCTGCAGTAGCCCATCCACTTTAAGGTTTGACATGTTGTGCACTCACAGATGTTCTTCTGCACACCACTGTTCTAACGCATGGTTATTTGAGTTACTGTCGCCTTCCTGTCAGCTTGAACCAGTCTGGCCATTCTCCTCTGACCCCTCTCATTAACAATGCGTTTTCACACACAGAACTGCCACCCACTGGATGTTTTTTGTACCATTCCCTGCAAACTCTAGAGACTGTTGTGCATGAAAATCCCATGAGATCAGCAGTTTCTGAGATACTCAAACCACCCCATCTGGCACCAACAATCATTTCATGGTCAAAGCCACTTAGATTACATTTCTTCCCCATTTTGATGTTCGGTCTGAACAACAACTGAACATCTTGACCATGTCTGCATGCTTTTATGCACTGAGTTGCTGCCACACGATTGGCTGATTAGATATTTGCAATAACAAGGTGTACAAGTGTTTCGAATAAAGTGGCCACTGAATGTGCAATACTGGTTTACTGTTCTACACATACACATGTTTTAGAATAGCAGTCCTGAAATTAATCTCTGTTTGATCCACCCCTTAATAATTCCTTTTACTCCCAAGAACAGACAGGCTTCTCAAATATTTGCAACAGCTTAAAATGGGATTCAGCTTTGCACAGAACCCCTGAAGAAATCCAATACGGCCAAACCGCATGCAAACCAAATGGGTGCATTTTCATCATCCAATGCATATGACCACCACCCTGAAAAACCCACCCCGAGATATTCCCATCACCCCAAGACATACCCACCACCCTGAAATACCCATTGCCCTGAGATATTCCCACCCTGAGAAACCCACCACTCCAAGATATTCCCAACACTCTGAGATACCCACTACCCTGAGACATGACCACCACCCTGAGATATACACACCCGAGAAACCCACCACCCCAAGATATTCCCAACACTCTGAGATACCCACCACCCCAAGATATTCCCAACACTCTGAGATACCCACCACCTGAAAAACCCACCCCAAGACATTCCCACCACCTGAAAAACCCACCCTGAGACATTCCCACCACCCTGAGAAACCCACTGCCCTGAAACATGACCACCACCCTGAGAAACATACT
Organism: Hemitrygon akajei; assembly: GCF_048418815.1. Taxonomy (NCBI): domain Eukaryota; kingdom Metazoa; phylum Chordata; class Chondrichthyes; order Myliobatiformes; family Dasyatidae; genus Hemitrygon; species Hemitrygon akajei. Next base: position 121,007,770 of record NC_133130.1, on the reverse strand, counting down.
GCCTTGAGACATGACCACCACCCTGAGATACCCACCCCGAGACATACCCACCACCCCAAAACATTCCCACCACTCTGAGATACCCACTACCCTGAGACATACCCACCACCCCGAGACATTCCCACCACTCAGATACCCACTACCCATGTCATCTCATCCAATTCACTACCATTCTACACCCGGCCCTGAAATTCACTTTGGACAATTTTGAACTTCTCTTTCCCTTTCCTTAATCTCCTTATTCCCTTTCCCCTACTTCCATCCAGCACATCTGCCCATCACCAGCAGACCACACCACTTCCCTTATTTGTTTCGATGCTCCACCTCCCTCTCATATCAGACTCCATTGACTCCTGGCCCCTGCCCACCGTCTCCTGAAAGCTACAGGCATGATGAAGGAAACCATAAACACAGCCATGATCCAGACCAAATCTGGTTCTTTTGAACCACACCTGGGGCACAACAGAGAAGATGGCCAAGGACAGAGATAGAGGACCTCCACAGCTGCCCTAAACACCAGCGGCGTAAAAGGCATACAGGCAGTAACTAACTACGACACAGTAAAAGGTAAACAGGCAGTAACAGTAACTAACTACAGCACAGTAAACAGGCAGTAACAGTAACTAACTACAGCACAGTAAACAGGCAGTAATAGTAACTAACTACAGCACAGTAAACAGGCAGTAATAGTAACTAACTACAGCACAGTAAAAGGTAAACAGGCAGTAACAGTAACTAATTACAGCACAGTAAACAGGCAGTAATAGTAACTAACTACAGCACAGTAAACAGGCAGTAATAGTAACTAACTACAGCACAGTAAAAGGTAAACAGGCAGTAACAGTAACTAACTACAGCACAGTAAACAGGCAGTAATAGTAACTAACTACAGCACAGTAAACAGGCAGTAACAGTAACTAACTACAGCACAGTAAACAGGCAGTAACAGTAACTAACTACAGCACAGTAAACAGGCAGTAACAGTAACTAACTACAGCACAGTAAAAGGAAGGTAAACAGGCAGTAACAGTAACTAACTACAGCACAGTAAAAGACAATTCCAGCCCAACAAACCCTATGTAACCAATTAACCTACTAGCCCATACATTTTCGGAATGTGGGAGGAAGCTAAAGCATCAGGTGTAAACCCACACGTGGTCACAGGGTGAACATACAAACTCCTTAAAGACAGTGGCAAGAATTAAACAGCCCCTTGGGTTCAATTCCCATTGCAGTCTCTAAGGAATTAGTTAGCTCGTGCCATTTAAAGAACAAAGGCCATGTCTCAGTTGGCTAGTTTTCAGGATGCTCCATATGAATTTCTTGGCAGGAGGCACCAGGTAAGAACCAATCCAACAGAATATTTTACCTACTTCAGCAAAATTTACAGTGGGGTTGAAACACAAGGGTTCCGTTTCATTGTCAGACTACCTGTTTGATCATCTCAATATTTCCCCAATATTTCATTTAAATATCAAAACACACCTTGTAATATAGATACATCACTCTCCTCAATTCACAAAGAAGCAAATGGTATTGTTGAATCCATAAGATATGGGAGCAGAATTAGGCCATTTGGCCCATCGAGCCTGCTCCGCTATTTCATCATGGCTAATCCATTAGCCTCTTAGCCCCAATCTCTTCTTTCTCCCTGTAACCCTTCATACCCTGACTAATCAAGAACCTATCAACCTCTGCCTTAAATATACCCATTGATGTGAACTCCACAGCTGCCTATGGCAAGGAATTGCAGAGATTCACCCACTACCTTCTAGCTAAAGAAATTCCTCCTCATCTCCATTCTAAATGGATGTCTCTCTATTCTGAGGGTGTGTTCTCTGGTCTCTCCCAGCATAGGAAGCATCCTTTCCTCTATTGAGCCTTTCAACATTCAATTGGTTTCAACGAGGTCACCCCTCATTCTTCTGAATTCGAGTGAGTACAGGCCCAGAGCCATCAAACGCTCTTCTTATAAGTCTTTCAATCCCAGAATCATTTTTATGAACCTCCTCTGAACCCTCTCCAATATCTGCACATCCTTGATTAGATAAGAGGCCCAAAACTAATCACAATATTCCAAGTGGGGCCTCACCAGTGCCTTATAAGGCCTCAGAATTAGATCTTTGCACTTATATTCGAGTCCTCTCAAAATGAATGCTAACATTGCATTTGCGTTCCTCACCACTGACTCAACCTGCAAAACTAATCTTTAGGGAATCCTGCCCAAGAACTTCCAGTGTCCTTTGCAACTCAGATTTTTGAATTTTCTGGAGGTGCAAAGGGACTTGGGAGTCTATAAAGGTTTTAGTGTGCGTCCCATGCAGTATTCTTCTTTAGGGACACATCCTGGTCAATAACATGCTCAATTTACCACACTGCTGGTTCCAATCACAAGAGAAAGATGGTGCTGGGCTGTGGTCTCCATTGAGGTTGAGGCTTAGGCTCAGTTGTTTTTGTTAGGTTCATAGCAATGACTCTGGGGACAGAGAGGTGAGTTAGCATTCAGGTCAGGGATTAGGGACGTGGATGTGGGACAGTAAGAGGTCAGGTCAGAGTCTAGGCTTCTGGTCAATGCTTTGCATTTGAAGGCCAACAATGTGGATGTGGTGAAGGGCAATGTGGATGCATATCAGGCTGGCAGCTGCTGTGAACAAAGACCAACAAGGGCTTGGAGATCTGTGTGGACAGGAGCCAGTGAACCCCTGGCTACACAAGTCACTAGAGTGAGTTCAAGGGAGAGAGGGGGAGGGGGGGAGAGGGAGGGGGAGAGGGAGAGGGAGAGAGAGAGTGTGTGTGTGTGTGTGTGTGTGTGTGTGTGTGTGTGTGTGTGTGTGTGTGTGAGATGAGAGAGAGAGAGAGAGAGAGAGAGAGAGAGAGAGAGAGAGTTTTTTGAATATTTTACAGCTTTCAAGGAGATCTTCCCACTTCCCACCCCCATTCTTCTAAATTCCAGTGAGAGCAGGCTCAAATCCAATTGAAGAACCCAAGAAATCAGCTAATCACTTTGAAAGTAGGTTATTTATTGCATTGTATTATGTTCCCTGGGAGTTTCCTAAAGGCTCTTCGCATACAATGTGTTGCTTTTGAAGTTCCGGTTCAGCCTGCTCAGGCAAAACAGGCCTCAACATTTTCACTCCTGATGGGAAAATGACTTAAGATAATGAGATATAGGAGCAGAATTAGGAGAGTGGACCATGTTTTTTTCTCTCTATTGATGCTGCCTGACCTGCTGAGTGCCTCCAGTATTTTGTGTGTGTGTGTGTGCAGAATCTCCACTTAGTTCACTTAGTTCTACTGGGTCTTCTGCCACGGCCACTGTAAATACTTCTTCCTAACAACCCCTTCAAATTCATGAGGCCTCCTTCTCAAAGTTCCAAATGAACCCGTTTCCACCAGCGTTTCAGGCATCAATGTGCACAAAGTAAATCCTCCCTGCAACTATGAGGCAGGGAAGTTGCAAAATCAACCCTCTGCAAAAGCACAAAAACAGGAGATTCTGCAGATGCTTAACATGCACAAAACGTTGGAGGAACTCAGCAGGTCAGTGAGCATCAACGGAGAGGAATGAATAGTCAATGTTTCGGGCTAAGACCTTTCATCAGGACTGGAAAGAAGCCAAGCTATCTCCCCACCACCCTTCATCTCCAGATCTAATGAAAAGTCTCTGCCCAAAATGTTGACTGTTTATTCCTCTCCATAGAGGTTACACGACCTTCTGAATTCCTCCAGCATTTTGTGTGCGCCACATGGCAAAAACATTGAGTCCTGAAGAAGGGTCTCAGCCCTTAACGTCGACTGTTTATTCATTTCCATAGATGCTGTCTGACCTGACAAGGTAGTAGGAGTGTGTGCGCGCGCGCCTCTCTTTGCATTTCCAGCATCTGCAGAATCTCGTGTTTGTGAAAAACACCACTGGTTTTGATTTTGCATTGGGGTGTGATAGATCTTCCTGTTCTTCAAAGTCTTAAAACATTTGTGCCGACATTGGGAGGCATTCAGCTGTTCAAATCTCTTAATGCTTCAATTAAAAGCAAAAATCATGCAATGCAAATCTAATTATCTTCATCGCCCTCCATAGATCACAAGTGGAAAGGAATAAAATGGGGCAGTATTTTGCACAATAATTAGATTTGCTTTGTACGATTTGATTTGGCGCTTAAATGAGATGACAAATACAGGCTAATGAGAAGAAACAAAGCTCGAAGTTCATTATCAGAGTATGTATTCTTGCAAGCATTCACGGAGAACAAAGAAATACAATAAAATCAATTAATAAAATACTGACAAGCAACCAATGTGCAAAAGACAAACTGTGCAAATACAAAAAAAGCACAATAATAATTAATAAATAAATAACTTAGAACATGATTTGTAGAGTCCCTGAAAGTTAGTCACAAGTCACGTTCAGTGATCAGTTCAGGGGATGGAATCAGTAAAGTGAAAACTGCATTGGTTTTTCTAGCAGATAAACCTCAGGAAAGTGAAGTTGCTCTTGCTGAAGGTAAAACATACAGTCCTGTGCAAGTCTTAGGCACATGTATCTCGCTGGATTTGTCAACATGGAGTGGAGAGCGAGTTTGTAAATCTGACAGGAGCAAAGGATGCTGGGAATGGTGAGGGTGGAGTGCCATGGGAGGGGAGTGGGACAGGTGTCAGGAAAGGAGTGCCAAAGGTGCAGACGCAACCACCCCTGAGATATGAGGCAAAGTCATTTGATTTCAAACAACTGATTTATTGATCATTACAGAATGTCTCTCTGCTGCTTCCTGCTCCCTTCCCTCTCTCTTCCCCTTTTCCCAACCATGATTCCCCCTCCCTGCCCGCTTCCCACTCTCAGTCCATAATAGAGACCCATATCAGAATCAGGTTTATCATCACTCACATATGTCATGAAATTTGTTTTTTTTGTGGCAGCAGTACAGTGCAATACATAAAATTGCTACAGTATTATGCAAAAATTATAATTTACATATACACCTAAGACTTTTGCACAGTATTGTAGATTCAACAGAAGCAAAGGGGTTAAACTATGGAGAGAGAAGACAGTCACTTTGTTTGCTCTCCCTTCCACACCCAACGTCTAGAAGACTGCGTGATTCATTTAGGTGTTTAAAGTGACAAGAAAGAGAGAGAGAATGAGAATGAGGGAGGCAGGATGAATATCACAGTGAAATTAAATTAAAGAGCTTTCAATACCAGTCATCTCCCACAAGTGCAATCCCGAATCCTTGCTTCATTTCTCACCACTGGGGAAGGATTCATGAATTTCGAACAAAGGAGCAGAAAGGTAGAACAAGTTTGACACTCCGATGGGCCGACTCATTTCTCCAAGTTCAAGGGGAAAAATCCTTATCAATTTCCAGAAGTATTATAGTCTTCTAGCTAACACTGCCAACAATCTGCACTTTCAACATCATCTATTTCAGCATTTGTCAGACTCCATTCCCCTCAGATTCCCTTTTTTAAACATTCTGTTCTAAAATTTATTAGGAGACGCTGCGGAATAAGCCCTTCAGGTCTTTCGAGCTGCACTGCCTAGCAAACCCCCTGATTTAACCCCAGCCTCATCGGAGGACAATATACAATGACCAATTAACCTACCAACCAGTACATCTTTGGACTGTCGAGGAAACCAGAGCACCCAGAGGAAACCCAAATGGTCATGGGAAGAACATAAAAACTCTTTACAGGCAGCAGTAGGAATTGAACTCAGGTTGCTGGTACTGTAAAGCTTTGTGCTAACTACTACGCTACCATGCTGCCCCAGTACCCTAACGCATGGACCATCTACTAGGGGGTTCCCAATCCTTTTTTATGCCATGGACCAATAACATTAGCAAGGGCAATGGTAACATGGACCCAGGTTGGTAATCCCCTGAAAGGAAAGGACCCCTCACACTGACTCTCCCATTAATTAATTAATTAATTAATTGATATTTCTAGTAAAGGAATACTTTAAAAGAGAAAGGTAATTGCACTCATTTTAAGTTGCAATTTGCAGAGTGTGCCTCAGATACCAGTGAAGATAACATAAGATATTTGGTCTCACACAAAGCCCCTCCCAATTTTCATCATGATAGTAAGAGTTGTGCCACACAATGGGTTCACAGTAAAAGATTAAAGATGACAGAAGAAAAGCATAGATATCAAATTAACAGGGCTACCCACAGACATTCAATTAAAGCATCAAGTCAACAGTGGTAATAACATAGAACATCAATCTTGCCAGCAAATAGAAGCGTGCAAAAGAAAAAAAGACGTAAATTAAAATTCAGAATGTTGGAAATACTCAGCAGGTTATGCAGCAGCTGCAGAGAGAAACAAGCCCCAAGTTTGAGAAATGCATCCAATTGTTTCAGCATGTGGTTGGAAAGATTTGATTACAGCAAAAAGGATCTGGTAAAGAAATGGGAGTTAAACTACCAGCATTGGGACACCTCCAAAAAGGCAGCATCCATCATTAAGTTCCCTCAACATGTGGAACATACTGAGCTTCTGACACAATGAAGGAAGCCCTGAATACCACCAGAGATGGAGGACTTTCATTACTGTCCTAAACACCAGCAGTGTACTGGGCAGCAAAAAAAATCTGAGACATGACCTCTTCTCATTGCTATCATCAGGGAGGAGATATGGTAACTTGAAGGCAAACACTCGACAACTTCTTCCCCTCTGTCACTAGATATCTGAACAGTCCAAGAACTCATGGACATTACCTCACTATTTTACTCTTACACTGTTTAATTTATATTTATTATTAATTTTTTCTTTTGCATTTACATAGTTTGAAAGAACTGTTTGCACACTGGCTGAATGCCCAATTTAGTATTACGGTTATTATTCATTTATGGATTTATTACATATGCCTGCAAGAAAATTAATCTCCAGGTTGTATATGGTGATATGTTGTACTTCGATAATAAGCTTCTTTGAATTCATTGTAACTTATAGCAACATTTTGTATTACTACACTGTACTGCTGCCACAAAACATCAAGTTTACGATGTCAGTGATAATGTACCTGATTCTGATTCTAAAGGTTTAGTTTTATTTGTCACATGTACACTGAAACATACAGTGAAATGCGTCACTTGCATCAAATCAAATGTGCTGCGGGTGGCCCGCAAGTTTAGCCACGGCTCCAAAGCCATCAAAACATGCCCACAACTCACTAATCCTAACTGTATGCTTTTGGAATTTGAGAGGAAGCGGGGGCACCAGGAGGAAACCACATGGTCATGGGGAGAGCATACAAATTCCATAAAGCCAGCAGCAGGAATTGAACCTGATCTGTAAAGCAATGCACTAACTGGCGTGCTGTTGTGCCACCTCTGATTCACTTAGATGGTAAAGGAGATCAGAAACTCACTGCCTTGAAGGCTTACTAACAGAAAGGTCCACGTTAAAAGCACCCAGACGTTTGCCAAAGAAGCTCTGACCTACAAGTCTATTGTTGAAAGGAATGTACAGCTCTTTATCAGCTGGCAAACACATGATGGACTGCATCTGTGTCATAAAATATTTCAATAATTCCACGATTCAGAGTTAACGTTTCCAATCAAATTTCATCAAAACCAGCTGCGATGAAACATCATCACAGATGTACTGACAGTTCTTCTCTTTCCACAGATGCTGTTCGTTCTGCTGAGTATCACCCACTGTTGATTCAATTACTAGCATCTATCTGGATTTTGCTTTTAAACAAACATAAAATGCTTTAAGTTCACGTCCTAAACTTACAGCACCAATATACAAACATATTACAGTCCAGTCAGATTTATAGTAGGCATGCATTCATTCTGTTCAATCTAACTTCTTGAGAAAATTTTAAGATGTAAATCAGCTTTTAATTAGTGACCTAAAAAGCAACAACCTTACTATCAAAGCACGCAACAAAATCATCTGACAACTTCCAGACAATTTTCAAACTTTCTCTATTTGACCATGATTATCTGCTGTTTACCATTTCCCTTCAAAGACACATTGACAATTTCGTTTGAACAGAGTTCCTAAGAGGTGTTGCTGTAGCTGAAACCAAGAGCAGATCCAGTCAATAGTGTACACAGAAACCCACTGAATGATACTGTCAAAAAACATAAAAACAAGTTTCTTAACATTTATATAATGAATCAGATATGACTAACATGGGAAGTATTGCTAAAAAGATGACAAAAGCCTTGTTGGGAAAGCGTACATTTAGAATGTTTAAAACTGTTTTACTTATGAATTGATTGGTTGATTGTGACTGTAGTCTTGCACTCAGGACAACCTAACACATCTTGTAATTGGACAAACTCCAAATTAGTGACCCTTCAATAAATAACCTCAGATCATCCCTCCATCCAGTTTTTTAAAAATGCTAAATTTAATTTTCAGTGCAGAATAACTAATTAATTGGGCTTTTTAAAAGATCAAAAGGCTAATTGTATATACATTTCTAAAATTAAATGCGAGCTTTTTTCACCCTTACTTCCCACCCACTCCAGGAGAATATTATTTTACCATACCTTACAATTATACAATACAAAATAATGTGAACATTTCCACTAATTTCACACAATGAAAAACTCCTGAAAGCACAACTCAAAATGGTGTTTCTAATTTTTTTTAAGCATTGCTGTTTGATGTCAATAGCCCCACTCGTGTTTACATTATAGTGTGCTTAAACCACTCAAATCACAAGTCCAAAATTACTTACAAACTCTTCAATACCGCACATCAAAAACCACACACACACACTGAATGCATATTTCTCCAACTCCAGGAAGATATTTTGTCAAATAAGTTCAGTACATTTCCCTATATGTCAGCTACAGAATAAAATTTACTCTTAAAAAAATACATCAGCCCACAAGTTCTGAACTAACTCTACCTTCTGTTGCACACAACACCGGCACATATATTATCATAAATTTCTGCACTAACTTTAGAGAATAAATAAACCTTTTTATAGTGGGAAACTAACGACAGCGACTGGGCCAGCGTTAATCTATCAGGAATATTTATTTACTGGGTTGCAGAAAATTAAATCTTCCAAATGTAGTTTCATATCCCACAGGGTTAAAGAGACACCCAGATTAGTGCGATAGCGTAGCTACGGGTCAGATTAAATAAGTAATCGTTATCAAACTGCCCTGAAACGAAGAAACCAGGTTTAAGTTGAGGGTGCCTAATTGAATTTAATAAATTTTACCTCCGGACTGTGTCCCCTGGCGAGTGAGTGCCAACGTGCTCTCTCTCTGTGCACACAAGACCACTCCAAAGCGGCGGGCAGAGGTGGGGGGAGGGAGAGGCAGTGCAAAGAGAGGGGAAGGTTGTTCTCTTTTTTAAACCAAAAAAATTGCCCAATTCGGAGCAATGCAAGGACAATGGGCAAGGCAATATCTCGATTTATCATTAAATCCACCGCCTGTAGGAAACGGGGGTCTCAATATCCTTTGCATTAAATAGACAAGACCAAATGCAAACATATACACACACAAAAGTTTATACTGCCTGCTTCCCCCCCTCCAACCCCCACCCCCTCTTCCCTACGCTGACCGACACAAGCTTTGGATCCGAAGGAGCTCTATCCCCACCACCTTCATGAGCTCTGGATATATTTGGATGTATTGTAAAATGCAACGACACAGTACGTTATAATTGCTGAAATGGGTCGGTGTAAATGTAATTGAAACAGAAAAGGGAGAGGGGGAGATAAATACGCCTATCTTCATTTAACTAGAGACTCTGAGAGAGAGGGTGGAAGAGAAAGGACAGAGCTGGCCAGCCTGGTACCGACGCCCGGTAGGCACCACAGGGCGATCCCCCTCTCCCCTCCAGCGGAAACCGGGAGCCCCGCAGACGCCTCCCGGCCGCCCCCGTCCCCTCACACACAAAGCGAAAGCCCGACAACCCTGGGAGGGGGGGACTGAAGGTCAGGGGGGGTTACCTTGAGACATCCGCCGAGGTTTTCAGTGGACCGCTCCAGGGTTCATTTCACCGTCTTGCCAGCGCCATCTTTGCTCACCAGTGACGTTGGTAGCGCTCACCCCTGACCCAGTGTTTGAATCGGAGCCAAGGGAGAGTGAATGGGAGAGGGAGGGAGGGAGTGGGAGAGAGGGAGTGAGTGAATGGGAGGGAGGGAGGGAGTGAGTGAAATGGGAGAGAGGGAGAGTGAATGGGAGAGGGAGGGAGGGAGTGGGAGAGAGGGAGTGAGTGAATGGGAGAGGGAGGGAGGGAGTGGGAGAGAGGGAGTGAGTGAATGGGAGGGAGGGAGGGATGGGAGTGAGTGAATGGGAGGGAGTGAGTGAGTGGGAGAGAGGGAGAGGATGAATGGGAGGGAGGAGTGAGTGAATGGGAGGGAGTGAGGTGAGTGGGAGAGAGGGAGAGGATGAATGGGTAGGGAGGGAGTGAGTGGGAGAGAGGGAGAGTGAATGGGAGAGGGTGGGAGGAGTGGGAGAGAGGGAGTGAGTGAATGGGAGAGAGGGAGAGGATGAATGGGAGAGGGAGGGAGTGGGAGAGAGGGAGTGAGTGTATGGGAGGGAGGGAGTGAGTGAATGGGAGGGAGTGAGGTGAGTGGGAGAGAGGGAGAGGATGAATGGGAGGGAGGGAGTGAGTGGGAGAGAGGGAGAGTGAATGGGAGAGGGAGGGAGGGAGTGGGAGAGAGGGAGTGAGTGAATGGGAGAGAGGGAGAGGATGAATGGGAGGGAGGGAGGGAGGAGTGAGTGAGTGGGAGAGAGGGAGAGGATGAATGGGAGGGGAGGGAGTGAGTGAGTGGGAGAGGGGAAGGATGAATGGGAGTGGGAGAGAGGGATGTGAATGGGAGAGAGGATGAATGGGAGGGAGGGAGGGAGTCAGTGGGAGAGAGGGAGAGGATGAATGGGAGGGAGGGAGTGAGTGGGAGAGAGGGAGAGGATGAATGGGAGGGAGGGAGGGAGAGGTGTGAATGGAGGGAGGGAGGGAGAGGGTGAATGGAAGAGAGGGAGGGAGAGAGAGATTGGGAGAGAGGGAGGGAATGAGTGGGAGAGAGGGAGAGGATGAATGGAAGGGAGGAGAGAGAGAGGAAGGAATGAGTGGGAGAGAGGGAGAGGATGAATGGGAGGGAGGTGAGAGGAGGATGAATGGGAGGGAGGGAGAGTGAAAGGGAGGGGAGAGAGAGAGTGAATGAGTGAGGGAGGGAGAGGATGAATAGGAGAGAGGGAAGGACAGTGAATGAGAGAGAGAAGGAAGAGGGTGAAGGGGAGATAACAGAGAGCGTGAATGAAGAGAGGGTGAGAGGAAGAGGGTGAATGGGAGAGAGAGGAGTGAATGCTAGATAGAGGGAGAGGGTGAAGGGGAGAGAGGGGAGTGAATGCTAGATAGAGGGAGAGGGTGAAGGGGAGAGAGAGGAGTGAATGCTAGATAGAGGGAGGGGTGAAGGGGAGAGAGGGGAGTGAATGCTAGATAGAGGGAGAGGGTGAAGGGGAGAGAGGGGAGTGAATGCTAGATAGAGGGAGAGGGTGAAGGGGAGAGAGGGGAGTGAATGCTAGATAGAGGGAGAGGGTGAAGGGGAGAGAGGGGAGTGAATGCTAGATAGAGGGAGAGGGTGAAGGGGAGAGAGGGGAGTGAATGCTAGATAGAGGGAGAGGGTGAAGGGGAGAGAGAGGAGTGAATGCTAGATAGAGGAGAGGGTGAAGGGGAGAGAGGGGAGTGAATGCTAGATAGAGGGAGAGGGTGAAGGGGAGAGAGAGGAGTGAATGCTAGATAGAGGGAGAGGGTGAAGGGGAGAGAGGGAATGTGAGAGAGGAGAGGGTGAATGCAAGAGAGGGGGAGGGTGAATGAGAGGGAAGAGGGAGAATAGGAGAGGGAGAGAAAAGGTGAATGAGAGAGGGGAGAAGGTGAATGGGAGAGAGAAAGGGGGATGGAGGGAGAGGGTGAATGTGTGAGAGAGAGGGAGGGAGGGAGGGAGGAAGAGTGTGAATGGGTGAGAAAGGGGGAGAAGGTGCATGGGAGAGAGGGGAGGGAGGGAGAGAGGGTGATTGGGAGAGAGGGGAGGGAGGAAGGTGAATGCAAGAGGGAGGGAGGGAGGGAGGGAGAGAGGGTGATTGGGGAGAGGGGAGGGAGGAAGGTGAATGCAAGAGGGGAGGGAGGGAGGGAGAGAGGGTGATTGGGGAGAGGGGAGGGAGGAAGGTGAATGCAAGAGGGAGGGAGGGAGGGAGAGAGGGGGAGGGAGGAAGGTGAATGCAAGAGGGAGGGAGGGAGGGAGAGAGGGGATTGGGGAGAGGGGAGGGAGGAAGGTGAATGCAAGAGGGAGGGAGGGAGAGAGGGTGATTGGGGAGAGGGGAGGGAGGAAGGTGAATGCAAGAGGAGGGAGGGAGGGAGAGAGGGAGGGAGGAAGGTGAA